>NC_091289.1:165759211-166089211 GCF_032444005.1 Ranitomeya imitator | reverse complement strand
GTTTTAGAAAATTCCTGTCCACCTACTGCAGTTTGCTTTTTCAAAAAAGTAAAAAAAAACGCTTTGCTCACTCTCCTTGGGTCCAGCACTGAGTCTCCGCCACTGCTGCCCGGTTTCTGTTCTTGTCTGTCACATCGAAAGCGCCTGCAGCCAATCAACTCTGCAAATTGTGCCGTCGACTTGGGCAGAGATTCTAAGTTTAGTTATTTGCTTTTGACTCGACGTCAGCACTGCAAACAATAACAGACATGGAGAGCAGCGGGGAAGACTGGACCTGGGGAGAGTGAGTAAGACAGTGTTTTTGTTTTTTTTAAACCAACACTACCGTTGGGAAAAAAAAAGGGGTTTTCTGAAAGTAGAAAACTAGAATTGATGAGCAAAAGATTTACAGAACCCCAGTGCAGCATCGTCATCGGGACTACATGGCAGCCGGATCACGGTAATGCAAACTTCCTTGCCCAGCACCCAACTATCAGGACCTCACAGGGCTTAGTAACCATTTGTGTGCTGGATAGGAGAGTTCCCACTGCCCTGGTCCGGCTGCCACGGAGTGCCGAAGTGAACAACCCACCAGGGTCCTGCCAATCTTTCTGCTCAGCTCCATTGGGGATCTGTTTATATAATACAATTGTGAAGACTTGGTTAAAGTTCGGACTTCTCCCACATGGCTGTATCACAAAAGATGGCTATAATGAGCACCTTAGGGGGGGTGCTAGCGTGCCGTCCTTCCCTCACTGTCCTGTATCTTTGGCCTGAACCTTCAATGCCGATATGAACGTAGCCTTAAAGGGATTGTCTGAAGCTGAAGACATTTTTTTCCTGACTTGGATGTTTTCAAAATACCAAATGGTGACACTCACCTTCCGTCCCCAGGAATCCAGCACAGGCCGTTCCCATGTTCTGAACAACCTCTGGAAGCGATGTTCTCTCAATCCCAATGTGGGGTCAGCAGTCTGGTAACTAGAACAAGACGTGATCAACTATTTTACTGATGAAGCCCTCTTCTAGTCTCCTGACCGCTGCAGCCAATCACAGACTTTAGCGGTCATGCTGACGTCCAGACAGCATGCGTATTGTTTCCTGATCTGGTGGAGACCCCCATAGTGGCTGGCACTTGATCCACAGGTGTGACGGAAGGGAAATATACCTGCATTTGTTATTTTAAACTCATCCCGCCTAGGAGAAAAACATTTTTTCCACATTGCACAACCCCTTTAAAAGGGAAACTGTCAGCATGAAAATGTTGACTATCTGAATACACAATATAGTATGACTAGAGATGTTGTGTGTTTTGGATGCATTATAAAATGATTTTGGTGCTTACGCAGCTAGAACATTATACATGGCAGCAATCAGTAGCTATGTCTACGGAGTGGTCAGTTTTTGCCCTTTGTTTTCTTCCACTGTTCCCCCTGAGTACTCCATTTTATTTTATTTACTTTTTTATAATTTTTTTTTGTAAATCCGCCGTACTGTGCCAGAGATATGGCCCTTTTTAATTTAGTGATAATTTTTATGGTCTTTACCAAGTGGGTGTCGTTCTCAGAGTAATTATGCATAGCTGCCTAAAGACACGCCCCCGAGGATCATGTGAGTTTCATTCCCTTGTAAACAGGGCTGTGGAGTCTGTAAGCCAAACCTCCGACTCCTCAATTTCCATAACTCAGACTCTGACTCCACCAAAATGGGCTACGACTCTGACTCCACAGCGATGCTTGTAAAGACCATAAAAACTGGCACTAAATATAAAAGCCCATGTCTCTGGAACCGTTCGGCAGGTTTCAACAAAAAAAATATATATACACAGGAGCAGTGGGAAACAAATAGCAAAAACTGGTCACTTTGGATCTACTGACAGATTTGCTTAAGATCACTATGATGAACGTATATATAATATTTTTATACCCTTTATCTGCAGTGTAGCTCTCAACATAAAACTTTTTGGATAAAAATATCTATAGCAAGTGTAAACAGTCAACCAAGAGGTACAGATCTCCTGCTGGAATCTAAATACACTGCTCAAAAAAATAAAGGGAACACGAAAATCCCACATCCTAGATATCTCTGAATGAAATATTCCAGTTGCAAATTTGTATTCATTGACAAGGAAAAGATGCTCAGTATTGTGTGTGGCCTCCACGTGCCTGTATGACCTCCCTACTGTAAAATGCCTGGTCATGCTCCTGATGAGGCGGCGGATGGTCTCCTGAGGGATCTCCTCCCAGACCTGGACTAAAGCCTCTGCCAACTCCTGGACAGTCTGTGGGGTAACGTGACGTTGGTGGATGGAGCGAGACATGATGTCCCAGATGTGCTCAATCAGATTCAGGTCTGGGGAACGCGTGGGCCAGTCCATTGACCAGTGGGCCAGTGACACACTCCAGCCACATGAAGTCTGGCATTGTCCTGCATTATGAGGAACCCAGGGCCAACCGCACCAGCATATGGTCTCACAAGGGGTCCGAGGATCTCATCTCGGCACCTAATGGCAGTCAGGCTACCTCTGGCGAGCACATGGAGGACTGTGCAGCCCTCCAAAGAAATGCCACCCCACACCGTTACTGACCCACGGCCAAACCGGTCATGCTGAAGGATGTTGCAGGCAGCAGATCGCTCTCCACGGCATCTCCAGACTCTGTCATGTCTGTCACATGTGCTCAATGTGAACCTGTTTTCATCTGTGAAGAGCACAGGGTGCCAGTGGCGAACTTGCCAATCCTGGTGTTCTGTGGCAAATGCCAAGCGTCCTGCACGGTGTTGGGCTGTGAGCACAACCCCCATCTGTGGACGTCGGCCACTCAGACATCCTCATGGAGTTGGTTTCTAACAATTTGTGCAGACACATGCACATTTGTGGCCTGCTGGAGGTCGTTTTGCAGGGCTCTGGCAGTGCTCCTCCTGTTCCACCTTGCGCAAAGGCTGAGGTAGCGGACCTGCTGCAGGGTTGTTGCCCTTCTACGGCCCCCTCCACGTCTCCTGGTGTACTGGCCTGTCTCCTGGTAGCGCCTCCAGCCTCTGGACACTACGCTGACAGACACAGCAAACCTTCTTGCCACAGCTCGCATTGATGTGCCATCCTGGATGAGCTGCACTACCTGAGTCACTTGTGCGGTTGTCCGTCTCATGCTACCACCAGTGTGAAAGCACAACCAACATTCAAGTGTGACAAAAACATCAGCCAGAAAGCATTGGTACTGAGATGTGGTCGTGGTCCCCACTGCCAATAATTTCCCACTGTTGTCTATTCCATTTGCACAACAGCATGTGAAATTGATTGTCAGTCAGTGTTGCTTCCTAAGTGGACAGTTGGATTTCACAGGAGTTTGGTTTACTTAGTTATATTCTGTTGTTTAAGTGTTCCCTTTATTTTTTTGAGCAGTGTAGTTAAATGCGTCCTGTGGAACCCGCGGGGTTAAATTGAGCCCTCCCTATACAGTACTGCTCATGTAAATGTGTCAAGTCAACAGATGAAGGTATAATCTCCTTTGAGGTAATGCGGACACGCAGTCACTTAAGAGGTTTGGGGATAAAAACATTGTATTTGTGTTACGTTCCCAAATCCCTCACAAAGAATCCCCCCCGACGGAGGGGCGAGCACTATGTGGGTGAGCGCTGAATTACCAGGATCTTAATTAGCAGCGGTCCCATTGTCGCACGGAGGCTTTGACCTATGTGGAATGTGGTGGGCAGAAATGAGCTGCCAGTGCTGGCATTGTTCAGAGCAGCGAGGGTGGGCAGAGATGGGGCATGCATTGTGCCAAGTTTGACGATTACTTGGCACTTGTATATAATTTTACCCTTCTTTTTCTAATCCTTTTAGAAACTTTACGCAGTATGTAAGGAGTTTATTTTTTTTTTGTTCTAGGAGTTTTTTTTAAAGGAACGTAGCTTCATCCTGTCCCGAAAATGAATGAGACCCTGCCTGCACGACTGCAGCTCGGTATGTCTGTAGGGAGACCTGTCAGTCAATGGAGTGATGCTGGGGGGAGCATCATACTCGCCATCATCCCTATCATCTCCGGTCAGCTTTTCCAACAGTTTCCGCTGAGGATCTACCTTGCTATAATTGTGCAGCCAGGCTCTGATTCATGTTGCCTGCGGTTCGGGTTCCTACTTAATAATAATGGAGATGACCTGCAATACCAGACTCAGCCTTAGAACCAGAGTGGCGCTGTTTCTGGGGAAAAAAAATATTATTTTTTTCTAGGTACTCAAAAATGAGAGCTGTGCAGACTGTTATTAGCATATTTGTGTGGCGGATGACAATCCTGGTGTATTTCAGGCATGCTGATATAGGGCACAGGACTTAAAGGTCACCGGTCGCCTGGAGACAGCTATTTTCTCTGCTGATGTCACATTTCTCAGAAAATATCCAAGCTAATCACAGAGGTGTATATGTATTCCTTAAATCCCGAACCAATTGGACCTGATGGGGTCTTTAGTGTCATGTATTGTGGATTGTTCAGTTACTTATGGGGTAGTGTATAAAGGCTAGTCACCAAATTTTATTTTTTGCATATTTGCTTCCAAAATGCAATAATAGCAACTGTGTAAATCCTCTTCATTGCAGTGAAGACAGCAGAACCCTGGATAAGCACAGACCTCACATCCAGCCTGTATTACAGAGAGAGACACTCGCAAAAGAGCAAGATCTGAAACTTGGCTCAGGCTGCAAACTGCATCTGGGGGAGGCTGAAAATGACCGAAACTTACAGCAATAAAATAACCATTAACATGTAAAAAAAAATGTATTTCAACCATTAGTGCAAGGTTTAATCAGGCTACAAATGCCAAAGCTGGCATTATGTATCAAATCGCCCTCTGCCAGCTCTTTTAACCCTCCCGGGGGCCTTTGTTTCGGGCTTATTTAAAAGAAGTCTCTACTATCACAAAAACTTAGCTGCTTTCTCCCCCTCCCCCCCCCCCCCCCCAAAAAAAAAAAACACCAGCGCCACCTATGACTAAAGGTTGTGACTGGTATTGCAGCCTATCCCACCCATTCACTTCAATAGAGACGAGCTGCGAAAACCAGATGTGACCCATGAACAGGTGTGATGCCATTTGTGGGAGACTGCAGCCATGTTTTTTTAACCTCGTACAACCCGTTTTGAGTTGTCCACGCACCTTAGATGACTGTTGGTCGACAGCTGTCCCTTCCGGTACTCTCATAAGCATGCCCCCTAGGCTGGGGGTTCGGGATAGTGGCGTCATTTTATTTATCAAGGTAAAAACATGATCGGGCAATGAAAATTGAAGCGCCCAAACCTCTCCCCCCAACCTCAGCCGTCAGGGCAGGGATAGGAGACCCCCATGCACAACAGATAGTTGGCTGATTTGACTATTTTCTAGCGTGCACTTGTCCACACATTGTTTTTCCTGCGCTTTTTCAGCGAAAAAAAGCGACGTTCACAGATTTCTGAAACCTCATGCACACGCTGCTTATTTTTTCCTTGCAGATTTGAATCCGTTTCTGGCCTGCATCATGTCAATTCCTTCACCATTTTTCACCTATTGCGGGGGGTGAGACAAAAACGCTTTAAAAAGTGCACTATAAACGTGCGTATTTCACAACGTTTTTTTCCTGCCTAGACTGGAGTATTTGCAGCAGATTTTCCTGCTACAAATACTGAGCGTGTGCATATGGCCTTAGATCGTCGCCAGCTTTCAACTAAAGCTATGGATGGAGCTCTACCAGCACCTCCTAGCCAAACGGGGACCTGATAATAGTATTGATTACCAGGCAGACCAATTATCGATCAGACTGGACCGGGTTATCTGCAAGTCTCTGGCCACCTTAATTGATTATCCTGCCTTAAAATAAGTTCTTAAATGGCAGAATTAGAGACCAATTAGTAATCTGAAATCAATGGGCTTCTAATTGAGCTCCCTGCGCTTGTTCCACATCTTATCTCTTCTGGCTTTCTGATAAGGGGCAGAGAATACCCAATATTGACCAGGATTTCCTGCCGCAGATAACCCACAACCCGCACAGGTTTTGGCTTCCAGCTCATTATATTGCCAAACATTTATCAAGGACTGTGATTAGATTAATGAATGTGCACATGGACTATTCTGTTATAATCATTATAAACCTATTAAAACTTTTTACAGACCCCTTTCATATGTTGACGGTCTCCAAATTACAGGATATTTAAAGAAATAAACCAAAAAACTTATGGTAAGAAATTAGTCAATTGTTTGGAGGTGCAAGTGCTGCCATCTTGATAAGTTGTGTTTCAGGCTACCACTGCTAAAGACCTATACATGGCGTGATTGTGAAGCAGCGTATAGGAACGCTCGTTTCGTGGTAATCGTAAAGTCTTAACCAGGGCTGTGGAGTCGGTAAGCCAAACCTCCGACTCCGAGTCCTCAATGTCCTCGACTCGGACTCCACAGCCCTGGTCTTAACCACCTGGGGATCAAGTAAAGTGATCTTATGGTTTGCACAAAAGCTCATCAATCTCGGCAGCACATCGTCCTGTCGAGAACAATAGCAGCCAATCTAAAGTGGGGGGTCAGCTTGTGTGAACAGGTTATTACAGGACCACCGACTCTCAGGCGTGTTCTCGGCCGGCAGTTATGTGCATCGCGCAGTGTGAACGCACCTTAAGGGCGCGGTTTCACTGGCTGATGATCGTCAATGAGCGTTCCCCAGAACCCTAGTTTTTTGATGGTCAATCTGATTACACTGGCTGATTGTCACCTGATGAACGAGCAAAACACTTTTTAAGTTTGCCTAAAAATCATTGTTGTCTGCAGCACATCTTCCTGTGTAAATGGGACACGTGCTGCCAAGAAAAATGACAGTGTGTGCACACAAGACGATCCATTACTGAGCAGTAAGCGCAGGCAACCTATGTAAATGAACCGGTAGTAGGTTGTGGCATCTGGTCCGCCAGTGTAAACACATTTTAAGTGGTCCCCATATACATTAGGGATCGATCGGCCAACCACCAACGGGCCCTACTTTCCCCTACACAGGTGTGCTACCGTGTTATCCGAGAGCTTCTGCCAGACTCGTCCAGAGAGAACGAAAAGATCGGCCTCTGAAAATCAGAAGGCAGGATCCCCCCGACCACCCCCAAACATTTGTCAAGGGGAGTTAAGAGGCCCGCATACACATTAAGCCCCCCATAAACATTACACTAAAGTTTTACTAAATACATGACCTTTGGGCGACAAATGATCGAAGTTCTCCGAAAGATGAATCTGGCATTGAGCGGAAGGTCACATGGTGATTTTTTTAGGCGATTGTTGGCAAAGACGTATAATCCTCTACAATGGCCGATTTACAAGAGCCCTATATCCCCCCAAACCTCTATATGCCAGCCATGTAGTGGTCGTTACTGGCCGACCAAAAATCTATCGCTCTTGTGCACAAAATATCATGGTATCCGCAGTATAACACGTGTTCACACAGCACAATGTGCTGCCGAGAACTATGACTTTTCAGCAAGCTTGCATCGCACCTGACAAACGAGCCATACGCTCATTCATCAGATGATTGCCGGTCCGCTTACACGGGCCAATGATTGGGAACGAGGGCCATCCAACTAGACCGTAAGAAAGGTTCTCTGATCATTTCTTTTTAAGAAGATCTATTTTTTTTCTGTTCTGAGACATCTGTGCGGAACGACAAAAGCCGACAACATCTCACCGTGCGTTATCACCAAATCTATTCTCATACCTCTCAATTATCCTCTCCTTTTACATAATCCATTATCTCCGAATACCCGGCAGCTGATACGCAGTCAGGCCACAAGTTTCCCCTCCCGAGTTTTATGTATTACGTTATATTTCCGTATGGTGGTTAAAGAACACAAGTGGATCATTTTTTTGGCCACTGATTTGGTCTACGATGATAAATCGGCAAAGGTTACCGCAGCCAATGTGATCTATAGTGGGATCTCCTGGACGGTAATACCCATGTGTTCTCAGCAGAATATCCGATCGCTGGGCATCTCCAATTCCAAGCACCTCCATCGATCGACTGATGGAAGGCGCCCCAGTAATATTCTGCCATTTGTCTCTTTCCAATCATTATTTACCAGGCAGAGGCGCTTGTGGTTTGGGATCGCCTGCTGTAATACCAGGTGCAGCGGCTCACTACAGTACAGAGCTATGTCTGTGCCCTTTATTCAGCGCATTGAAAATTGGGCTCCAAATTATCTGATATTGATGGTTAGTGGCCTGAAAACCAAAACTGTTGAAAGATTTTCCATGACTGGCTCATCATATCATTCTGGAAAATAAAAATGCATTGGGGTACAAGTTCTTGTACAGCCACAACACCGCTATATGTGAAATGTGCTGATTAGATTCCTTTAAAAGGCTACACCCCCACCTGAAAAAAAAGACAAAATAAAAACAACTTACCCCCTGTCCATAAGGGTCTTTCAATTGAGTCCCCCAGTGATTCCGAGATCGAGGCTTTAAAATCCTGAGAACGTTACTCTGTAGCCCGTCCTAGATGGTGCAGAGGTGCGCATGCTCATCCTCTACTCCATTTATTGTCTATTGGACTGCCGAGCATGCGCACCTCTGCTGCATTCGGGATGGGGCTGCAGAGTAACGTTCCCAGGGTTCTAAACCCCCCAATCATTGCTGGGGACCCATCGGTAAGACCCCCCGCGATCTACAGGTTATCCCCTATCTAATGGAATTACCCGTTAATTCTTTCACACACCGAAACTAAGGTGCCTTTATTTATTTTTATAGGTTTCCATTGTTTCTTTGCCACTAGAATGTTTTTTTTCTATTTCCAGCTATTTAGTCACCAGTTGTCTCTGCTTCACATCCAACAGGGCCTGAAACAAGTCCGACCATCACTGGATAAACCTTGTGCACTCGCATCCTAATCTTAGGACTCATTTATTGAAATGTATGAGATTATTAGAGAAATTCTATTAAAAAAAAAATATTGAAACATTTGCTTTTGGACTATAAATAATAGATTTTTTTTTTCTTCTTTCATTTCCATGTGATTCTTGCTGATTGCCCAGTTGAGATTTATAACTTGGCAATTCTGCTATAGCATTATTCTCATCACTAACCTGCAAAAAAAATAACAAATACAAAAATATATATTTATATACCATATGTTATGCCCACGATTTCCCCCCTTACTGCATAGTTCAGGGGTTGGCCTGCAGTTTATATGGACATTTCCCAGAGTGTGGCAGGACAGATCCCTCCTGCTGGGGGGAAATACTGACCCTCAGGAGGGGGAGGGGAGACCCTAGAAGAAAAGACCGCTCAGAATGTGTGTAGTCCTTCAGTGCAAAAGAAACAAATAAACTATGGGGGGAATGATGTGCAGAGATCCCAGACAGCTCCAATATGGGCTCCTCCGTGTTTTGCTGCCTGTAAATTAAAATCTTTTGAACTCCGCCACCCAAAATCCCAGGAGAATATGATCCAGATATTCCAGTGTGTTGGGTTTAGTAGAAGCACGTGCCAATATCAAGATCGCATAAAGATTATTCTGACTTCACTTTTAGGTTTGCAGCCCTTGGCTGGCAGGGAACAAGTGCCAGCGTGCAGCGCCAGCTCCAGGCTCCGCATAGGGTAACTTGAGGTTCTGCAGCAGCTAGGTCTAACCCAGGTCGTTCATTGTAGCCGATGAGGTCACAGCTTTCTAAGTTGCTGTTGGCTCCAACTTTTACAACAATTAACACAAGTAAAATCCAACAGTTTCCAGGATCGGGAATGTGAGATTTTACCAAATGTCATCCACCGACTACAGAACTTTGTGCAGAAAGTTGTGGATTTTAAGAGCATGTTCCCAAAAACTCCCAGCTGGTACTTTGCTGCGGATCCGTGCATGGAAAATCCACGGCGTCTTACTGTACAGCGCGGAGAAGTCTCCAGCATGCCACTTTATGCAATGAATTCCATTGTGGGTTTCACCTTTTCCAATACCGAAATCTGCAGTTTTTCTTTTTGACCGCTGAAAATTTCAATGCAGATTTTCGGCTTCAGGAGCAGTTCCTGTGGACTCGCCCTAAAATTTAAAGCCATGGATGTCAGTGTCACAGTGGATGTCGCCCGTTTCACTGTATAGAGGTAAAGGCTTCATATATATCAGCGTGCCGATTCCTGGCTACAGAATACACCAGAATGTAACAGGGTCACCGTCCTACAGGAACCATCTTTAGAGCATGACCTAAATTATCATAGGTGGATTCTGCCATATAGAGCTCATAAAAAAGCACATTTAAAGGGGTGGAATAAGACATGAGAATAGGAAAGGCACTGTTTTATTGCAATGGAAAAAAAAGACCTTTATTGATGTATCAGCATGTCGTGCTCAGGGCGACCACGCTTTACGTTTCGGTCCACCTGGAATTTCGCCACAGCCGGGCAAACCAGAGTCGTGAACGTTCTGTGGGAGTGCCAAGCTCTCTCCTATATTGTCTGCTTGTCCATCCTATATACCACCATATACCCGGAGTGCCAATCATAACTTTTTGTAATAGGATAGGTGATAACAGCGGGTGCAGCTGCTGGGATGCCCACCGATCCCCAAAATAGAGCATTGTTATCCCCCTGAGAAGAGCGCAGCAGTGCAGACGCTCCATTCATTCCTTATGTACGAGTCTAGCGCTCAGCAGTCCCATAGGAAGTGAATGGAGCCGCGGTTGAGCATGCGTACTAGAGGGCCCATTTCTGGCGATCAATGGCGTACAAGTCATCTGATCATTGGGAGTCCAAGTCCATATAAAAGTTATATCCTTTTGCAGATGATTGTATTTTCAGTCAGAGTACGAACCAACAAAACTTCAGATCACACTTGGACCAATGTTATGCTATTGGGCTGTGCACATGTCCCTTTTTTTTCCTCGGACAGAGCCAGACCGAGGAAAGAAAAAGCGCAGCATACCCAAGTTTGATCCTTTATTCAGATGGCACCCAGCCACACAAGTCAATGAGGACATAGAAAATATTAGACTGCACTCGGATGACATCTGAGTGCAGTCTGATTTCCAGTCGCTAGCAGAATGGAGACTTTTTTTTTTTCTCCATCTTCTCCTCCAATGGGAATCAGGTCAGTGTTTGATCAGCGTGTCATTTCTATAATTCACCCGATTATCTCCGAGGAGAGAATATACAGTAGTGTGACCCTGATAATATGTGATAACTTGTTCTAGTCGGACTACCCCTTCAACCACTTATTTTCTGCTGAAATTAAATTTTGACATTCTTGTCAAAAAAGGGGGGCGATCTTTTGGAGAGTTTTCGCTTTATTTATATTTAAGCATAAATGTTAAAACCATAATAAACGATATATTATGCAAACGATACGTACACACCTGTATTATGGTGGGATGGATGTATGTCGAAGGATGTGTCAATATTTAGAGGAAAACAATCTGAGCACCCTGGGGAGGATCTGGTGTAATAAAATGAAGGTTTTATTTCCCTGGAGTTTCTCCCACCCCTGCCCCCTCCTCCCATACCTCCCAAAAGCCAGCACCCGCCCTGGCCATAGGAGGAAGAGCCAGGCAGCACATTGTTAGAATGTCACTGAGAGTTTGCAGCAGAGTTTTCCCAGGGAGGATCAGGCTCCGTCAGTGTGCACTGAGACAGCCATTGTTTGGATGTGGCAGATCAGGGATCTCATTGGGTTGGACGCTCTTGATTTTCTGCATTCCTCAATGTGAGGCTGTTCTCAGGCAGGAAGGCAAATAGGAGCAGGAACCTTTTTTGTGTGTTTGAGTCTCTGCTCGGTGTCCTGCAATGTGATCCCGGGATGAAATGCAATTTACAGGTAAGAGTCCGATGTGCGGGATCGTAGCCGCAATTATCTGATCAGATTAATTATTAGTCGTTTTAGTTGTTCTGCGCTGCTTGTAATGAGATCAGCATTGATTGCAGAAGTCCTATACATGATGCCGGCCTTTTACCTGCCGAGGTTTGTGACAATCTGCAGTGTGACTTGTCCACAAATGTATGTAAAAAGGGTAAAGTGGGCGACAATTCCGCAGCAGATTTCTTTGCCGATGAGGCTTTTGCTGCTGCAGATTTTCCCTCCCATATTAAGAGGGTCCAAGAATGGGCCGCAGTGTGGGTCTCTCTCCTGGCCAGGCCTCGGCAGCATTGTAGATAAATGGCGGTCCGATCCGGAGACCGACAATCAGTCCCGATACCAACAGTCCGTACTTGGATTGGGTTTGGCGAGTACCTGAATTTGTCCCAAGTTTCTGGGGATTCCACGTGTTTTGCAATCAGTCCGTGACCTGTAGAAGTGCACAGTAGACGGGACATTCCAGTATTGATTCCTAGTCAGAATATTTGTCTGAAAGTCGCACACGTAATAATCCTGAACAGTGAAGCAAAAAAACAGTTTGAAGCCTAGTACAAGTCGGTACGATGACGTTTTTGCCCCTTTGGCAGCTAATAGAAAGCGTGATACATTTTAGATTCTATGAATGTGATACAAAGTTGCATTAGGACAAGTTTCTGGATTCTGAGATTGTTTCAACTTTATTACAATGTGTGGACGGCGACTTAAATCCCCCCCTCGTGTCTCCTGATTGGCTGACGGATTTCAGAGGGACTAATACGCCATTTGTTTTCAACCCTGGATAGGAGTTTAAAAGGAGGAAGCGTCTCATAAATGTAGTAAATTGTAAGGGCCCAGATAAACAAGGCGATTAATTTGGAAACGAGCATTCGTGGGAAAGCTCCGTGTCAAATGTGGGTGCAGGCTTAAAAATCAGAGTAATCGGCAGCACATTGCCCTGTTTGCACCGAGATGTGCTGACGATAACATGGTGTGCTATGTTCACAGAACGAGCGTATTAACGATCGTTCTGTGCGGATGAATTCCGGTCGACCTGTGCAAATAGGCCAACGAGCGACAGCCAAACTGCTTATACATAGTCGATCGGTGATCGTTTAACTCAGGCTTTTATAAAGCAAACTATTAAATCAGAAAACCCCCGTTATACCTGGTGAGTATGGGCTGAGTAGTAGTACATGTATGCTCACAGGATCATGTGCATGAACAACCCATCAAGACCTATTAAGGAGAAAAAATGCTTTAATTGTGAAAATCACAGCAAATTATGGAAGAAATAATGATACAAATGTACCGCCATATGCGAGGCCGACTATGTGCCCTTGCACCAGCTTGACGCTATAGGATCCCACAGTCTCTTTGCATTGTACTTTTTTAGGGTCAGAAACTGGGATGAAAGGGGTAACGTTTTACCTTGTGGAGAGTGACGAGACAAGCCAGGCATGTCAGAGTCAGGAGACTTATAGGCCATGCAATCTCTTTAGGGTTAGTAAGTGAAGGTCGTACTGACCTGCAGTGGCGTAACTTGAAGTTTGTGGGCCCCAATGCAAAATCTCCAACAGGACCCCAATCTATCAGGGGTTTTTAAAAGTCTATGTCTTTTGATATGAGCCTAGGGGACCATTTGGGCCCCTTAGGATCCTGGGTGCCATTGCAATCCCTGCAACTATTATAATTACACCCCTGCTAACCTGGGTAATCTGTTACAGACAGAGGAATGTTATTTAGCCTTCCTAGCCTGTTAATATCTCCCAAGAGGAATATATGGCTCGGTTATAGTGTGTGAACTGTGACGTAGGTGCGGATTCATGGGAGCAGGCGAGTTATACGAGAATACAAGTGCGGCTCATCATCATGAAGCCATGTGTGATTCTAGGTCAGAGTACAGTAATGGAGGATGTGTGTGTGCAATTCTCAGTTATTGCTGAATTCCTGATCTAGTTTATTACAATGGCAGAGTAATTTCACTGCAATAAGACAGAATCAAAACAGTGTCGTAAAGTAAAGTATGCGGGCTGCCCCATTTTTTTTTTCGTTCTCCAAGATCCACCGCTTGGTCTATTTTCTTTCTGAGAAAGCCGTGTAAATGGTGACAACCAGGCTCCTAAAAGGGTCAGGCTTTTCCAGTTTCCTCAAAAAGAAACCTCACTAGTTCTGCAGTGACTCACTGTAGGCAGAGCTAGTATTGTGTGCTCTGGCCCTTTTTCCAAAAAAAAATAAGTTCATAAGGGCACAGATTCCTGACCATTGCCCTGCGCAAACATAGCCGTGACCAACCAGTGAAAGATCGAACGCTTGTTTATGAGCCTATTGCTCCTCACCCATTGCGCAGAAATAATTGTCGTCAGCACTGCATCCGTGTACACAGATAGAACATTGTTTTTTAGGCTGCATAAAAGAAGCATTTGGATGACAAACGAGAGTCTTCTCTTTTGTCGACTGTTTACACGCATTGTTCAACCTGTAAGGGGGGGCAAACAATCATATTAAAGGGGTTATAACTTTAGCAACATAAATGGGACAAAAAAAAAGTAATTTTTTTCCTATTGGGTAATTTTTTTCCTCTTGGGTAAATCTGACAGGGAGAAGGACTTGGGGATCCTAGTTAATGATAAACTTACCTGGAGCAGCCAGTGCCAGGCAGCAGCTGCCAAGGCAAACAGGATCATGGGGTGCATTAAAAGAGGTCTGGATACACATGATGAGAGCATTATACTGCCTCTGTACAAATCCCTAGTTAGACCGCACATGGAGTACTGTGTCCAGTTTTGGGCACCGGTGCTCAGGAAGGATATAATGGAACTAGAGAGAGTACAAAGGAGGGCAACAAAATTAATAAAGGGGATGGGAGAACTACAATACCCAGATAGATTAGCGAAATTAGGATTATTTAGTCTAGAAAAAAGACGACTGAGGGGCGATCTAATAACCATGTATAAGTATATAAGAGGACAATACAAATATCTCGCTGAGGATCTGTTTATACCAAGGAAGGTGACGGGCACAAGGGGGCATTCTTTGCGTCTGGAGGATAGAAGGTTTTTCCACCAACATAGAAGAGGATTCTTTACTGTTAAGGTACCGTCACACTAGACGATATCGCTAGCGATCCGTGACGTTGCAGCGTCCTCGCTAGCGATATCGTCCAGTGTGACAGGCAGCAGCGATCAGGCCCCTGCTGTGCTGTCGCTGGTCGGGGAAGAAAGTCCAGAACTTTATTTCGTCGCTGGACTCCCCGCAGACATCGCTGAATCGGTGTGTGTGACACCGATTCAGCGATGTCTTCACTGGTAACCAGGGTAAACATCGGGTAACTAAGCGCAGGGCCGCGCTTAGTAACCCGATGTTTACCCTGGTTACCATCGTAAAAAAACAAACAGTACATACTTACATTCAGCTGTCTGTCCCTTGCCGTCTATTTCCTGCACTGACTGCTGGCCGCAAAGTGAAAGTGAAAGCACAGCACAGCGGTGAGTCACACAGCGGTGACTCACCGCTGTGGCTGTGCTCTGCTTTCACTTTGCGGCCAGCAGTCAGTGCAGCAAACAGACGGCAAGGGACAGACAGCTGAATGTAAGTATGTACTGTTTGTTTTTTTACCATGGTAACCAGGGTAAACATCGGGTTACTAAGCGCGGCCCTGCGCTTAGTTACCCGATGTTTACCCTGGTTACCGGGGACCTCGGGATCGTTGGTCCCTGGAGGGCTGTCTGTGTGACAGCTCTCCAGCGACCAAACAGCGACGCTGCAGCGATCCGGATCGTTGTCGGTATCGCTGCAGCGTCGCTAAGTGTGACGGTACCTTTAGGGCGGTGAGAATCTGGAATTGCTTGCCTGAGGAGGTGGTGATGGTGAACTCAGTCAAGGGGTTCAAGAGAGGCCTGGATGTCTTCCTGGAGCAGAACAATATTGTATCATACAATTCTTAGGTTCTGTAGAAGGATCTGGGGATTTATTATGATGGAATATAGGCTTAACTGGATGGACAAATGTCTTTTTTCGGCCTTACTAACTATGTTACTAATTATGAAGGCTGCATCCGATCAGTGGCGCTGATTGACTGCAGTGGTCACGTGATGTTGTTTGTCAGGAGGTGGAGACACGGTTGAAAGTGAAGTGGCTGTAAAGGAGGTAACTAGATTTTTTTTTTGCACCAGTCTAGCGCCATTAAAAAGGGGGAGTCCAGTAGCAGATAACCCGTTTAACATTTGCATGTCCCTAAACAGTTTCCATGTAGAAGAGCCTTTAAACGAATGGCGATCGATTAGTTATATTGTCGTTCAGCGTTTATCGTGGGTGGAAATCTGTCCGTGTAAAGGGACCTGAAAGCTTAGTGGGGTGTAGCACCAAAAAAATCCTTTTCTGCCTGTAACTTTTTTCAAACTCCAGGCAAAAAACTAGATAAAGGTGACGTGAACATCTCAAGAAGCATGGTGGCAACCCCAATGGGTTTTAATGATGGCCATCCTACTGATTTTCTTCCCCTCCATTCCGGTTCCTGATACAACGGAGAGGAATTTCTAATGACTTCACAGAGTACAATGACTCAGGGTCATAAATTGACTCCGTATTTTTGGATTCTTGGAGGAAATGTCCTTTTAATAATAGTGTTTGAAATCGCTGGCATCATGACTAAGCTTTCCAGCAGCCGTGCGTCTCCCGCTTCTTGTCACCCGCTGAACCTCCGAGGGTCGCCGGCAGTCTCACATGTCCGCCTCGTTATGCCGCGGAACAATGAAGCTCATGTTGTTTGCCCATCCTTCTACTCGCCTTTTAAGAAAGTGACTCATGGAGCCTGAAACGGGAATCAGGCCAGGTGAGGAGGTAATGAGAGGATTATCCTCATATGTGCCATAATTTAGGAGAAAAAATTAAAAATAAAGAAGTCAAACATTAGGGGGGATTGTGGCGTAATCTGTGTAATTGAGGCGTTTGAAACTGGGCGATCGCTTTAAGCTTGTAATACAGTCATCGCTGTTACTCAAAGGGCTTTTTCTTCTGGCGGTGTAATGTGCGGAGGGAGCTTTCCATCGCAGACTTATCATCGTAGCTGATCCCTCAACCTCACATAAGAACCTGCTTTAGGCTTACTCCGCAGAACACAGGCAATTAGTAGGTTTCCTGGATCTCGTCTCATCAGGCTTTCCGTCTGAAACCATGGGAATAAGCTTTTACGAAGCACACAAGGGCGTAATGTAAAAAGATGCTTTATTATCTGGAGCACGCCGTAAATTGGGCCGCCATAGTGTACATAATATGGTGGTGTAAAACATAAGTTCTGTGCATATCTGACATTCCCGACCGGTGCCTCGGGCGCGCTGGTGCGTCGCACTTATAAATTGGATTTGTCACATGAAAAGAGGTATTTATTAGAGTTCCTTATGGTTATCGGTGCTGAATATAAAGCATATATTAGATTTAATAAGTATTTGTTGGATATGTAATTCCAGACTTAAAGGGAACCTGTCGCGTTGTACATTCTGTATGGAAAAGACACGGAGAAGCCTGGCAAGAATGATATCGGTTTGCTGGTAAGGATTCCGTATATCTTGTATTTTATTCATTGAAAATCCCTAGGGTTATACGTAGGAGTCCAGTGGGCGGGACTATCGTGACTGACGGCGATCTCTGCATGCAAAGTCATATAGGGAAGACTGCCAATCTGTCTTAGGTCGGCCCACTGGACTCGTGTACAAAGACCACAGATTTCAATGACTAAAATACAAGTTTTACTGCCACAAAAAGTGTCTGTCAAACATATCAGCTCATCCTGCTCATCCTACAGATCAGACACCAGTTTCAACATGACAGGTTCCCTTTAAGAGTTGATGTGCGATTTTTGCTTTCCAGAAGAAACAGTACGTTCACAACACATCATCCGCCTTTGTTCCTCCAGCAAGTTCCTAGGGAACATGACATGATGCTGCAAGATTTTTTCATAAGGCGACTTTCTCACAGAATTGGTGTGGTCAGTATTCTGGATCGGGAGCAATACTGATGGGTGAAATTGAGCTGTATGAAGTTCTCACTACACATTTGTGTTGAGTATTTAGTGGCTTAAAGTGAATATAGTGAATGAAGTAAGTATTTGATCCCTTGCTGATTTTATTTGCCCACTGACAAAGACATGAACAGTCTATAATTTTAAGGGTAGGTTAATTTTAATATTGAGAGAAAGAATATCAAAAATAAAATCCAGAAAATCACATTGTATAAATTATATAAATTCGCATTTTGCAGTGAGAAATAAGTATTTGATTCCTCTGGCAAACAAGACTAAATACTTGGTGGCAAAACCCTTGTTGACCAGCAGAGCAGTCAGACGTTTTTTGTAGTTGATGATGAGGTTTGCGCACATGTCAGGAGGAATTTTGGTCCACTGCTCTTTCCAGATCATCTCTAAATTATTAAGATTTTGAGGCTGTCGTTTGGCAACTCGGAGCTTCAACTCCCTCCATAAGTTTTCTATGGGATTAAGGTCTGGAGACTGGCTAGGCCACTTCATGACCTTAATGTGCTTCTTTTTGAGCCACTCCTTTGTTGCCTTGACTGTATGTTTTGGGTCATTGTCTTGCTGGAAGACCCAGCCACGACCCATTCTTAATGTCCTGGCGGAGGGAAGAAGGTTGTCACTCAGTATTTTACGGTACATGGCTCCATCCATTCTCCCATTGGTGCAGTGAAGTAGTCCTGTGCCCTTAGCAGAGAAACACCCCCAAAACATAATGTTTCCACCTTCATGCTTGACAGTGGGGATGGTGTTGGTTGGGTCGTAGGCAGCATTTCTCTTCCTCCAAACATGACGAGTTGAGTTAATGCCAAAGATCTCAATTGTTGTCTCATTTGACCACAGCACCTTCTCCCAATCGCTCACAGAATCATCCAGGTGTTCATTGGCAAACTTCAGACGGGCCGGCACATGTGCCTTCTTGAGCAGGGGGACCTTTATGACGTAGTGTGTTACCAATGGTTTTCTTGGTGACTGTAGTCCCAGCTGCCTTGATATCATTAACAAGTTCCCCCCGTGTAGTTTTAGGCTGATCTCTCACCTTCCTCATGATCAGGGATATCCCACGAGGTGAGATTTTGCATGGTGCCCCAGATCGATGTCGACTGACAGTCATTTTGTATTTTTTCCATTTTCTTACCATTGCACCAACAGTTGTCTCCTTCTCACCCAGCGTCTTACTTATGATTTTGTAGCCCATTCCAGCTTTGTGCAGGTCTATGATCTTGTCCCTGACATCCTTTTAAAGCTCTTTGGTCTTGCCCATGTTGTAGAGGTTAGAGTCTGACTGATTTGAGTCTGTGGACAGGAGTCTTTTATAATGGTGACTATGTAAGACAGTTGTCTTTAATGCAGGTAACGAGTTGATTAGGAGCGTCTAAGGGTACCGTCACACTATACGATTTACCTACGATCACGACCAGCGATATGACCTGGCCGTGATCGTAGGTAAATCGTAGTGTGGTCGCTGGGGAGCTGTCACACAGACAGCTCTCCAGCGACCAACGATGCCGAGGTCCCTGGGTAACCAGGGTAAACATCGGGTTACTAAGCGCAGGACCGCGCTTAGTTACCCGATGTTTACCCTGGTTACAAGCGTTAAACTAAAAAAAAACAAACAGCACATACTTACATTCTGGTGTCCGTCAGGTCCCTTGCAGTCTGCTTCCCTCTGCTTCCCGCACTCACAGACTGCCGGCCGTAAAGTGAAAGTGAAAGCACAGCCGCTGTGCTCTGCTTTCACTTTACGGCCGGCAGTCACAGTGCGGGAAGCAGACGGCAAGGGACCTGACGGACACCAGAATGTAAGTATGTGCTGTTTGTTTTTTTTTAGTTTAACGCTTGTAACCAGGGTAAACATCGGGTAACTAAGCGCGGTCCTGCGCTTAGTTACCCGATGTTTACCCTGGTTACAAGTGAACGCATCGCTGGATCGCATCGCTAGATCGGTGTCACACACACCGATCTAGCGATGACAGCGGGAGATCCAGCGATGAAAGAAAGTTCCATACGATCTGCTACGACGTACGATTCTCAGCAGGATCCCTGATCGCTGCTGCGTGTCAGACACAGCGATATCGTAACGATATCGCTGGAACGTCACGAATCGTACCGTCGTAGCGATCGAAATGTTATAGTGTGACGGTACCCTAACTGGTCGGTAGGAGCCAGAACTCTTAATGGTTGGTAGGGGATCAAATACTTATTTCTCACTGCAAAATGCAAATAAAATTATATAATTTATACAATGTGGTTTTCTGGATTTTTTTTTTTTATATTCTATCTCTCAATGTTGAAATTAAGCTACCCTTAAGATTATAGACTGTTCATGTCTTTGTCAGTGGGTAAACTTGCATATTTCGCAGAGGATGAAATACTTATTTCCTAAACTGTATATCCTAGTCGGTTTTTTTTTTTTGTTTTTTTTTTTGTTTTTTAATTACCATATTTTAGTTAAGGTCCCAATGATTTTTTCATAAGATAATACTCGCCCTCTGGCACACACGCTCTCGCTTTCTCGTTTGGCTGCCATTTGTGGTGACCAGGTTGTTGTATGTAACCTTTTCTTATTAAAGTGTCTTTCCTCCTTGGGGCTTTGAATGTGACACTGTGAACCAAAACCAGATACTATACGTCCCCTGCAGTGTTTTTTCAGTGGCATGCCTGGACATAATCCCGCATTCAGATACCATTGCTGTCAGTCATCATGTCCTGCTCTCGGCAGCGGGGATACCTGTCTGGGTAGATGTCAGGAGATGAGCAGGCTTCCTTTCATGAGAAGCATGTTCACCTGAACTCTAGACATTTTCGGATGAACCTTACCCTGGCCTTAGATATTCCAGAGCTGCGGTCTACCTTCAACGGAGTTAGTAAACACCTTTATATACTTTAAATAATCAAGTGGCCCCCAAAATAATGACGATTGGCTGACATTGATCAAGTCACTTGTGGGCTTGGCGCCGGTCTCTGCTTATTCTTTACTTATACTGTGCAATGATAGTGCACTCTGTTATCAGTTAATCATTTCTAATCAGAGCCGGTGAGAGAGAGCGCACTGTCACTGTGCACTAAGAACAGTGCACAGTGACAAGAAGCTACTGAGCATATGTCGGATTTGACAACCAATTGATGCTCAGTAGAGCAGGGACTAGATCGGCACCTGCAATGGATATCACGGAGGATGCTTCATTTCAGGTAGCAGGCAGAGGCTGCAACAGTGACCGCAGCCTCTGCCCCCATGACGACTCATTTGCGTTTCCCAGCATGCACTGGGGATGCTCAAATGAAGTGCCAGTATAAGGCTATGTGCCCACGTTGCGCATTTTAAGCGTTTTTTAAGCGTTTTTGCAGCATTTTTCCGCTGCAGAAACGCTTAAAAAAACGCTGACATAAAGCATCCCATTATTTTTATGCATTCCGCAGTTGTGCCCATGCTGCGTTTTTTTTCCGCAGCGGAAAAGCATTGTGAAAAAAAAAACGTAGCATGTTCATTAATTTTGCGGAAAATCGGCGTTTTGGACACATGAAAAATAAAAACCACATAAAAAATGCGACAAATATGCGATAAAAACGCAAGCCGATTTCCTGGCAAGGGAGTCCGGTTTTGATGCGGAAAATTCTGCAGACATTCTGCAACATGGGCACATAGCCTCAAAGGAAGTAGTAGAAGAAAAAAAAAGACTAAAGCAGGTAGTGTAAGTTAGGGAAGGAGAGGGTATTTTTAATTAAAGTATATATTAGAGAGAAGATTACCGTAGATTATGACATTAAATAGAGTTTAGGATGAAAATAAAATGTAGTTTCGGACCACCCCTTTAAGTGATAGCATCCTGTGAGGGGTTTGCCATTATTTAGTGATTGCAGGGAGACATTAGAGTCTGTATATGGTAGTGTGCATTAGTCCCTGTGTGCAAAAAGAAGCAAAAATGCATTAACAAGCATACTGGGACTTGTGGTTCTCTACCAGCAGGGCGATCACAGCTTGGCCATAGCCACCTTATCACGTGCATTGATGTAAGTGCACATTAAATCATGGGTTACTATCCTGGGGGCTGAATATAAATAGATCTTTTGTACCAACCTCATGCAATGTGAGATGACATTTCGGAAGTGTTCGGTCCCACATAAAATCGATGCCGTCTTATTCGGAAGGTGCATTATAAAATTTATCAAATCTATAAAGCAAACGTCCTGACCGTGGGCTGGTTCCTTTAGACGTGACCGTACTTTGTAGAGGGCAGGTTTCTTTGCCGTGGACTTTTGGATCTGTGGGCCGTTTGTTTGTTTTTTTTTTTGCTCATGTTGTAAAGCTGTGCTCTGCGCTTTCTCATAGCTTTGTTTGTGCTAATATAGATTTCTTCTGCCTTTTGATGGCGTCCGTTACGTATTTTGTAAAATTACAAAGTGCTTGTTTAAAACGAGAAACTTTGCAATTTACTTATGAAGAAATCCTCTCTAGTCTCAAGAAGAGGAGGGATTGTGAAAACTTTTGTGCACTGTTTGTTGTCGAGGGTACCGGCCACCTCCGCGGTCTGTCAGGGGTGGCCGATCTCGTGTGTAAGCAGCATTTACAAGCTCTTTTCCATAAGGTTTGTAAGCACTGCTCTGAAGCTCAGGCTTGGGGCCCCGCACTTCTACAGTGGCATAACGTTGTCACTAGTCCGATCTCTCAGGAATCTTAAAACTTATGATGAGAAAATCCCTTTAAAATTAGCAACTTATTGTGGCAGCCGTCTCTTTAAACCTCCTATATACTACTGTATTTAGATCAGTGTCCTATGGTATTGTGGGGCCCGTATTGCACCTCCATATTCTTCCAAATCCTAAGGAACGTGGAGGAAAATTGTGGCATCTTCCATCAGAAGTCATGTTGCAAATGTTTTCCCCCCCTTAACAAATTGCTTGGAGTGCGGGATCCAGTGCCATAAGGAGGCGCAGTATGTGGCAGCAATTTCTGCATCTTGAGCTGTGTAAGGTGACCATAAGGCAACAGTTGATTGACTGCTTGTTCAGGTGACAACTATAACTTTTACTTCCCTTCTCCCCCCCCCCACTTTACTTGCATGATTCGTTCAGCTAACATTTCTTAAAGTGCAGAGAGGAGCAGTGGCTTTGGTCCTGGTAGAACAAAAGGATTGGGCATGTTGAAATCCAATATGCCCAACCTATTTTTCTGTCCTGAATTTTGCCTTTGGGAAACCGTACAAAGCAAGACAATACACATTCTATCTGTGGTTACATTCAATATTAACAATTCACCGTCGGCAGGACCCCCAGTTTTAAAGAGACAGATCTGTCACACATTGGTTTTGCGGCTGGGAGATGACCCCTTTTGGAGCACTAAGGGTTAAACATAAGCACCACTTGGTATTCTGTGCTAAAATACCGCCTAAGAGAGAGGATTAGTTGTGAAATGTCCGTCATCCACATCCCTCTGCTGCCTTTCCACACAACACTGGAAGAAATAGATTGGGTGAGTATGAAATGTTTATCCTATATTTACCACCAGAAACCATTCGGAAGGTTACTTTTCTGTCTTTCCATGTCCCGGGCGCATCGCCAGCAGCTAAGAATGAAATCTATAGTGCAGGTGGATGAAAAGAAGCATCTAGGTTGTCAGCACTTACTGGTTTGTAAACTGCTTTGCAAGACACAATGTGTGAACTAACCTTAATGGCCGCCGTCGCTTCAATAAACTCTGGCTTATCTGATGGCCAATGCTATGACTAACTAAACTGCGTAATACTATATTTACCCAAAATGACATTTTCAGCCTTAAAAATCACTCCAAAGTGTCGGCCATCAGATGTTTGTTTGTTCTGTCTGACCTGCTGCTCACTGCCTGTGGTGAAGTGTAATCCGGCTCTGGCAGTAGAGACAGGTTACAGGGGATGGGAAGGATTTTGTTTATTTGCTTCTGCAAACTGTACACCTACATAACAGGCTTTCCATAAAGGACAAGTAACAATTTTACAAGGGCAGATTCAGTGCATGCTAGAAAGTGAGGGAAAGTAAGTTCCTGCACCTATAATGCTGGCAGAATGCTGATGAAAAAAATAAAAATAAAAGATCATTAACAAGAATGGATGGCATTAGATTAGAGGATGAGATTCAGGACAGTTTCTAGACTTCTTAGGTATTCTGGGCAAAATAAACTTTTATTTGTGTGGGGAGAGGGCAGCAATACTGTGCTTTTTTTCTACAGGTGAAAAGACCGAGCAGGTGTAGTTTTAAGAAAAAAATTGGCTGTTTTCTTCTAGAAACTTCTAGATCTTCTATGGTACACATGTGATAGGTCCAGGTTGGAGCAATATGACGTATCCCGTGAAAGACTAGTAATTTTCCTATGTATCCAGCAGCAGCGTATTCCCCTCTTCCCCTTTGAAATACATATGCATGCTTGTTTTCCCCCCTGGGAAACAGCGCCACTTTTGGCTACAGGCTGCGTCTGATATTGCAGCTCTGCCAATTCACTCCAATAAAGGTGAGCTGCCATCCCAGACATTGCCCACGGACAGCAGCGGCCCTGATTCTGGAAATAAGATACAGACCATTTAATTTAATATTATTTTATACGCATAATTTGGGATTATAGGACCTGGTGATACTGAGGTGCTGATCATTATAAATGTTATTTGGTCCGATTCTCATTCAGTCCATACTTCCTAACTCCGGACACCTTCAGGGCTCTGTGAAGTCACTCCAGATCTGGCATGTGGGCGCTGAGCTTTGGGCAGGGTCGCTGAACTCTTTATGGCACATCCCTAACAAAGGTTCACACACCCAGTAACGCTTTTTACAAGAGCAGGTTTCTAGTGCGAGGATATTACGTATCTTCTTATGTAAGCTATCAAAGGGCCTAAATAAATGAAGCCATGATGCTCTGCGAAACCGAGGCCGGACAGATCTAAGGAGACAGGTAGACGCTGCCCCGAACTGTCTGCTACCCGAGGCAACGATCGCCTGAATGATCTAGTGAGACGCATTGTCATCGATCACATTCGTTCTATGTAAAAATCATTGTCTATTATCTCGCCATGTCGTAGATCAGCGCTGGTTACAGGCACACGTGTAAAGGCAAAAAAAGAGCATGAACCGCACCTCCAAAAATCATAAGTCGATCTAAAGCCGCTAGGCAAAAATTATATAACTAAATATGAGGTTTTCAGTTTAAAATTCTGATCAGACTGTATGAAGCCCACTGCCACGTCACGGCAAACCTCGTAGTGGGTCCTATCGCCCTAAAGCTAGGTTCACACTGCGTTGTGTGAACCCGTTTAACGGACTACGTTACACCACGGCATAACGCGGTGCAACGTAGTCCGTTAACGCCGCCATTGCTTGTAATGGCGAACGCATCGCTAGCGCACGCCCACATTGGGTGTGCGCTAGCGATGTGCCGTCATTTCAGTGACGGACCTCGAACACTGCTTGCAGATCGGGCATCTGCGCTAGCGGGATCGGCAAACGCGATCCCTTTTGGGACATTGAGTTAGCGCAGTCCGTAGCGCTATGCGCTAAACGGACTGCCCTAACGCAATGTGAACCTAGCCTAACGGAGCAGAGCTGTGCGCCGACCACCGCCACAGCGGCAATGCACCAGCAGGGCGGACGGTCTGTTGCCCCACAGCACCCATGCTACGAGACTGAGCCCCCCATGACTCCAGACCGTGCCGCCACAGCAACAATGGCCGCCACACAGCACCAGCACCAAAATGAAAGGAGCACTGAAACTCACCTTCCTCCAGCTCTTCAGTGAGCGCCAAAATGGGCTAGACCCCTTACTTTGCAGTCTCCTGCCAATTAAAATCACCTGTGACAAATGGGAGGAGTGCTGGTCCAAGAAAGAGACAAGTATAAAGGCCCTCTTACACGATGCAGAGTTCCTGTGAATTTTTCTTCCGTATTTGTGACTTACAGTTGCTGCAGATTTAGCATTAAAAAAAAATGCATTGACACGTTGCGGATATATTATTTTGCGGTAATTCACTTTTGCTGCAGATTTATTTTTATTTTTTTTTAACTCTTCTGCGTGTCAGTTCTTTCTGTAGATTTTCTCCACTGATTTTAGTCTTTCCAATGCGTCAATCTCTGCAGTAATATCTGCATGTAACTCCTAGAAAATCTACAGCAAAATCTGCATGTAACTACTAGAACATCTACAGCAAAATCTGCATGTAACTACTAGAACATCTACAGCAAAGCCTGCATGTAACTACTAGAAAATCTACAGCAAAATCCGCATGTAACTACTAGAACATCTACAGCAAAGCCTGCATGTAACTACTAGAACATCTATAGCAAAATCTGCATGTAACTCCAGGAACATCTATAGCAAAATCTGCGTGTAATTCCTAGAACATCTATTGCAAAATCTGCATGTAACTCCAGGAACAGCTATAGCAAAATCTGCGTGTAATTCCTAGAACATCTATTGCAAAATCTGCATGTAACTACTAGAACATCTACAGCAAAGCCTGCATGTAACTACTAGAACATCTATAGCAAAATCTGCATGTAACTCCAGGAACATCTATAGCAAAATCTGCGTGTAATTCCTAGAACATCTATTGCAAAATCTGCATGTAACTCCAGGAACAGCTATAGCAAAATCTGCGTGTAATTCCTAGAACATCTATTGCAAAATCTGCATGTAACTACTAGAACATCTGCAGCAAAATCTGCATGTAACTACTAGAACATCTAAAGCAAATTCTAGATGTAACCCTTACAACATCTATAGCAAAATCTGCATGTAACTCCTAGAACATCTACAGCAAAACCTGCCATTGATTTTTTTTTTCCATCACCTAAACATAGCTTTAGATATTTGCAAAGCAAATGGTTCATTCAGTGGCTGATAATTAGCAGATCATTATCACTTGTCACCCTAAAAGTCCTCCTTTATCGTAACCCTCATCACCCCTTGTATTAAACTAAGGTCTGCTTTCCTTGAAGCCTCCTGTTTGTATTTAGCAGTCCTTTGGAGGATGCCCCGACCGATGGTGCATCTCCTAAAGTAAGGGTACCGTCACACAGTGGCATTTTGATCGCTACGACGGCACGATTCGTGACGTTCCAGCGATATACTTACGATCTCGCAGTGTCTGACACGCTCCTGCGATCAGGGACCCCGCTGAGAATCGTACGTCGTAGCAGATCGTTTGAAACTTTCTTTCGTCGGCTAATGTCCCGCTGTGGCGGCATGATCGCATGGTGTAACAAAGGTGTGCACGATATTGTATACGATGTGCGCATAGTAACCAACGGCTTCTACATCGCACATACGTCATGAAATTATCGCTCCAGCGTCGTACATTGCAAAGTGTGACAGCAGTCTACGACGCTGGAGCGATATTGTTACGATGCTGGAGCGTTACGGATCGTGCCGTCGTAGCGCTCAAAATGCCACTGTGTGACAGTACCCTAAAACCCAGCTTTCCTGTGGGCTGTACACTGCCAGGCAGGGTACCCCGCGCATTGTATGCCGGTCAGGAATATTGCGATGCTTCTGGACGTCTCTATATCCTATTACAGAGCTGTCTAATCCTGTCTGTGAACCGGATTACTCACTGCAGCAACCTGTTTTTGTTAACCGAAGTCGTAAACGTTAATCAATATATCACATATGCCTCCTATGACATGGATTACAGCTATTTAGTCTCCGATTCCAGCTGTACTACAGCTCAAGCTGTCAACATGCAATGTAATAGGCCCACTAGGCTGCCTCTTACCCCTCTTCTGGCCTTTTCCCCTAATTTTTAATTAAAACCCGCATAGATGATCAGAGATGGTAAAAAAAAAAGATCAGCTGCGTACAAAAATGATATTAGATTTCTATCATATTTATAGGGAATTACATAGATTTCAATCTCTTTCTTATAGAGGTTGTCCATCCCCGCAAAAAAAAAAAAAAAAAAAAAAGAATAATGGATATGTGAGCTTTAGGCTAGCATCACACAAGCGTATATAATTCTCTCTTCTGTGTCGATTATGCTGATTACACCCTGATCGCAATGTCAGCATAGTGTGCTCCCATTCTTTTGGATGAGAAGAAGCTGGAGAAAGACGTTTCTCCATCTTCTCCATTCTGTCAGTCCATGGAAATTGGACTGCACTCAGATGTCATCCGAGTGCAGTCCGATGTTTCCATGAACGCATTGACTTGAATGGTCACATGCGATCTGCTTAGCAGATGCAAATAATGCATGTGCACGGCCCCGTAGAACAACATTGGTCCGAGTGTGATCCAATGTTTTGTCAGATCGGACTCGGACCGAAAATACGAGCCCTTAAAAAGACAATTCCATAACTTACTGATGTAGTCGTCTTTTAGGCCAGCTGTGTCTACCGTCAGGTATCCACTGCATCCCGGATCAGTGCAGCTTTCAGCCCCTGCGCTCCACACAGGACATGTTGACAACTGTGTGTGACCGGGGCTGGCTGCCTGTTCCTTTCACAAGCTAAGCCAACCCCCTTCTCTCTCTCCATGCATCCCGCTGGCTTAGCTACTAAAATGAGCAGTCATCTGGCCTCCATTGAAGCTGCTGGGACCAAGGATGGGGCAGCTACCACGACTTACCCTTTTAGTTTTCACTGTCCAGTCTGTTTAGCTTGCCCTAGAACTGCAGGACTGTTCCGGTAATAACTTTAATTTTCCCATTCCCTGTGGTCGCCCTGCAGGCCTGTCAGGTGTCCGCAGAATACTGTGCCCTTTTGTAGCCGCCTTCAGTCTTTCAGCGGATTGCAGGTTTTCCTAACACAGCTTGTTCCTGCTAACAGGACTGCAACGCTATTGTAGGGAAATTGTTTTAAAAAATATATCTAAGAAATTGGCCTAGAGACAAATATTTCTCTTCTGCGTGACCAAACGGACAATTTAAAGGGAATCTTTAGTAGGTTTTCGATATATAATCTGAGAGCAGACCATGATTCCAGCAATGTCACCTATTGGGCTTTATTTTACTGTTACAATAAAAAGTGTTTTATCAGCAGGAGATTATCACCACAGGACTAGTTGTCTCTTGACTCATAGTCCAACCACACCCCCCACCACTGATTGGCAGCTTTCTGTTAATATACAGTGTATACAGAAAGCAGCCAATCAGTGTTGTGGCCGGGGTTATACCGGACTCTGCTAGATCTGTGACAGAGAAAACTGTGATTGTATCACAACTGCTGCACCCAGTAAACCAAGCAGTACATCGCTGGAATCAGGGTCTCTGTCCCTATATCATGCTGCTGTCAGATTGCATAGCAGAAACTTATTGACAGATTAAATTTAATGACTGATGTACTCTGCTCACAACTCCTTTTATCCATGCGAGGTCATCTCGGGACATGATCTCCTACAAACAACCAGTAGAGGTCTTCATCTTAACACTTGATCATTTTACACTGCTGGAACCTGTCAGCTGTTCCTGGGTCGCGAAGTTCAGGTCACGGCTCAGCGTTAAGGACTACAGCCAGTGTGAGCATCTTTAATTTGTGCGAAAATCTTTGCATCCGCCACATCCAGAGCTACATGAAACTTTCGGCACATGCTGCATCGGCCTTTAATGTTCCATCAATAGCTTCTCCTTACATATCTGCATTGCTAGCTGTCTGCTTTGTGTGTTCTTCCCATACATTTACCCCCCTTCCCCCAGCACAGATGGCATCGGGCCCCAGTCCGAATCCCATTCCACAAAGCGCGAAGCCTAGCCGCAGCGGCATTTCCCGGCACAGTATATATTATGTATAACGCGGCTTCGTGGAGGAAAAATAGCAATAATAGGCGCAAAGCCGCCCAGAGTTGTTGTCTCGATTCCTTTATTTTCCTACCAATTATCCAAAAACTGCTTTTTCCTTCGGCAGCGAAGGACAATGAATATTTATAACATTGCACTTGCATATAAGAATGAGAGGAGACAAAGCCGGCTGTGTCCTAAATTAAATATAAGACCTCTCCTCAGCAGGATGCGGTAACCCCTTCCTCTCCTGCAGGCCCCGATCTCTCGCGGAACCTGCAGAATAAACAACCTTTGGCGCTCCAGTTGTGGCCCCAGCTTCTCCGACTTACGGGGTTTATCCAGGTGTCGCTTTCTTCGTCTCCCGAGGGATCGGAATTTAATTCTCATATCACACTTCCATATGTGCACTGGTTTGTTTAGCTGGGAAGCGCTTGGCAAACCAGTATCTCACTGGGAGAGGGGAAACATTCAGATCCACAACAAATAAAAAAAATACACAGTTCCCTTTAGGGCTGATTTCCATTGATTGGACAGTAGTAGTTCTAAGGTAATCTGTTCCTTTTATGGATGCTGAACGGTCAAGGGGTGGGGCTCAATAATCTTTGCAGAGGGGGGAGGCTCCTGCTGCAGAAAGTTGTCTTCCAACCAGGCACAATGCAACAAGGAAGAGGTGGAGGGCAGAAATTACCGATCAATTAGGACACGTAGTGAAGCTTTGTTCATATATTTTGTGTTAATTGCAATAGGGAGCACAATTGGATGAAAGGAAAGGAGGACATTAGAGGAGGAAGTGTGGGGATAGAGCAGGAGACTAGAATTGGGAACATTTTTCTAAATCTAGACAATTTAGCGCGATGCAATGAGCCGCCGTAGTTTTCTGTGTAACTACCTCTTCAGCTACTGAACCGCGATGATGACGACCTCTTTCATTGCATCATGGCATTCAGCTGGAAACCGCAGAGGTTTGTGCCGTTTACTCTTGTTGAACTTATCCCCCAGCTCTGCCATCCGCGTCATGACGTGGCTCCAGCTTAGCTCATGGGACAACCCTCTCACCTAGTAATCCAAACATTTGAAGAAAATCCTTTGGTAAAGAGGACTGCTCGGCATGTTTTCTGTTTTGTTTGCTCTTTGTTCTTGCGTTGTGTGAAGTCTGGCACAAAAGCGGTAAATACCTTGATCAACTTCTGTTGACCTCTCGAGAGAGAGTTACCATACACCTTCAATAGCCATTGGCAGATTGCTACTTTGGCCAACAACATTTTGTTCCGACTTCTCCCTCTACCCATGATTACTTATTTTTGCCGGGCACTACTGCGTTTTGAATATGACGATGGAATTTACCACTGCCAGAAACCTCTGTAGTAAGCTTTCGACTAAAGGATGGGGCATAGTGACTTTCAACATGGCCAGTCCTGCTTTCCCTCGAAAAAAAAAAAAAAAGATCTCCGCCATGCAGGTCAGATAACTGGCTGATCTGTTGAAGTTAATGAGTTTACCTGACATTTTTCTGTGTGTCCACTATTAATGACACTTGCACCATTTGGTGGCTGCCTTGGAATAGATGTGTTGTGTCACATCTTGCATAATTTTACACCTTCCAAAGGTCCACTGTTTGGTCCACAGCTTGTTCCACTTTTTGGTCCACAGCTTGGCCCACAGCTTGGTCCACAGCTTGGTCCACAGCTTGGTCCACAGCTTGGTCCACAGCTTGGTCCACTGTTTGGTCCACAGCTTGGCCCACAGCTTGGCCCACATTTTGGTCCACAGCTTGGTCCACAGTTTGGTCCGAGTTGAATCAGTTTTTCTCTGACATGGAGAGAAAAAAAAAGTCTCCCTTCTCCATGCTGTCCATAAAAATCGGACCACACTTAGATGTAATCAAAGTGTGGTCCAATTTTTCTCACGGACCCATAGACTTGCATTGACGATTTTGATCCAATGCTGGAATCAGACATGTCTCCAATTTTTCATTAGACGTGTACAGTCCCATAGAACGAAGGATGAGTTCTATCCTTGAATACCACAAATGGCCCTCGCATGAAACAATCTGCCATGTGCATGAACACTAAGGGTCGTTTGTGGCATTGCAGCTCCGCTCCATTCAAGTTCACCTGCAATATCAGGCACAAACCGTTGCGATAAGTGTCACTGTTGGGGAAAAAAAACAAAGTTTATTTTCCTGCAGTGTTTAATTCTGTTTTTAGTTACATGTTAAACTGGTCTGATCATATACCGTCATTGTTGACGCCTCCATGCCCATGATGATTGTTTCCTGTATCCTGTTTGTGGGGTTGACGACTAAGACTATAATGAGTGGCCATTGTGCGACGGTATGGTGACATCTCCACATTCCTGATTAATTATGGCTTTATGTGCAAAGTATTCATTTAGGGAGAGGGTTAAACAGGGCAGAGCGGAAGAAATAGCTTCAGACTTCATTTCCTATTGTCTTTCCCTTTGGAAAATTATTGATTGTGGCTGAACCTCATACATTACAATGTGTTTCGCCCCCCATTCATGATGCACATCAGTCAGCTGGAAATGTATATTGTGAGTGCTCAGCATGAGGAGGAAAGCGCTGATCGCATGCAGGAGCGATATGGAACATCATGGAGGGTTGCAGCGGCACCACACTTTTAGCGGCGTGCACAGAGCGCCTGTGCTTGGTTTGAACAGTCATTTTGTGCTCATAGACTTCATTTAAGGTGGTCCAAGCTTTTAGTTATTTTTAATTGGAAGAGTGAGCTTCAGGACACGTCTATAGTTTTTGTCATGGAGCGTCTTTTTTTTTTTTTTTTTTCGACATCTTTTTGGTTGTTTCCTGAGCGCTTGTTCGAAATTTTTTATTTTTTTTTGGGCCGACGGCTTTTCAACCGAGTTTTGGAGCGGTCCCAACTGGAATAGACATTGTGGACACATACCCTGAAACTAGTATTTTCATGCTGTGAATGTTGGTGCAGATTTTACGCTCCGCAATGCAAGGCGTCCAACGCACTTCCGCCACATTATCTGTAGCGGTTTTTGTTGCTGTAAATTCCACAGAGGATTCCACCAGTGGGTTATTTCCTCCATTGCATTGAGTCAGTGTTGTACATGAGGACCTACTTTTAGGTAGCTATTAGTGATGAGCGAACATGCTGGGATAAGGTGTTATCTGAGCATGCTCGGGTGCTAAACGAGTGACTTCGGCGTGCTCGAAAAATATGTTTGAGTCCCCGCGGCTGCATGTCTCGGAAAAACAGACAATTCCTGCATGTGTTGTGGCTGTCAAACTCGAACATATTTTTCGATCATGCCGAAGTCACTCGGTTAGCACCCGAGCATGCTGAGATAACACCTTATCACTCATCACTAGCAGTTATTACTGGTCTTCTCTGTCTGTATACAAGCAGAAGGAAACTTTCCAGCTTTTCTGGTCCTTATACTTAGTAGCACACTTTTCATACGTTTCACCAGGATTGAAAGAACCCCAAGGAGAGTAGAAGATATCTTAGATCCTGCTTTAAGGCAAATCCTTCTTCTCTTTGACCTAGTAGACTGGTGCTAATATTAGGGGGCTCTCCAGTTTTTAGAAATCCATAAGAGCCAACTCTCCCAATTTCCCTATTTATTCCCTTTTTTTGTTTAGTGCATTTCCTCGGCTGAAGTACAGGACATTACTTTAGCAATAAAGGTTTTTCAAAGCTAAGGAAGTTTTATTGAAGACTCGACATACCAAAAAACAAAACAAAAGCAGCAGCAGAAAAAGTGTTAAAAACACTTGAGGAAAAAAAATTCCCTAAAAAGAGCAAGTAATCAAATCTAGCCAATGGTGAAGAAGATCTGCATCATCAAATACTCATCGTGGGAACTTACTCTTTTTATAGCCTGAAGTGTAACGTCTAAGAGGTAACGTTTCTCCTTGTGGAGAGTGAGAATCCAGGCCTGACATGTCAGAGTGAGGAGACTTATAGGCCATGCATGCTTCTCTAGGAAATTAAATATGCAAATTGCCTCTTTAGAGAGCAAGAGGACTAGAACTCTAGCGCCACCTATTGGAAGCAGCGATCCTAGAAGTCAATATCGACCCTTTAGCCTGAAGAATGAAATAGGATTTTAGGAAGTAACCTCCTTGATAAGCGGATTACTGGTGGGCTGCCATAGATGCAGACGTTGTTGCAGCAGTGGCATCAGTCCTTTGTAGTTCTCAGGTTGTGTCCTCTCTCCTGCTGAGCTGGTAAATGAGATTCATGCCGGACCTCTGTGCCCAGTATCACCATTCCTGTCCTGCTGCCAGACTGTAGTCTGGTCTGATTGACATTGCACTGGGGTGGCATGAAAGGTCATTGTGAAGGCACACCGCAGCGCCCGAGCACTGGATCTCATCACCTTCACATCATTGCCGGCTTTGCATTTTGTCGATTGATCGCCTTAAACATCAATACTTACCGTCCGTTTTCATGCAGATCTTTAGCAGTAAGTGTAGTGCGCACGTTTCCACCATTGCCAGAGCTGTCATTACTTGTACATCATCTACAGGTATTCGAGATGAAACAGCTAGTTTTCCTGTCATTGCTGCCATATTGGAGAAGGTGGGCTTACATGCTCTATTCATGCCACATTATACAACATCATGGTGCAAAAAATACCGCTATATGTAATCCGCTATTCAAAGTGGAAAGAAAATACTGAATCAAAGGGGTATTCCACCTTAACACGGGGTTTACCTCAGTGGCTAGCACTGTATGGTGGCTCAGTGGTTAGCACTGTATGGTGGCTCAGTGGCTAGCGCTGTATGGTGGCTCAGTGGCTAGCGCTGTATGGTGGCTCAGTGGCTAGCGCTGTATGGTGGCTCAGTGGTTAGCGCTGTATGGTGGCTCAGTGGCTAGCGCTGTATGGTGGCTCAGTGGTTAGCGCTGTGTGGTGGCTCAGTGGTTAGCGCTGTATGGTGGCTCAGTGGCTAGCGCTGTATGGTGGCTCAGTGGTTAGCGCTGTATGGTGGCTCAGTGGTTAGCGCTGTGTGGTGGCTCAGTGGTTAGCGCTGTATGGTGGCTCAGTGGCTAGCGCTGTATGGTGGCTCAGTGGTTAGCGCTGTGTGGTGGCTCAGTGGTTAGCGCTGCATGGTGGCTCAGTGGCTAGCGCTGTGTGGTGGCTCAGTGGTTAGCGCTGTGTGGTGGCTCAGTGGTTAGCGCTGTGTGGTGGCTCAGTGGTTAGCGCTGTGTGGTGGCTCAGTGGCTAGGGCTGTATGGTGGCTCAGTGGTTAGCGCCGTATAGTGGCTCAGTAGTTAGCGCCGTATGGTGGCTCAGTAGTTAGCGCCGTATGGTGGCTCAGTAGTTAGCGCCGTATGGTGGCTCAGTGGTTAGCGCTGTATGGTGGCTGTGGTTAGCGCCGTGTGGTGGCTCAGTGGTTGGTGCCGTGTGGTGGCTCAGTGGTTGGCGCAGTGTGGTGGCTCAGTGGTTGGCGCAGTGTGGTGGCTCAGTGGTTGGTGCCGTATGGTGTCTCAGTGGCTGGCGCCGTGTGGTGGCTCAGTGGTTGGCGCCGTGTGGTGGCTCAGTGGTTGGCGCCGTGTGGTGGCTCAGTGGTTGGCGCCGTGTGGTGGCTCAGTGGTTGGTGCCGTATGGTGTCTCAGTGGCTGGCGCCGTATGGTGGGTCAGTGGTTAGCGCCGTGTGGTGGCTCAGTGGTTAGCGCCGTGTGGTGGCTCAGTGGTTGGCGCCGTGTGGTGGCTCAGTGGCTGGCGCTGTGTGGTGTCTCAGTGGTTAGCGCTGTGTGGTGGGTCAGTGGTTGGCGCTGTGTGGTGTCTCAGTGGTTGGCACTGTGTGGTGGCTCAGTGGTTAGCATTGTTGCTTTGCAGCACTGGTGTCCTGGGTCCACCAAGGACAACATCTGTAAGGAGTTTGTATGTTCTCCCCGTGTTTGTGTGGGTTTCCTCCGGGTTCTCCATCCAGTTTCCTCCCATACTCCACAGACATACTGATATGGAATTTAGATTGTGAGCCCCATTGGGGACAGTGCGGATTATGTCTGTAAAGCGTTGAGGAATTAATGGCGCTATATAAGGGAGTAAAATAAATGTGTGACACATGCTAGTCCCACTCCTCGGCACATGGAGAGGTGGCCGGAAATAGGTGGCTCACTCTTATAGGAGTCCTGAAGACGTCAAGATGGGTGCTGGTCCCAGCGGTGAGACACTCAGCAGTCAGACATTTATGGCAAATCCCTTGAATATAAATAGAGAAAAAGGAGCAGCACATCTAAGCTAGTGTGAACAGGCGCCAACCAAAGAAAGCATGCAAGTAAAAAACGGTAAGGTTGCACCATCATTTACCAAGAATGATTAATCTACACGCATTGAACCTGCATTTCTGCCATAGAAAATGGGAAAAAATGAAAAAAAAAAAGCCCTATATAATGTATATATGAAATATTCATCTGCAAAAATTGCTATGAAAAAAAGGAAGGTACTTAGCGCACCGATTGGCCAAAATTGCCACATCGAGGCATCCTTTGAAAATTGGGTCCCTGTTCTGATAGCCTACAATTTATGGGGCAGGAATGGACCAGCTAATCTGCTTAAAATCACCTGTGGCTAATGAGAGAGTTTTTTACTTAAATCCCTTGAATATGCTATCAATGTCTTGAGATAGGAAATGCCCCTTTCAGGTTTAAATACAAAGTATGTCCACATATTGTGGTTGTTGCTCATCCGAAACCATGCAGGGACTACAGGGATAGAAAAGGGCCCCCAAGTGCAAGAACTGTATGTTGGCCCTGGAACCCAATAGTTAATCATTTGGAGATGAATGTGGCCCTCTTACCTCTTGGGCCCCTGTGTATCTGTACGTGTTACACCAATGGTATTTGCGCCTCTGCGTTTTACCATCCGTTTGCAGGTTTGGATTGCTTATGGTTTTCTCACAATTTTTTTCCCTTCATCTTCTCATGCGAGAGAATCAGTGGTCTGCCCGGGGTTACCCAGATTAGCTGGACTACCTGGCACGTGACACCTAGTCCTGAATGTCTGAACAAGGCCTCAGATGCAGACCTCAGAATATAGGTTAGTACGTGGACATTATTTCTAATTTTACAAATTTAATTTTACCTTTTACCTAATTTTTTTTTTTTTAAATAAAAAAGTAATATAATATTAAATAAATATACCGGTATATATATTATTTTTTTATTTTAAAAGGTAAAATTAAATTTGTAAAACATTTTTGTATCTTTTTTTTTTTTTATTTATTTAACAGATTGAAAACTTTAGGCAAACTATTTAAAAAGTGTTTTGCTAAGTTTTCATTTAACATAAAACAATGAAACATATTCTATGAATTGAAATAATAATAAAAAAAAAATTTCCCAGGCCAAGTTTTTGGTTTGTACACATAGTTGCTGCATTGCGGGGCACGGTGCCAGGCATACATTGGCATCTCCTAGCTAAACTTAAGAAGTGTTGTCATCTGGAAAGAAAAATAGGCAGGGCTGTTATAACACTACAGAAATAGGTTGTTGTCCCCGCGCATTAGAAGCCGTACAGGAAAAAGCAGCGCAGAGGCTTCTGCACAGAACACTCCCCTGCCTACCATTCCCACCGGGCATAAGGACCGGAAGCAACCCCGGGCGTCCAACCCGTCCATTCCTGATGAGAGCGCCGTGGAGTAGTCCGTAATGTCGCTTTTGGCAGTTTAACTGCCTGTTCCATTTTTACCGATCAATGCCGCCGTCGCACGCAAGGTAGGGGCTGCAAAGGGGATGGAAAAGGCTTGAGAAAGGAGGGAGGAAGAGAGCATCCGGTGCCTCCTAATCAGAGATTGATGAACCTGCCTGTGCAGAAAGGGAAGGAGACTTAGAAGGGAGGATGCTCCAGCCCATCACCGGCGGAGAGGACGACTGCTGTCGCTGGTAGCATTTCCGAAGAAGTAGTTTGACCTAGCATTTTCCATCCATCGCCTCTGATAAATGGGAACATTTACCAGTATTCGCCTTCAGCTCCGAGAAATATATTTCCATTCACTTATCCGTTTTTTTTTTTTTTGTTCGTTCTCATTGGATCCGGCAGCCTCGCCTCATTTAGGAGCCCATTAACCCCCCGCTGTGCCCCTCAATCCTTTCCGCTTCGGAGAGCAGTTAAACAAGGCCTACTTGCCCCTATTGATCCGGCGGCGGCGGGAATGCCCTGGCATCCATATCCTTTCCCATAACGAGACTGTCCTGCTGCCCACCCTTCTTGATCCCAAGAACTGGCACAATCCCGCCTAGCTTTCGAGGTCCGGGTAAGAGTAGAAGAAAACAGTTGCGCCACGTGGTGAAGTTTTCTCCTTCAGACATGAGCTTCCTCTCCCCCGGGGATGGAGAATGGCTGGACAGCAGCACAGAGGAAGAGCGGAGCCTTCTGTCCTTTCTTGGTAGGGTCATCGGCTCTCGAAGAACTTTTCAGAGGCGTCAAGTCATGTTTGATGCTTTTATGTCTTTCTTTTTGTTTGTACACTTGTTATTATGTTTCCTTTTGTTGGTTTGTTTTACTCGTTTATTACAGTATTTATATGTCAAAAGTTTTTTCTGCTTTTTCTCTTTAAGTATAGACGCTAGATAATTCAGAATAATGGCTCCTGCCGTGCATTAGGTATTGATTGAAGTCCACTTTGCATCAGAACGGGTTAATACCGTGAAGGCGAAATGGAATGACGGTCAATACATAATTGCACTAGCGATTATAGATTGTCAGAGGCTTCATGTTGCTTTATCCTTCGAGTTTTGCTTCTCTTCTATATTTTTCTCTCTTCTTTACAACCTGCGGTAAAAGATTTTACATCCTTAATGGTGTTTTCGCAAAATTTTGCTGCTAGGTGGCGCTGTCATTAGTTTTAGGCTTTTACTCTCCGTAATGGATTTCATTGCTCGATCACCTGTAGAATATGTGAGTTGTGTTTCGCTTTCTTCACATTTGTGCTTGGGCAGGGGCTCGATCTAAAAAGGTTTGATTTTGTTTTCCCATGGGTGTAACTATTTGGACCTGTCATGTTATCATTTCTGCTGAACTAATATGTCCTGTAATAGATTCTCCGGCGCTGGCACGTGTCTTACTAAGCTCCGAACCTACCTAAATAATTAATACGTGTTGAAGTGATAATTATTGGGAAATTAAAACTCCCTCATCTTCAATTAGACGTTATCTTTTAATTATCTTCGGAAGATTTCAGAAAAAAATATTTTTCTTTTTTATTTGAGCAAATCGGTAAAAGCGTAGACTTTCCTATCCATATAAAGGAAATAAAAGCCACAGATTCTGCTAAAACAGATTTTCTGCATGTGAACAAGAGCTTGATGACGTAGGTGATAATGTAGTCTTTCACATGATTTTTTTTTCTTATTCCCGCGAACTGTCAGCATTGCTTCACTTTAGATGAACACTTGCCGCTTTGATGAGGACACCCATTAATATTTTATAGAATTGGGGGGTTTCTCACTGTACCTAAGTAAAACGCTGATGTAAAGGCCACGTCCATGATGGACCATTACTGTTTTTTTCAGAAATTTTCAGAACTTTTGTCCGTGAGAAGCAAAAAAAAAAAAAAGTAGAGAGCAAATGTTTAAAGGGATCTGTCCGCGCAAAATGACTGTTGAGACAAAGCGCAGGCGCTCGGTGCACCCTTGGCATGGCCGAACAGTTCAGTGCACCTGCTTCCTATCGTTCCTGGCGAAAACAAGCTGTCAATCAAGGAAGGGCGGCTATAGATGCAAAAAATTGTGGGAGAGTGCACTGATCTGCTCGACCACGTCAAGGGTGCATAAGGCACTTGTGCTTGGTTTGAACAGTCATTTTGTGTTGGCAGACTCCTTGTAAGTGCTCTCATTTCTCTCGGACAAAACTTAGCCGTCTGTGGAAAGTGTGAGTGCTGAAGATCATTAGCGGCCGCTGATTGGCCCCAGAGGTCACATAATGTCACATGAGTTGGTGCAGGAAATGAGTAAAAGTTAGTTTTTATTGTCTATAGGGCACTGTTACATTTAAAGGGAATCTGTCAGCATGTTTTTGTTATGGAATCTGACAGCAGCATGTTGTAGGGACAGAGACCCTGATTCCAGAAATGTATCACTTCGTTTACTGGGTGCAGCAGTTGTGATAGAATCCCTGTTTTCTCTGCTGTAGTTTTGGCAGAGCTCTGAATGCTGAGCCCTGTATAACCCCGCCCACACCACTGATTGGCTGCTTTCTGTCTGCACTGTATATTGATAGAAAGCTGCCAATCAGTGCTGGGGGTGTGGTTGGGCCAGAAGTCACGAGACACCTAGTCCTCTATTGATTAATCTCCTGCTGATGAAACACTGATTTTAAGGATACAGTAAAACTCAACTCAGTAAGTGACACATCGCTGGAATCGCGCTCTCTGCCCCTACATCATCCTGCTCTCGGATTACATATAATATACCCTGGTTACAGATTCCCCTTAAAGGGTTTGTCCAGGTAGTGGACCTTTATTTGATATATAAAGTAACAGGAATGGTGTAAAATTATATCTTTTCCCTCTCGTGTGACCGGGACGAGAGGCTACGTTACTAAAGTCTATGTAAGCACTGAATATATGAATTGCGACCTTCATTACTGCTGTGTAGACTGTAAGTATAACGTTGTTTGGGCCCATCTGCCAACGACAAGGTGACCTCTCTACATAGGGGCCTACACCTTTCTTGGGCACAGGGGTACAAATTTAAAGGGCAGGTAGGATCTAGCTCTACCTAATCAGCCTGGGACGGATGGGAGGAGGGGCACTTAGTACATGGGGTCACATAAGTGATCGAAATATGGGCACCATGCAGGTCACAATTCTTAGTCATTGTTCACATTTACTTTAGTGCTCCGTGTGCAGTTGCGTTTGTTTCTACGTTGTTGCAGTGTAGTCAGCGCAGCCTGATTTAGTTTTGCTCGGAGTTGCTTTTTTGTAGCCTGTTTTACCAATATTTATGTGGCTGTTTAGCTTCATTTACATGCAAATGTAGCAGAGCGGAGTTTGCTGTGACATAACAATATGTTCTCGGATAACGCAAAGGTAGAGAAAATGCATCCGAGTAGGCAGTGGCTCTGATATACTTAGCGGTTGTCCAGCCTTGTGTTGGTGATCATTAGGATAGATTATCATTGTTAGGTGTGCGGGGGTCCGACACTTGTCCCCCCATCGATCATCTGTCAATATGGTATGGTGTCGGGACAGCGCCGTGTAGTGGCTGCTGTTGAGAACTGCAGCTTGGCTTCCGTTCAGTTGTAGGATGGTTACATTTAGTTTGCTAATTTTTTTTTATTTCCTCCATTGTTCCTTTAGACGCCTTTACTTCATTGGAAAGCGCCAACTGATAAATCTGCAAATCCCTTTAAAACAAAAATTGCTTTAGCCTTAAAAAAAATCACTTCTTAACGTCAGTCACTTGGTGCCTTTCTTCTGCATAACTTGCTGTCCACTTCCTGTTGTCAAGTGTAATCCACCGCTAGTAGCAGAGACGCCGTGACGGATTGCAGAAAATGCGGGCGTGTTTTTATGCACTTAGACAGGAGAGCAGGAGCAGAGGAATACATCCATAATAGGGAGACGTGCTTTCAGTTCAGGGAGAGACAAGCCATTGGGCAAAAGCAGGATCAATTCATGATGGGAACTGAGGGAAAGGAAGGTCCAGCACCTATAGTGCTGGCAGAATACTGACGAGGAGGATCTGAAAAGGAATGACTGGCGAGTCACACAGAGGGCTGTCGAGTGTCATCCGCTCGCCTGAGACACGCAGGTATTTGTAGATGCCGCAGAGACGGGGATGTAGCTTCCTGCTGGATGTATGTTGGGTTTTTTTTCTCTTTCTATATTCTGGAACTTTAATCACAAATAATTGTATCTATTAAACTGCTCTGTGATGTCGGCATTGAATATTTATTAGGACCTTGTAGAAATTAGGCATCTAAAATAGACTCCCGGGGCTGTGGATTCTCATTTGTGGAGAGGATGGAAGCACGTTGTTAATAGGTCTGCTGCTGCCGGAAAATGCAGCAACGGCCGAGACCTGACAGTGGTGAGCGAGATCCCAGAATCACTGCTGACGAAGGGCCAAGACATGCAAAGAACAGTTGTCCAGACCCTCCAGTTTTGGCCGGACCAATGATATCTAATATTTATGGGGGCTCCCAACTCTTCACCAACAGATGATGTTGGGACACAGACGGATCGGGCATGTTGAATTTAACTGCCTGATCCTTTTGTGAATCGATCTCAGCCATTGAAATCTATGGGAGTGGGGGAAAGAAATTAATGCTCTCGGAAGCAGAGAAAGCAGTCTGTCTGGTACCCGATTTTCACTGATCCATTTTTTGGAACCCGTTGTGGGGGGGGGGGTAGTAACAATGTATTGATTTGTCTTCTCACATCTCTATTCGTTTTCATCCAACCAATCACATAAAATGTCCTTTCCCAGACCCTATTCACTTCAATGCGAGCGAAGCTGCACTGCCTGAAGACAGGTAATATACAGTGAACAGAGCTATTCGGCTCGGCTTAGTGCTGAAAACAGCTGATCGCTGGGGGCTGAGGCTACCATAATAAAAAAAAAAAAAAATATATATATATATATATATATATATATATATATATATATATATATATAATTTGAGGTTCAGGCATAGTGAAGTGTACACGGGAGCTATACAAGGTCAGATTTTGCAGCCTGACGCCACGATGGAGCCCAGAATGGGGCCGTGCCTGGGGAGATACAACAAGAAGCTTTTGATTATTGCTCATCGTTAAAATTTTCTTCTACATCTGTTTACAGTTCATTGACTTTTTTTCTTCCTTTTTTATCCAGAAGATAGGATCGTACCCCTCCGGTGCCCGCAGCACATTGCGGGGTCTGAATATGGCTGCCCCGTGCCAACCCTAGGTGTCGGTGAAGCCATTCGTGTTAGGTTGTTTTAGCACCAGAGTAACATTAGTCGGGTGTAGGGACCTGATCTCAGCACTGTATGTTCTTCTCAAGGAATCCTGGGAGTGTGGCCATGCCTCATCCGGACTCTGTTTTTTGGTAGGGGAGCTTTTTTTTTAAGCCAAATACCATAACTGGTCATACATTGGTGCGGACTGATGACCATTGTCATCTGCTAGAGAACCTGATCATAGTGGATCATCCTTGATGATGAAGAAGAATAGCCCTACACACCAACAAGCTGTCCTTGACTACAGACTAGCCATTAATTGCTATCCGTTGGCTACTATGGATACTTGGGGGTAGTAAGATTGTAATGTAGCACAGACACGTAAGGGCTTATTCACACGTCAGGTTTTCCCATACAAGTGCTGTCCTTGGAGCCTACGATAGTTTATGGGGTGGTTCGTATCTCCAACCTTTTTTTTTTCTCGGACCGAGCATTCTGCAAAAAAGCACGGAGACATGTCTGATATTAATCCCAGTGTCCGATCACACTCGTCTATGCGTCCGTGAAAAAAAAATGAGCTAGCACTCAGATGATATTGCTATGCCGTCCGTTTTGATGAAACCCGGACCAATTTTTGCATCTGAGAAAAATCCCTGATGTGTGATTGAGCCCTTAAAGGAAATATGTCAGAAGATTTTTGCTGTGGAATCTGAGAGCAGCATAATGTAGTAGCCGGGTTCCTGCAATGTCAGTGCTATGAATGCTGAGCTGTGTATCACCCCGCCCACACCCCTGATTGGCAACTTCCTGTGTATATTGTCAGTAAGCTGCCAATCAGTGGTGGGGGTGTGGTTACACAGATTAGCTGGACTATCTGACACATGCCACCTAGTCCTGCAGTTATAATCCCCTGCTGATTAAACACTAATTGTATTGAAAATTGAGCGCACGGTCTAATAAGTGGCACATCCATGGAATCCACCTTTCTATCCCTACATCTGCTGACAGATTAACTTTAATAAAAGTTTTAGGACCCCAATGCAAAATTTATGCTAGAACACAAGTACAACCACAATGATGTAGCTCCATTAAAGTGTAATGACTAGTGATGAGCGAATATACTCGTTGCTCGGGTGGTCTCAGAGTATTTGTTAGTGTTCGGAGATTGTTTTCATCACCTCAGCTGAATGATTTACAGCTATTAGCCAGCCTGCGTACATGTGAGGGTTGCCTGGAGTACACTCGCTCATCACTAGTAATGACTAGTGATGAGTAAACGTGCTGGGATTAGGTGTTATCTAAGCATGCTCTGGTGCTAACCAAGTGTCTTCGGCGTGCTCAAATAATATGTTTGCGTCTCCGCGGCTGCATGTCTCGTGGCTGATCGACAGTCACAACACATGCATGGATTGCTTAACAAACAGGCAATCCGTGCATGTGTTGCAGCTGTCGAACAGCCGTAAGACATGCAGCCGCAGGGACGCAAATATATATTTAGAGCATGCTGAGATAACACCTTATCCAGGCACTAGTAAGGGCAAGGAGTATATAGCACGGCTATGAGTCAGTAACCACTTGTCACTTCCATCATCAGACGCTTATGATTGAGCATTTTCCCCTTACCAGTGATGATTACGCTGTGTAGTACAGCAGCCAGCTTGGAAATATACAATGGTTTACATTGATCTGGCAATCTTCTAGAGATCATAAATATTGCAGCATGACATATTGAGCGACCCGTACAGCTTGTCGATATACACGAGCCTGCACTGCTGTATCACCGGGTCGGGGGGATCATCATAAATCCCTTCATACACTAAGCTCCTCGGAAACAACAACAACAAAAAACACACAAAGTATATAAAAAATAGCAGATTGGTGCTAAATCCTGACCAGCACTTTTCCCAGACCATCTATCCCCGTCATCTCCGGTTGATCTGTTGCGCAGTGAGGCTTTTCCTTCTCTACCTTGATGTCATTTGTCTTCATCTTACTTGGCTCCAGTTTTCTGAGGTTACATAATGTTGGGTTGACCTTCTAGAAAAAAAAAAGCGGAAAAAAAAAAAGTTCTAAAACACAATTTACTAAAATGGATCTGTCCCGGCGACCTTCAGGCACAATGCGTTTATCTCCTTGTTCCACGTAAGGTTTCGATGTCAGAAATGTCGGATAACTAAGGAGGAAGATCCGATTATCCATCCTGGTTTCTTCCATTATTCCACAGGCAGTAAAGAAGGAGATGATGGAAGTCTCGTATGATGGGAAGGTTCTTCCAACCTGTAAATTATGCTATTAGTGTCGTTGCTTCCGTGATTTAAGGCTCTCTATAGGCAGCGGTGGTTACACGCGCGGTGGAAGGAAGCATTGCACCACATCGATTAAAAGACCACCAAGCTAGAGAGCAAGTGATACTAAAAGCTTTCACATGCAGGTATGCAAACATGTCAGAGGGGCTGTCGGGGCGTAGAGAAAGGCTTCTGCGTCCCCTCTTGTCTGGCATTGCATTGCAGCCGACGTCAATTAAAACAGTCTAAGCTGCAATACCAGGCTTGGCCCATGGCAAATAGTGGCGCAGCTCCTTTCTCTGTCATCTAAATTTTTTTACCTTTGTGAAACTAATTTCTTATGATCCAAGATTAACCTCTGTCCAGGCCCTCGTTTGTTATGTTGTCCTTTGGGAAATACAAGGAAATCTTATCACAGATTCGCAAGGATGATTTTTAGGTAATGTTTGGCAAACCAGGCTCTGGTCTAATGGTCACTGTGCTGTCAGACAGCGATTTTGTTTGATAGATAATGTGACAATCAATAAATCAGTCCAAAGTGCCGGCCACTAGATGTTTTGCTTTTGTCAAACCTTGGCCCGCTGCCTGTTGTTGAGTCTAATCCATCTCTAGCTGCAGACACTTAGAGACAGATTACACGAAGTGATGGCTGAGCTTAGTTTCTTTCTGCTCCTGCTCTCCTGTCTTGTCATACTGCATAAAGACATGTCTGAGAGGTGGGCTTTCAGTTGGAAGTAAGAAAGGACCAACGCTGGGAACTGAAGGAGGTTCCAGCACCTATAGTGCTGGCAGAAAGTTAATAATGAGGATCCAGACATTCATAAAGAAACAGAGCATGTAAATTGGGGGTGTTCCTGGACTTTTTAGACTTTATAGACAGCACAAGCATTTTTCATTATGGTCAGGGACGAGTGTAGCAAGATCAGCCTTTTCTTAAAGTTTTGTGGGAAAGGTCATGTTCTCTTTAAATGCATAACATGACTCTCTCCATGTCTCTTTACATTTTCATATGGCAAATTAGTTGGAGACATTTCGTATAGATAAATGTAAAGTAGTAAATGTTTTCATGTCTGTAGGAAGTTCTGTTTTGCTGTAGAATAGCTAAAATCCATGTCAAAATCCAGTTGATTATTTTGCAGATTTTGATGTAGTTTTGTACAGATTATTTCACAGATTTTATTTTTTTTAATTATTTTTATTTATTTTTTTCCATTATTTCTAGTTTGTGAATTCCTTACATACAGTAGTTTTGTAATCTGGTCTTGTCTCCTATCACTGTGACCGCTCCGTCCTGCTGAAATCTGTAGTAACTTTGGATTATGGGAACGTTCAGTATTATTTAGATTTTTGCCGGTCGTGGTATTTTTATTTCCGGATCTGTTTACAAGGTTAACCTGCCCTACGGCACAGACTGGACAGTCTCTCTCGTTACCAGGGCTGTAGAGTCGGTAAGCTATACCTCCGACTCCTCTATTTCCATGACTCCGACTCCACCAAATTGGATTTCGACCCCACGTCTCCAACTCCACAGGCCTGCTCATTACCCCTCTTTGATTAGACTGAACATTCCCTCTTGTTACCCCTCTTTGATTAGACTGGGCAGTCCCTCTCGTTGCCCCTCTTTGATTAGACTGGACAGTCCCTCTCATTACCCCTCTTTGATTAGACTGGTCAGTCCCTCTTGTTACCCCTCTTTTATTAGACTGGACAGTCCCTCTCGTTGCCCCTCTTTGATTAGACTGGACAGTCCCTCTCGTTGCCCCTCTTTGATTAGACTGGACAGTCCCTCTCGTTACCCCTCTTTTTTTAGACTGGGCAGACCTTCTCGTTGTTCCTCTTTGATTAGACTGAATAGGTCTTCTACTTACCCCTCTTTTGTTAGACTGGACAGCCCCTCTTTGATTAGACTGGACAGTCCCTCTCGTTGCCCCTCTTTTATTAGACTGGACAGCCCCTCTCGTTGCCCCTCTTTTATTAGACTGGACAGCCCCTCTCGTTGCCCCTCTTTGATTAGACTGGACAGTCCCTCTCGTTGCCCCTCTTTGATTAGACTGGACAGTCCCTCTCGTTACCCCTCTTTTTTTAGACTGGGCAGACCTTCTCGTTGTTCTTCTTTGATTAGACTGAATAGGTCTTCTACTTACCCCTCTTTTGTTAGACTGGACAGCCCCTCTTTGATTAGACTGGACAGTCCCTCTCGTTACCCCTCTTTTATTAGACTGGACAGCCCCTCTCGTTGCCCCTCTTTGATTAGACTGGACAGTCCCTCTCGTTGCCCCTCTTGTTGCCCCTCTTTTATTAGACTGGACAGTCCCTCTCATTGCCCCTCTTGTAGTTAGTGCTCATTTTTGTGTTTGTCGGTTGCCAGTTCCTTCTTTCCCTGGACTAAGTGCAGATGACAAGAAATGAAATAGAAGCCATTGAGCAGAGGAGGGCTGCATTGATTTTGCAGCAGGTGATAATGCAATAGTAGCGAGCCGGGGGTGGACGGTGGTGGTGGGGGGAAGACATCTAATTTTGGAAGAGCTGAGATGGTATAGATTTCTCTCCCCAGGAACCGCAGCCTGGGCTCAACATAGCAGCAACTTTCTGGTGGCTCTGCATGGCAGGCAGCTCAGAATATATTACAAGTGCAAAGGACAAAAAAAATATCAGCATTAAGAAACATTGAATCTGCCAGTGATATGCAAGATAGAACAACCCTCCAGCGCGGAGGACGAGTCCGAGCGTCAGGCTGGTAATACTGGAGCCAGGCACTGCACCTTCACCTAACAAACATCCCTTTCTCCGGCTGCTGAGTGAGCTGTAATTTTGCAGAGGAGGCAATTATCGTGGAATAATAAAGGGGAGAACTGGACTATTGTGCTTTTATCCAGGACGCCATAGAGATTGTGTTTGGATGAAATCTTTTCTTTTTTTTTTTCTTTTGTCTTCTTTGACTTTCTGTGCTTTATCCCTGCCACAAATTTTTCTCTTTTTGAGTCTTGAAAAATTCCTAAGCGTCCTGTTGTCTTGGGTATCGAGTATATCTGAGAACCTTTCCTTGTTTTTTTCCTCTCTTTGGAGTCCTGGATATCCAGGTGCAGAAGGAACAGTAGTTTTCTGTTGCAGTTTGTTCTTCCATATTCTTTTCTTTTGTGTTTATGTTGTGTTTTCTGTTATTATTAGACTCGCACGTTTTTATGTTCCTTTTTGTGCCACCGATACATTGAGCTTTCCATGTTGCTTTAATTTATTGACTGGTTAGGGCCGGGTCTTCTGTGCATCTCACGTTATATTTACCTCCCCGGAGTCAGTTGTTGCCTGGATAGCCGATCATTTCTCCTTTCGGGGAGAGCCGTTTCGCACCGGCACAGGCTGGCAGCACTTTTTGCTTATTGTTTGCACAGACTGGGGGAGCACTGATGACACTTTCTCCCATGAACGCTCCAGCATCTGTAAATAGCTTGATGTCTAATGAGGATGTGCAGTTCAGGCAATTGATTGAATAGCTGCAGTCTTGTGTGTCTCCTTGCTTTCTGCACACTGGCAGGGGAGGGGGAGCGGACGGATCGGATCCTGCTTCTTTCAGAATTGGAAGTAGCACGGATCCCTTGGGCCAAAAGGCCGGGATTGTTCGTCGTTGCTGCACCAGATTCCCCTGGAAGAGTGGAATATGCCAGGCTGCCCGGGCACAGCGATCACGCCTGCCATTCCCGAGGACCAGTAGAGGGCTGCTTAAGGTCTAAACCCGGTTCCATGTGTGGGATTCTTTGTTGCATCTCAGAAGTTGGATACAGCCCAACCTTTGACGTAGAAATGGGTAGCACTTGTGATAAAGGTACTAAAGAATGTGGCTGACTTTTTCTCGCTTCCTTTTGAGCATGTGCAGCGTCCATCCCGAAGGCTATTTTTTTAACCCTTAATCGAACAGTTTAAATAGCATGTTCATTCCATACATTGCTTATCTTGATACATGCAAACATCTTTTGTTATTGTGTTTTTGTTTGTTTTTTGTTGTTTGCGTTTTTGTTTGTCTTGTGCATCCAGAGCATTGCAGTAACTTTTGTTTTTATGTGTTTTATCTAATGCGTAAAATCTTCTTAACAAGCGTGTAACGTCATGGCAAGGCAGGATGGATTGTACACGGATGTTCTTTCCTTATTCTGCACTTTTTTTTTTTCGATTTTCCAAGTTGTGCGCAAGTTTCAGCGAACTGTTTGTCTTGTAACGACTCATAGGAATTCACCTGTTAAACGCGGCTAGGTGAATTCTCCTCCGCTCCCAGAGATGGGTATTTTTCAGCATCTGCAGAGCTTTTTTTTTCTTCTAATTTTCTCTGCTCAGAGGAATCCAACTGTGAAATGTAAAAGACCAATTATCTTTTCACCCCCCCCCCCCCCCCGGACACTTAGACAAAAAGATGCTTGCTATTACTGGTCATGAAGTTGTCACTCTTGTTCTGGGTGCCGAATGTTGACAGCTTGTCTTTTTTCTCATGTCTTGTCTTTCTTCTCATGTCTTGTCTTTCTTCTCGTTCTTTCTCTCCGCAGAGGTGCCAGCCGAGAGGTCACCGCGAAGGAGAAGCATCTCTGGGACCAGTACGTCCGACAAGGCGAACTCCATGGACCCTGCAAGCACCTCTCCTTTTAAAGTCCCCGTAAGTGGCTTGTCATGATTTGTGTTAGACGTTGCTTTCCCGAGTGTGCTGCATAGAGAACGAGCCGGCAGCGGATCTGCAGCATCGTATGCGAAGATACTGCTGCATTCATTTAGAAAATGGCAGAGAAACTCCGGTCAATAATTTGTCATCCATCACATGTACCATCATGCACGGCACTGGACACCAAGGTAGAGTCAGGCACCGATATCCCACGTGGGTGACCGATGCCGGGTGGCAGCTACTAATGGCAGCAGTTTTGCAACCACTATGACATTGCATAACAGTGCCATTCATTTTCCGGCCCCTACGGCAGAGTATAGCGGTATTACGAAGTCAGTCTGCAGCATTCTGCCGGTAGCGGAGGGGTTAAGCTGCTTTCTACCATTAGCATAGTTTAGTAGCAGGATGTCGGGTTTCTCTGCAAGTAATAGCCATCAGTGCCCAATCTGATTAAGAGTCACTACGGCGGTGGTATGATGGTACATTAGGTGCAGTATGAATGCCCCTGGTAGTGGTAATACCGATGCGGCAAGGACCTACTCTTGTCTAGCAGAGAGTGTAATTGGATGTGAGGGAATGCCGTCTGCCGCTAGCTCCTCTGGTCCTGGGAAATGTAACAAAAGCTAACTCCGTCAGCAAAAGTGAAGGTCAGAAGAAACCTGCTGAGATGTTCCAGCTGCCGGTGCTCCGATCTTCCGCAGTCCCAGCACTCTACCCACCTCTAAGGGTACCGTCACACAGTGCAATTTTGATCGCTACGACGGCACGATTCGTGACGTTCGAGCGATATAGTTACGATATCGCAGTGTCTGACACGCTCCTGCGATCAGGGACCCCGCTGAGAATCGTACGTCGTATCAGATCGTTTGAAACTTTCTTTCGTCGTCTAGTGTCCCGCTGTGGCGGCATGATCGCATGGTGTAACATATATCGTATACGATGTGCGCATAGTAACCAACGGCTTCTACATCGCACATACGTCATGAAATTATCGCTCCAGCGTCGTACATTGCAAAGTGTGACAGCAGTCTACGACGCTGGAGCGATATTGTTACGATGCTGGAGAGTCACGGATCGTACCGTTGTAGCGATGAAAATTGCACTGTGTGACGGCACCTTAAGTGCCCGGCCGGCCCTGCAAGTGCACAACATGGCGGTATACTCGTCTACACTGTGCTGTGTGCTTGTAGAGGTATAACACACTACACCGTATAAAAAATTCCCATCACCTCTCCCCTAAAGAATGGGAATATTATTCATTATATAGCAGCCAACGTTCTGCAGCACTTGGCAAAATGCAAAAGCCGGAAACAGATCAACTTTGGTAAATCCGATATCATGGAGCCGCTTTGTTCCTGGACCACAAACGCTAGCGGCAGAGGGGTAGGCGTCCCGTGTGTACGACCTGCATGGCTGCACGCCGGCATTGGGCACTAATCAAGTGCATGGAAGCGATGGAAGCCTGTGCGTGGCGTCACCGAGGAGTGTAAACAGGAGCTTGTGTCACGTATACTGTATGCGTCCCCGGCCCGGCATGCACAGATGGAATTACAGCCGGAGACCGACATGGCCACATGTATATAATATGGATGAGGAGCGCGCAGGTCACCATTGTTCACATACAGAAATGGCACAAGAAGAAGAATTAGTAAGTTGAACGACACATTTTACACACATTAATAGAAAGTGGACAACCCCTTTAAGAGAAAAAGAATATTTTTAAACAAATAATATTACACATGGATTTGGGGACAAATTTTATCTACATGAATAGCACCCACAAACCACCCCCTGTTTTCATGTTGCCGGAATATATATTTTTTTTTTCCCTAATGTGACTTTGCTCAGAAATGGCACTAAGTAGTCAGATGTGGATTAACCCTAAATTTGCATCAGAAACCAAAGATCAGCCCTGGATTTATGCCTCAGATATCACTTTATTTTGCTTTGCTGATATAGAATCATCATATTCTGCATCTATTTACAGACATTATCATCGCTGTGCACATTGGGGCTCACAGTCTATCAGTATGTCTTTGGCGTGTGGGAAGAAACCAGGAGACCCCTAGGAAACCCACGCAAACACGGGGAGAACATCACACTCCTTGCAGATGTTGTCCTTGGTGGGATTTGAACCCAGGACCCCAGTGCTTCAAAGCAATAGTGCTAACCACTGAGCCACCATACGGTGCTAACCACTGAACCACCGTACAATGCTAACCACTGAGCCACCATACAGTGCTAACCACTGAGCCACCATACAGTGATAACCACTGAGCCACCATACAGTGATAATAACCACTGAGCCACCATACAGTGATAATAACCACTGAGCCACCATACAGTGCTAGCCACTGAGCCACCATACAATGCTAGTCACTGAGCCACAATATAGTGCTAGCCACTGAGCCACCATGCAGTGCTAACCACTGAGCCACCATACAGTGCTAACCACTGAGCCACCATACAGTGCTAACCACTGAGCCACCATACAGTGCTAACCACTGAGTCACCATGCAGTGCTAACCACTGAGCCACCATACAGTGCTAACCACTGAGCCACCATACAGTGCTAACCACTGAGCCACCATACAGTGCTAACCACTGAGTCACCATGCAGTGCTAACCACTGAGCCACCATGCAGTGATAACCTCTGAGCCACCATACAGTGCTAACCACTGAGCCACCATACAGTGCTAACCACTGAGCCACCATACAGTGCTAACCACTGAGTCACCATGCAGTGCTAACCACTGAGCCACCATACAGTGCTAACCACTGAGCCACCATACAGTGCTAACCACTGAGCCACCATACAGTGCTAACCACTGAGTCACCATGCAGTGCTAACCACTGAGCCACCATACAGTGCTAACCACTGAGCCACCATGCAGTGATAACCTCTGAGCCACCATACAGTGCTAACCACTGAGCCACCATACAGTGCTAACCACTGAGCCACCATGCAGTGCTAACCACTGAGCCACCATGCAGTGCTAACCACTGAGCCACCATACAGTGCTAACCACTGAGCCACCATACAGTGCTAACCACTGAGCCACCATGCAGTGCTAACCACTGAGCCACCATACAGTGCTAACCACTGAGCTGCCCGTATGCTGTTGCCCATGCATATAAAATCCTCTGTGTGAACACGTCCTGATAATGCATCCTTAGCCCTCCTCCATCTATGTCCAGCCCTGTTTGGTGGCATGTATCCGTACGCTCCGTCAGCACTTGTAGTGAATGTGGGTGACTAGAAAAAGGTCAGAAATCGTCGTGAAAAAGAACATTTCCACCAAAACTTGCAAACGGGTACAGATCGGCAATATCTGCAGGATAAGCCCCATAATCTACAGTCCATGGTATAGAAGAAGGCCTTACGTTATAGCGTTTCCCCAGAATCTCCCGTCCTATCCTTCTACCATATCGTTGTGACGTGCAGCCGAACTCCTAATGGGGGATGCGGATTGCTGGCTCTTCCTAGTTGGCTCTGACATGTGCTAACATTACAGCTTTAATTGCTTCCCAGGGACCCTGCCGCCGCTGTGACTGACACGTTTTTGTTGTAAAATGAAGCTTAGTCCCATCGTTGCGTCTGACCGGCGGTCTCGCAGGCTGTATCTGATGACGTTTGATCAGCAGACATTGCTCTGAATTAATGAGATCAAATCGTGGAGATTTCCGGCTAATATGATGATTTTATGGGAATGCTTTTAGACCCAAATTTGGTGCAATTTAATACAGCTGCGTTACATGACAATCAGAATTTCTTTTTTTTTATGGAACCCCATTAAAAAATAACATAGACCTTTGATGTGACTAGGAACCTGCTCTTCCTTTTTTACCATCCTTTTTCTATGCAGTAGAAGGCAGCATTTTATGATTTGCATACATTCACCCTTGGCTATGGGACATAGATATAAGGGTTTGTGTCTGTTTTTTGCTATAGACTCTGAGAGCAGCATGATATAAGGGCTGAGACCCTGATTCCAGCAATGTGTCACTTACGGGGCTGCTTTATGCAGCTTTGATAAAATCCCAGCTTTCTCTGCTGTAAAAGTAGCGATGCCCAGAATGCTGAGCTGTGTATAATCCCGCCCACAACTCTGATTGGCAGCTTCCTCTATACATTGTCAGCAAGCTGCCAATCAGTGATGAGGGGCAGGGTTACACACATTAGCTGGACTGCCTGGCACATGACACCTAGTCCTGTAGTGATAATCTCCTGCAGATAAGACTGATTGTATTGAAATTAACAGCACACAGCCCAGTAAGTGACACATCTCTGGGATCAGGGTCTCATCTTAAATAGCAAAAACCTGCTGACAGGTTCCATTTAACATTTGCTTCCCTCCAAATAACCATCATCCTTGTGGACAATGGCAGTGAACAGATTCTAAAGCTAGAGTATATTTAAAACTTCCTAATCTATATGCTTTTTAGATTTCCCTAGTTAACCACTTACATCCCTGCGTATATTCCCTACAAAGGCTGAGTTCACACTGAGTTCTGCTTTTTTTGACATTTTTCTTTAAATGGAACCTCTCCAAAATCATCCCCAAATACTATTTAAAAAAAAAAATAAAAACATTAAAAAAATCTTCCTTTTTATTTCAATGGGAAGTCCCCTTTGATGTTCATATGAGAACTTTTTTTTTAAGAGGCTTTGAAAAATATTTGGTGGAAGAAAGAAAGAGCATGTCACTTTTTTTGTCACTTTTTTTTTTTTTCTTCAAGTGAATCCTGAAGGAATTCTCTCCAAACTTCGTACTGTCCAATCACAAAGATGCAAAGAAGAATCTTTGGGAAAAGAACTCTTCCAAAAGTTTTCAGGAAACTTTTCAGGATTGTTTTTTTTTTTTTTCTTTCCAAAAACGAGAGTTTTCTGATTCAATTTCCACTGAGGCCATGTGCACGCGGAGTCTTTTTGCTGAGTTTTTGGAGGGGAAACTCTCAAGATCTTAAAACTCCCTAAAAACCTGTGGATTCTTTTCAGTTTCTACTCCGAAAACTCAGCCAAAAGATACTCGTGTTTTTTTCTTTAACATCTGAAAACCTGTGTGTGAACATAGCCTAAAGCGCGACCAGTCATTAATTAAATCCAATTTATACCGTTTGCAAGAATCTCATTGATATGTTCTAATAATTGTGAGTTCTTTTCATATTTGTATGCAGTTTCCATTAATATCCGCCAGCATATGGCTTCTTACACGACTGAATGCTCGGCCAAAAAACAAAAAAAAAAAGTGATAATTTTTGGGTCAGTCTAAAAAGCGATCAGCGACAAACAAGTGAATTATTTCTGGTTTGCTCATTAAACTGGACTGAAATTCTGAATATTTTATCGATGTAATGCGTGTTTCAGGCTTTTAGCGCTGAATGTAAAAGACTGAACTTAATATTATGAGAAAACCCCTTTACCCTAGATTGCGGTCCCAGATGCCAGAAGGGATGAATGGAGCTGCCCCAGATGGCCAAACACTGCACTTGGCCACCTTCATCTGTCCCACAGTTTGTTTTTTTTATGGCAGCGCACTTACGTGACTACCCCTTCATTCTTAAAGGGAATGTGGGTACACCATTTAATCCCATATCTAGCAGATATCCCCTAATTAATGGTTAGTGATACCCCTCTTTTAATGTTTTTTTTTTTTAAGATTAGAAAAAAAAACAGCCCAATCTCTGTCTGCATTTACTTCAGTAGAGCAGATCTGCAACCTGTAAAAAGGGATGATGCTGTTTTTGGAAGCAGACAGCCCTGCATTTTTTTCTAACTATGGACCACCCCTTTAAGGCTATGTTCACACTTTGCGGATTTTGCTGCGGATCCGCAGCGGATTTGACCGCTGCGGATCTGCAGCAGTTTCCCATGAGTTTACAGTACCATGTAAACCTATGGGAAACAAAAAACGCTGTGCACATGCTGCGGAAAAAACCGCGCGGAAACGCAGCGGATTACATTCCGCAGCATGTCACTTCTTTTCTGCGGATTTTCATCTGCTCCAATAGGAAACTGCAGATGAAAATCCGCGGCAGAAACCGCAGTAAAAACCGCGATAAATCCGCAGTAAAAACCGCGACGGGTTTTCACTGCGGATTTTGGAATTCTGCTGCGGAAAAATCCGCAGTGGAATCTGCAAAGTGTGAACATAGCCTAAGGCATGCTAAAGTAATATAGGTTGTATCCTTCACTCAGGAACTACTTTTTTAATGGACAGCCTCATCTCTGGGTCAATTGAAAAGAATTGCATGTAGGACTTGGTCCCCGACCCCTTTTCCAACCCCCGGGTCGGGTTCTGATGGACCCATAATCTTCTCCGTAGAGGAAATGATGACATTGCTCTTCTCGGCAGCGTTCTCTCTCCTTCTCGCCTGGTCTCACATTACTGGCTTCTAGTCAGTGATTCTGATGAAATTATCCTGCCCCAGTGCCACCGTGCATTAAGACGCACCTTCCTCCAGACGAGTTCCCGCCATCTTGGATCGATATTCCTTTAATATGTTTTGGATATCTTCTGTGCTGGGATATCCCGATTATTGGTTTTACCATCAGTCTTGGGAGGCTGCTGCTTCCAGTAATAGAACCTCGCAGTCCAGGTCATTTCTGGTCTTTCGGCATGGGCTTGGTTTCCTATCTTAGAAGTAAGTTTTGTGGCTGTCCATACATGCTGGGAGCTGTAGTTTCACAGTCGTTGGCGACCACAGACCAGGCGGCTTATAGCAACCTGCACTGTTAATTCTCTACAGTAGTGCGAAAACTCAAGCGCCCCAAAATGAGGTGCGACTCTGCTTCACCTGCGTGTCAATCCGGTAACGGTTTATGGCAATCTGTAGACTTCAAACGGGATTATAGACCGCTCAAAACACTCATAAGAAAGTCTATTGGAATAACAAATGCCAAATTTATTAAAGGGAATATGTCAGCAGGTTTTTCTATGTAATATGATAGCATCATGATGTAGAGGCAGAGACCCTGATTCCAGCAATGTGTCACTCAGATTGGTGGGTGCAGCAGTTTTGATGTAATCAGAGTTTAGCATGCTTAAGATCTAGCAGAGCTCTGAATGCTGAGCCCTGTATAACCCCGCTCCCATACAACTGATTGGCTGCTTTCTGTGTACACTGTATATTGACAGAAATCTGCTAATCGCTGCTGGTAGTGTGGTTGGACTAAGAGGCACGAGACATCTAGTCCTCTAGTGATAAACTCCTGCTGGTAAAACACTGGTTTTATTGAAACAGCCCAGTAAGTGACACATTGCTGGGATCAGGGTCTCTGCCCCTACATCATGTCGCTCTCAGATTACATAGCAAAACCCTGCTGACAGATTCCTATAAAGTATGCCTGCTGATAAACTTGGCACATCTTGGATTGTTCATGCGCTACTAATTAAAATGGCTGCCTATAGCCATTATAGTTTTCCGCTATAATGTGGAAACCTCTGGTGTAAATTTTGTGCAAACTGCATTTGTGAGCTTAGTGTTTAGGGGGTTTCTTGTTTTTTTTTTTTTTTTTGCAATATTAGACACATACTTCGAAAATGGGTGTTTCTTATCCCCTCCCAAAATAATTGGCCCAACAATCTGAAAATATCTCCCCCATGATTTGCAAATAGATAAGAGGGATATTTGGTTCCATCTGTGTTTTCAGTCTGCCCTACCTTTTAATGGCAGAGGTCACATTTTTAGTAGAAACTTGAATAAAAAAATAATTTAGTAATACAAAAACTATTAGAGAGCTGTCCAGAATTGAAAAAAAAGTTTTTTATTTTTTCTTTCAAGAAACTTTCCCACTCTTGCCACTGGGCAGTGACTGGTATTATCTCTTCAGTGCAGCAAGGTGAAATACCGTATAAGAGCGGGCCAGGTACTAGTGGAGCGCCCCCAAACACAGGGCCACGAGTTCTCGGTACCGGGCCTCTCTGGTTCGGTTCTGAGGCTGTCACGGTGGCTAGACCCGATCCGCGACCCTGCTAAGGGGCGTCCAATAAAGGTGGTACAGTCTGTCAGGGATTCGTGACGCCACCTGTGGTGTTCGGTCAGGGTGACCGACGCTGCTTGGGGTCCGCTGGGGTGATGGAATGGCAGCTGGATGGTGAACCTTCCCACAGGTGAAGTATGTCCCCAGGGCTTCCCAGTAAGGTGGATGGTGATGGTGTGAGGTGCAGACAATAACGAGGACACAAGGTTGCAGTCTCTTTACTGAAGACTTCAGGATCCTCAATCCAGAGCACGATTAACAGGGCTATCTGAGACCGGCCGGTCCGATAGTACATCCAGAGTTCCCTTTGCAGGTGGAAATCGTTGCCTACCAATAGCGCCTGTGTGTTGTAGTGCTACCCTGCTGAGCATTCGGAATAGTCCTCACAACTTCTGTTCTCGTTTGGTCTTTCTAGTTCTCTCTAATTCTCTCTTTAGTTCCAGATGTTACTAGTTTCTCGTCCCCAGGTATGTTTTGGCTAGGACACACCCGTATGACGGGAAGGCTCGGAGCTCTTCCGGGACCCTAGAGACGCCCCTCTCCACGCGTTGCCCCCTATGTCTTCGTAGGAAATTTAAGGTAGACAGCCAACCTATAATTAACTGTCCTGCGGAGTTCGAAGTAAGGCATAGAGTCAGTTACTTCCTCGGTGTTCCGGCCACCGGCTACGCGTTTCTCACTGTTCCACAATATGCTTCGCTTTGTGTCTCTTTCTTAGGATACCACCGCAAGGTAGTGCAGGCGCGGTTCCGTAACGTTCTGCTCTGTTCGCTAGGCACCTGCCAGGTTCCCACGCCTGACAGGGACCCCCCCTGTGTCTTCTCCCTGCAACACCCCCTGCCACGGGATGTTGCCTGAATCCAACCCAGTCAGCTTCTGACTAACTTCCTCTCCAACCCCTAGTTTTACCAGTGTGAGGAATGGCCCAATAAATAAAGGCTTTTTCTCCCCCTAGTGGCCTGAGTGTGAAGTGTAATGTGTGCTGGTGATACCTGGTCAGGAGAACTCCTTTAGTGCCATCAGACGTACCGCTGCTCCCCTTAGCGGCAGAGCGTCATACTGCAAGGACCAGGTCTCTGGGGCACTGGACTAGTCCAAATGGATTTCTACTATAAATCGCAGATTTTGCCACTTTTTCCCCTCCACGTCCTTTCTTTAATGTTCAATTCTCTCTGAACTAGTGGGTAGAAACTAGATGCTAACATTTTCCCCATACAAAGTACATGGAGACATGAAGGGATTCCTTTTCTGTTGTCTTTTTGTAACACAAAAACAGAAGCAGTAGCGCAGCATGAAGGATGTTATACAGAAGTACTGAGCATTGTAGCTCTGAATCCAGCTCAGGAGTGGATACAAGAAAGCAGAAGCATGATTTGTTTATCTTACTCTCTCTCCTCCTGTTTCTTCCTCTCATTTCTCAAGGATCTCACAGTCTGTCCTCTTTTAAACCGTTTTTCAGAGCACGCAATGAATTTAGGAGGTTGGTAGCAGAAGTGGTGGCATATCAACCTAATGAAAGATATTGCTAAATGTTTTTATATACTTTTGTCTGCACTACTAATTTTAGAAAATGTTCTTGAATTGACTGTGACCATGTAAAATGGTAACAAGTGTTTTTTTCTTTCTGCGTGGACTATGTAGCATAAGCTGGTCAAAGCCATGAAATAGCATTCTGCCAATATATTTCTGTGAATTATTATAGGTTCATATATCAGGCAGGATCCTGAAATCCAAGCGTTAAGACTGTGGAGATGTCTATGAGGTTTCTTCTTCTCATCCATCTAATCTATCTTTATAAGCATATGTTTAATGACTAGAAGAAAACCACAGTTTCTACTTCACTGAATCAGCAGCAAATGGTCCTCATGAAATCTCCAAATATTTCTTTTTTTTTTTTTACATGTCTGTTATGACGGCTGAACACACAGACATATTGTGCATGAAATTGCTTATGGGAGCTGATCGGAGCGTTGTTGCGCAGAATGCCCGGAGCGTCGTTAGAGGTTTATCTCTGGCTTATTAACATTGATTGTCTAATTACAGGACCCAATAGCGGGTTTTATTCACAAAGACTTAGTCGGGATGATTTATATAAAGAGCGACAACCAACTTGATGATAATTTGTAAACCAAGTGAGATGGGTTTTAGGTATGCGGCAGAGTAATTAGCTATTAGCAGGAGTAACGCAACATAAGGTTTAATAAACAGGACTCGAGCCGCGCACCAGATGGACCCGAATATCTTCTGCGCTCAAATTAAAGGGCTTCTCTGGGAATAGAAATAAATAAATAACTAAGGAAAAATGTTGTTATAAATTCCTAAATACTTTTAATTAGCAAAACACTGTTTTGTCTGAAGAGGTAATCACTAAGGAATTAATCTAGCTGCCGCCTTGTTACACTGACAGAGGCCTGTCCTGGAATGTTGGGGTATGTTCACACGTTGCGTGTTTTAATTATTTTTTTTTTTGCACAAAAAACCGGAATGTTGGCAGAAAAAAACCTGTATACCATAAACTCATTTTTGTGTGAATTTTTCACCCATTGCAATATCTTTGGAGGAATTGACATGCTGCCAGGGCTCAAAATACACTCAGAATAAAAAACACAGCGCGTGGATGAAACACCAGAAATCTCACTGATTGTACTGGTAGTGTAAAACACTCTTTACACATCAAATACACTGCAAAAAAATGCCACATGTAAACAGTGACGGACTGGTATTCCAAGGGTCCATCGGTAACATTGACTCTGGTGGCCCACTGTTCAGCTACATTTCACATTACCCTCTTTCACACTGTTCAGCTACATTTCACATTACCCTCTTTTACACCGTTCAGCTATATTTCACGTTACCCTCTTTCACACCATTCAGCTACATGCACATTTCACGTTACCCTCATTCACACCGTTCAGCTACATGCACATTTCACGTTACCCTCATTCACACCGTTCAGCTACATGCACATTTCACGTTACCCTCATTCACACCGTTCAGCTACATGCACATTTCACGTTACCCTCATTCGCACCGTTCAGCTACATGCACATTTCACGTTACCCTCATTCACACCATTCAGCTACATGCACGTCACGTTACCCTCATTCACACCGTTCAGCTACATGCACATGTCACGTTACCCTCATTCACACCATTCAGCTACATGCACATTTCACGTTACCCTCATTCACACCGTTCAGCTACATGCTACATTTCACATTACCCTCATTCACACCGTTCAGCTACATGCACATTTCACGTTACCCTCATTCACACCGTTCAGCTACATGCACATTTCACGTTACCCTCATTCGCACCGTTCAGCTACATGCACATTTCACGTTACCCTCATTCGCACCGTTCAGCTACATGCACATTTCACATTACCCTCATTCGCACCGTTCAGCTACATGCACATTTCACATTACCCTCATTCACACCGTTCAGCTACATGCACATTTCATATTACCCTCATTCACACCGTTCAGCTACATGCACACTTCACATTACCCTCATTCACACCGTTCAGCTACATGCACATTTCACATTACCCTCATTCACACCGATCAGCTACATGCACATTTCACAGTACCCTCATTCACACCGTTCAGCTACGTGCACATTTCACATTACCCTCATTCACACCGTTCAGCTGTATGCACATTTCACATTACCCTCATTCACACCATTCAGCTACATGCACATTTCACAGTACCCTCATTCACACCGTTCAGCTACATGCACATTTCACATTACCCTCATTCACACCGTTCAGCTACATGCACATTTCACATTACCCTCATTCACACCGTTCAGCTACATGCACATTTCATGTTACCCTCATTCACACCGTTCAGCTACATGCTACATTTCACATTACCCTCATTCACACCGTTCAGCTACATGCACATTTCACATTACCCTCATTCACACCGTTCAGCTACATGCACATTTCACGTTACCCTCATTCACACCGTTCAGCTACATGCACATTTCACATTACCCTCATTCGCACCGTTCAGCTACATGCACATTTCACATTACCCTCATTCACACCGTTCAGCTGTATGCACATTTCACATTACCCTCATTCACACCATTCAGCTACATGCACATTTCACAGTACCCTCATTCACACCGTTCAGCTACATGCACATTTCACAGTACCCTCATTCACAAATATACCTATTTTTCTATATAATAACAGACGGGATAGGTTGTTAAATGAATGTTGAGATGATGCCCTTGTCTTAACATACTGAAACAAATGTACTGTGCCAACTACTTCTCATGTAGGTGGAGTGGAGACCATTCCTCCTTGGGGGCCCACCGGAGGTTTCTCCTGCTCTCCTGTGTGCCAGTCCGAGCATGCATGTGAAAATCTGCTTAGTTGGTGTGAGTATGGGTAGAAGGAGCTGCTGCTGTGACCTGCAGATATCCTATACCTGTGTAACAGGACTGCAGACATTTTAATGCTATATTGATTGCCTCCTGAGAAGGAACAATTGTGATCTGCTCATTTAAAGTATTTATTTAGATTTTTGTAATTTCTAGTTATCGATTATTTTTAGTGATGAGCGAACATGCTCCGATAAAGTGTTATCTGAGCATGCTTGTGTGCTAACCAAGTGTCTTCAGCGTGCTCAAAAAACATGTTAATGTCCTTGCTGCTGTTAGACAGCCACAACACATGCAGTTATTTTCTGACTGGCGATCTCTGCATGTGTTGTGGCTGTTTAACAGCTGAGAGATATGCAGCCGCCTGTGCAAATGTCATTGTGAAAGGAGTAATCTATTGTGATTGGTGAGTCCTGTGTTATCAGATCACCTGTCATTGCAATCCTGCCTCTGTTGATAAGGAGCCTGCTGAAAACTCTTCCTGAACAGGAAGTATAGATCTAAAAAAGTCCCAGTGACCTTTATTAAAAATGCAAACCTTCTATATTTGTTTTTTAATAATCAGATGAAAACCTGATATAAGCAATAGGTCATTTTCTGATGACAACTTCCCTTTAAAGCAATGTTTTCAACTCCAAATAATCTTCAAAGTGCCTCCCTTCTGACTCAGTCGGGATGGGTTCAGGATGTGTTGCCGGTCTTCTGTGTTGCTCTTGTGTCTGTTATACTGCATGGGAGTCATAACCGTGGCAGCTTTCATTTCCTGGCTGAGTAGAGGGGGTAAGGATAATGTAGTTCCAGTACCTATGGTGCTGGAAGAATGTTAATGATAAGGGGCAACCATTTAAAATGCGTGGATGGCAAGTTAGAGAGCATGAAAATTGCGATAGTCTATGGGCATTTTAGACTTGTATGTGCAGCGAAAGCAGTTTTAACTTCTTTTGGAGGGCAGTAAGATCATGCTTATAATATTTTTAATCTGCTTTTGATTTAAGGGACCATTACGCAGTTCTAGGAAAAGCTTATAAAAACATTGGTCAGTTTCCATCTGTGAACCACACGCATTTTGGGGCCTGACGCAGAAGATCTGTTAATTTCAGCAGGTCTTCAATGAGCTTATGGTTCTCCCCTTCTACCATTCACAAGTGGACATTGATTAACGTCTTAGATCAGATTTCTCAAAGGGTTCTCTGATTTTATCTGTAATAACTCTTATAAATAGTTTCATATCAATAAAGTTAGAAAACTTTTAAATTTTTTTTTTATTTCATTGGATTTCCTGCGCTTGTTGTCAGTGAATAGAATTTTTCATTGATCGTAGAGGTTTTGCCCTGATCATATTCCAGTAGTGCGGGGGGCACAATGCATTCAGGGGGTCGTTATCATATGCGGGTGCATGGGACCCCCATTTATAAGCCAAAGGAAAAATCTGCTGGAAAGTGATGTTCCATCTTGAAATGTGCAAGCGGAAACGTCTCTACTGCAATAATGAACCATTTACTGTCGTAGCAGACGACGCGTCTTTTGAGATCTGTCCCCGCGCCATCGCCGTTTCTGTTTAGGGCAGGTTTCCTTATTTCCAGGGGACGTATTCAGCTCCATTCAATGTGACAGCATCCTGATTGTTACGGAGCATTTATCCCTGTGTCTTGTACAAAACACCTGGAAATATTAGTCTTTGACTTATCCCCTTGTGTGAAGAAGTAGTTTAATGTTTTATGGAGAAGTCAGATGCGCAGTGACAAATAATAATGGAAGCCGTTACAGCGCCCCTAAGGGTGGTCCTCCAGTATTACACAAGTACCGAATGCAAGTTGGATCTGCATTTTTTTTTTTTTTAATTTAAAGTACACCCCTTCTCCTATTTTTATCTCGGGTCCTATGTACACAGCATTCATGTCTTCCATTATGCATTTTTTTTGTGTTTTCCTCGCCTTCTGGATAGAATAGCGTAGCCATCAGCGCTTTGCTATACTTGTGGGGGAAAAAGAAAGGTATGACGATATAGACTTGGGCACTCTTGTGGGCTCTGTCGCGCAAATGGCGCTCTACATAGATGTGCACCACTTGTTCTTGCTGGTTTAGGGCACAGATGCAATGTGCAGACAGCCTTTCTTAGCTTTGTGAAGCAGGTAGCTCAGGATGTGTAATGCTGCAAGTCCCTACCACATGGTAGAACGCCGCTGTACTTGGCATTATTATCACAGTTATTATATCAGCAAGTGAGACCTCATTCACACGTCTGTTTTTTTTTTTTTGTATATATTTTTTGAATATTTTTTCAGAATTTTTTTTTCCAAACTTCATTTTGTTTAAAAAAAAAAAAAAAAAAAATTGGAGCTGCTTTTAACCCATTAAACCATAAAAATGCAGCACCCGGATGAATCACAGATGGCATCAGTAGGTCATCCAGTTTTTTCACATCCAGTTTTTTCACAGACACATTGCATTAGGGAGCTAGATCTGTCGGATCAAAAGCGTACATGTCCCTTTTTTTATTTTATTTTTTTTGAGGGGGGTTGTGTTCCCTTGATCCGCAAAAGAACCCGGACACGTGAACAGACCCATAGACTATAATGGGCATGTGAAAAGCACGGATAGCCGAATCAGATCTCATACTTTGCACTGACGAGGGGCAAAACCACGCAACACGTGTCTGCAAATTTGAGATTTTGGTTTGGCTTTTATCTGAAGTCATCTGGCAAGGCTCGTTAAAGAAAGGGTCGATATTGACTTTTAGGATTGTTACTTCCCATCGGTGAAGTGGCAATTTGCATATTTAATTTCCCAGAGGTGCACGCATGGCTTATAAGTCTCCTCGCTCTGAGTCTTCTGAAATTTGCAGAGGTCTCCTCTGTCTACCAGATCTGACATTGAGGGCAGCACCTGTTTCCATCTGCAGATGTGTGCGGCTCTCACCACCTCCCGCTTTCTCCCCGCAGGGCTTCTTCAGCAAGCGTCTAAAAGGCTCAATAAAGAGGACAAAGAGTCAGTCAAAGCTGGACCGAAACACGAGCTTCCGCCTCCCATCACTGCGGCCGGCGGACAGTGACAGGTAAGATTGGCTGCGCCCATTTGGATGATGTGTTTGGCAATTTCGAGCAGCCCTGGCGCACTGCTGCGGCGCGTGACCCGGGCCTCTCGTCTCCCATTGCTGAGTGATGTACAGCGCCATAAATCTGGCGCACAGAGAAGCGGCCAGAGCCTTATTAATTTGCAGAGTTGTGGCCAGGATATAAAATACTTGTGACGAGCATCCCAAGGGGCGATGTCTACATGTAAAATATAGCGGAGGAGATTTATAACGTCTTCACAGGACGAAGGTGGGTTTATTGCAGCAATTAGCTGACTAATTGGGCTGAATCTGACCCGTTGGGATCCCGGTCTGTGGCAGAAGACAGGATTGTCGTCTCTTGTACACTTTCTTTTTTTTTTTTTTTAACATCTTGTCTACTTGTTTTAATAGATGTAGGACAATAATAGTATCATAAAAATATGTTAACTGACTTGATATTGATCCAGATTTACAGCCTGTGTCTTAGGTCAGAGCTGCATTTTTGTCTGCAGGCTTCAGAGCTGAAATCTCCCAGCATTTTTTGTTGACTGTGAAAACAAAAGACAGAAGCACAATGATTAAATATCCTGCAGTAAACAAATAAACGGCTTATTAAAAGTCCATGAAAATAATATACGGTATTTAGGTAACATGCTTTTTGATAAAAAAAAAATACAAAAGCCATCCCGCCACTCCACGGTGACCATAATTGGAACAGTCCTAACTCTATTATTAAAGCAGGCCACCCCTTTATATGCATATGATGCAAACAGACTGAAAAACCCCAAAGGTATGAACTGGGATATAACCTGGTGTACGTGCAGCGTGTAAGTCACTGAACAGAAAAAGACAAAACATAATGATTAAATGTACAGAGGTAGGTTGTATTGGTGATTTTGCTTTGTGGGGAGTGTTCTCTTTGGACCTGGGACTGTATACCAATCACATAATAAGTTATAGCTATAAAACTGGTAAATGGCTTCTCCTTGGCTCATATTAGAAATTTTTTGCTCCTGCTAGGAACCAGTTACTTGTTACCCACTTCCTTTTTTCATCCCAATGATTCCATGGTCTCATAGCTTAAAAGGTTGCCCCTGATTAGATAAATTGTCTCTTACCTCCTGGATAGCTCCTTATTGTTGGGCCTGATTGTTGGGCCCACACTGCTATATACTGCGTGGGCTGTGTTATATACTGCGTGGCTGCTATATACTGCGTGGGCTGTGTTATATACTGCGTGGGCTGTGTTATATACTGCGTGGCTGCGCTAAGCGTGACGTACATACATACATGTATATTCTAGAATACCCGATGCGTTAGAATCGGGCCACCATCTAGTAGGTAAAAATGTAGCTAAAGTGGAATGCCCCTTTAAGTATTTAATTGATGTTTGCTTAAAGGTGTACCTGTACTCGGAACCCGTGTCCTCTAATTATATCCTATTACTCAAAGCATTAGTCAATCACACATTACCGGACCTGCACTTTATACATTGCTGAGATAATATGATAAAGCACCGCTGTACTTTAAAAAATAAAAATAAAAAAAAGTCATGTTCCTTAGGTGTGAAGCGTATGCCCTGGGATCATTTATTCTCCTGATTGGTCACTTAGGGAATCTCATTATGTATTTTTGCAGTACAGTCTTTTAATTACAATATGAGCAACACACAGTGTTAGAGATGAGGGTCGGCGATCCCCAATGTGTGTATTATAATGGTTTGGCTGTACTAGCCTGCAAAATAATTAATGGGTCACTAAAATCTATATATATAATTGTCTAAGGGGTACTTCCATCTGTCTGTCTCGGAAATCCCGCGTCGCTGATTGGTCTCGCCAGCTGCCTGTCCTGGCTGCCGCGACCAATCAGCGACGGGCACAGTCAGGCCGAGAATTAGTCCTTCCCTACTACAGTCCAGTCAGTGCCCGGCGCCCGCTCCATACTCCCCGCAGTCAGCGCCCGCTCCATACTCCCGTCCAGTCACCGCTCACACAGGGTTAATGCCAGCGTTAACGGACCGCGTTATGCCGCAGGTAACGCACTCCGTTAACGCAGCTATTAACCCTGTGTGACAAACTTTTTACTATTGATGTTGCCTATGCAGCATCAATAGTAAAAAGATATAATGTTAAAAATAATACAAAAAAGCAAAAAACCTGCTATTCTCACCTTCCGTCATCCGACGATGCGCTCGCGGCTGCCGCCAGCTTCCGTTCCCAGAGATGCATTGCGAAATTACCCAGAAGACTTAGTGGTCTCGCGAGACCGCTAAGTCATCTGGGTAATTTTGCAATGCATCCTGGGAATGGAAGATGGCGGCAGCCGCGCGCGCATCGGCACAGCCGGCGGGTGAGTATATAACTATTTTTTATTTTAAATAGTTTTTTTTAACAGGGATATGTGCCCACATTGCTATATACTAAGTGTGCTGTTTTATATACCGCGTGGCTGCTATATACTACGTGGTCACTGCTATATACTACGTGGTCACTGCTATATACTACGTGGCCAGTGTTACATACTATGTGGGCTGTGTTATATACTATGTGGGCTGTGTTACATACTAAGTGGGCTGTGTTATATACCGCGTGGCTGCTATATACTACGTGGCCACTGTTATATACTACGTGGCCACTGTTATATACTACGTGGCCACTGTTATATACTATGTGGGCTGTGTTATATACTATGTGGGCTGTGTGTTATATACTGCGTGCCCTGTATTAACGCATCAGGTATTCTACAATATGTATGTATGTATATAGCAGCCACATAGTATATAGCACAGGCCACATAGTATTTGTCTGCTATATACTACATGGCTCGTATATACTACGTGGCCTGTGCTATATACTATGTGGCTGCTATATTCATACATACATACATACATACATAGTCTAGAATACCCGATGTGTTAGAATCGGTCCACCATCTAGTCTAATATATAAAGCTGAATGTGTGTGTGTATGTCTGGGATTGGCATCTGCACCGTCGCAGCTACAGCCATAAAATTTTGCACAGTCACACGTCTGGACCCCGAGAGTGTCATAGGCTATGTTGTGAGGCGAAATTTTAACCCTGCGTGTTCCAATTCACCAAACAATTTTACCCCTATCTACATAATGGGGAAAAAGTGAAAGGAAAAGTGTTGGAGGCAAATTGACAGCTGCCAGATGTGAACAAGGGGGACTTAAAGAATGAGAGTGATGGCGCCAAAGAGTATATACCGTACAGTTGCTAAGGTGGGGCCCCAACATGGGATACTCACCACACACGGGGATATGAACACACACAAAATGCGCCACACACTACCACGTGCTTGAACACATATACCACCCTCAGCACACATTTCACCACACATACACCAACCTCGCCACATAAAAGTCGAAACACAAAAGTCAATATGGAGAGTACGAAAGGCTAGCACTCGACTATAAAGGGTGTGACGGTGCAAGTGAACGGAACCAGTAGTCCCATCAAATATACAGATATATAATCACTGCACTCGTACTATGGAAGATGCTTGATGCAGGTGAAAAAGTTTATTGAAACAATTGTTGCAGTAAAATAAAGCGGTGAAGCGATAGGCATAAACGACGGTTTGGCCAGCTCGTGGCCTTGATCACATTATCGCCATTGGCGATAATGTGATCAAGGCCACGAGCTGGCCAAAACGTCGTTTATGCCTATCGCTTCACCGCTTTATTTTACTGCAATAATTGTTTCAATGAACTTTTTCACCTTCATCAAGCATCTTCCATAGTACGAGTGCAGTGATTATATATCTGTAGAAACACAAATGTCGCAGCTCAAAACTCGCCACATGCAAAACTCGCCACACGTGCAAAACTCACCTCCTGGAAAACTCGCCACACGCAAAACTTGCACACGCGGAAAAATTGCCACATGCACAAAAGTTGCAACACATGCAAAAGTTGCCTCACACAAAACTTACACATACTCAAAACGCACCACACATAAAACTCGCCATGCGCAAAACTTGCTGCACACAACTTGCTACACTAACCTGTCACATGCAAATCGACACACAAAAAGTTGCTAGACGCGTGTCGCCACACAAAACTCATCTCACAAAAGTCGCTACATGCATGTCGCCACATGCAACTCAACACACACAACTTGACACACGAAACTCGCCCTAAAATACACACAAGTCTGGTATTATCCTTCAAAAACAAAAATCTGATTAATAAGCAAACTACAAGAGCAAAAAATGTACCATATAGGAAATACGGCAGCTGTCAGTCACATGACCTGTCTATTATGTGTATGTGTGAGCTAATATATACTGCCAGGGAGGAGGGCTTCCTGTTGGCTGGGGATTTATCAGGCTGCCAATTTAGCTTACAAATACTGAGGTAAAAATACTGGGCAAATAACGTGTGAACGAGGTCTAATACAGGAGGAGATGACCTACAGGTATATACTATATACAGGAGCAGATGACCTACAGGTATATACTATATAGAGGAGGAGATGACATACAGGTATATACTACAGGTCCTTCTCAAAAAATTAGCATGTAGTGTTAAATTTCATTATTTACCATAATGTAATGATTACAATTAAACTTTCATATATTATAGATTCATTATCCACCAACTGAAATTTGTCAGGTCTTTTATTGTTTTAATACTGATGATTTTGGCATACAACTCCTGATAACCCAAAAAACCTGTCTCAATAAATTAGCATATCAAGAAAAGGTTCTCTAAACGACCTATTACCCTAATCTTCTGAATCAACTAATTAACTCTAAACACATGCAAAAGATACCTGAGGCTTTTATAAACTCCCTGCCTGGTTCATTACTCAAAACCCCCATCATGGGTAAGACTAGCGACCTGACAGATGTCAAGAAGGCCATCATTGACACCCTCAAGCAAGAGGGTAAGACCCAGAAAGAAATTTCTCAACAAATAGGCTGTTCCCAGAGTGCTGTATCAAGGCACCTCAATGGTAAGTCTGTTGGAAGGAAACAATGTGGCAGAAAACGCTGAACAACGAGAAGAGGAGACCGGACCCTGAGGAAGATTGTGGAGAAGGACCGATTCCAGACCTTGGGGAACCTGAGGAAGCAGTGGACTGAGTCTGGTGTGGAAACATCCAGAGCCACCGTGCACAGGCGTGTGCAGGAAATGGGCTACAGGTGCCGCATTCCCCAGGTAAAGCCACTTTTGAACCATAAACAGCGGCAGAGGCGCCTGACCTGGGCTACAGAGAAGCAGCACTGGACTGTTGCTAAGTGGTCCCAAGTACTTTTTTCTGATGAAAGCAAATTTTGCATGTCATTCGGAAATCAAGGTGCCAGAGTCTGGAGGAAGACTGGGGAGAAGGAAATGCCAAAATGCCTGAAGTCCAGTGTCAAGTACCCACAGTCAGTGATGGTGTGGGGTGCCATGTCAGCTGCTGGTGTTGGTCCACTGTGTTTCATCAAGGGCAGGGTCAATGCAGCTAGCTATCAGGAGATTTTGGAGCACTTCATGCTTCCATCGGCTGAAATGCTTTATGGAGATGAAGATTTCATTTTTCAGCACGACCTGGCACCTGCTCACAGTGCCAAAACCACTGGTAAATGGTTTACTGACCATGGTATTACTGTGCTCAATTGGCCTGCCAACTCTCCTGACCTGAACCCCATAGAGAATCTGTGGGATATTGTGAAGAGAAAGTTGAGAGACGCAAGACCCAACACTCTGGATGAGCTTAAGGCCGCTATTGAAGCATCCTGGGCCTCCATAACATCTCAGCAGTGTCACAGGCTGATTGCCTCCATGCCACGCCGCATTGAAGCAGTCATTTCTGCCAAAGGATTCCCGACCAAGTATTGAGTGCATAACTGAACATTATTATTTGTTGGTTTTTTTGTTTGTTATTAAAAAACACTTTTATTTGATTGGATGGGTGAAATATGCTAATTTATTGAGACAGGTTTTTTGGGTTATCAGGAGTTGTATGCCAAAATCATCAGTATTAAAACAATAAAAGACCTGACAAATTTCAGTTGGTGGATAATGAATCTATAATATATGAAAGTTTAATTGTAATCATTACATTATGGTAAATAATGAAATGTAACACTATATGCTAATTTTTTGAGAAGGACCTGTATATACAGGGGAGATGACACACAGATATATACTGTATGCAGGAGGAGATGACACAGGTATATACTATATACAGGAGGAGATGACTTACAGGTATATACTATATACAGGAGGAGATGACATACAGGTATATACTATATACAGGAGATGACATACAGATATATACTATATACAGGGGAGATGACACACAGATATATACTATATACAGGAGGAGATGACACACAGGTATATACTATATACAGGGGAGATGACACACAGATATACACTATATGCAGGAGGAGATGACACACAGGTATATACTATATACAGGAGGAGATGACATGCAGGTATATACTATATACAGGAGATGACACACAGGTATATACTATATACAGGAGGAGATGACATACAGGTATATACTATATATAGGAGGAGATGACACACAGATATATACTACCGTATATACAGGAGCAGATGACATACAGGTATATACTATGTACAGGAGGAGATGACATACAGGTACATACTATATACAGTAGGAGATGACACACAAGTATATACTATATACAGAAGCAGATGACACACAGGTATATACTATAAACAGGAGGAGAAGACACGTATATACTACAGTGGGGCAAAAAAGTATTTAGTCAGTCAGCAATAGTGCAAGTTCCACCACTTAAAAAGATGAGAGGCGTCTGTAATTTACATCATAGGTAGACCTTAACTATGGGAGACAAACTGAGAAAAAAAAAATCCAGAAAATCACATTGTCTGTTTTTTTTAACATTTTATTTGCATATTATGGTGGAAAATAAGTATTTGGTCAGAAACAAACAATCAAGATTTCTGGCTCTCACAGACCTGTAACTTCTTCTTTAAGAGTCTCCTCTTTCCTCCACTCATTACCTGTAGTAATGGCACCTGTTTAAACTTGTTATCAGTATAAAAAGACACCTGTGCACACCCTCAAACAGTCTGACTCCAAACTCCACTATGGTGAAGACCAAAGAGCTGTCAAAGGACACCAGAAACAAAATTGTAGCCCTGCACCAGGCTGGGAAGACTGAATCTGCAATAGCCAACCAGCTTGGAGTGAAGAAATCAACAGTGGGAGCAATAATTAGAAAATGGAAGACATACAAGACCACTGATAATCTCCCTCGATCTGGGGCTCCACGCAAAATCCCACCCCGTGGGGTCAGAATGATCACAAGAACGGTGAGCAAAAATCCCAGAACCACGCGGGGGGACCTAGTGAATGAACTGCAGAGAGCTGGGACCAATGTAACAAGGCCTACCATAAGTAACACACTACGCCACCATGGACTCAGATCCTGCAGTGCCAGACGTGTCCCACTGCTTAAGCCAGTACATGTCCGGGCCCGTCTGAAGTTTGCTAGAGAGCATTTGGATGATCCAGAGGAGTTTTGGGAGAATGTCCTATGGTCTGATGAAACCAAATTGGAACTGTTTGGTAGAAACACAACTTGTCGTGTTTGGAGGAAAAAAAAATACTGAGTTGCATCCATCAAACACCATACCTACTGTAAAGCATGGTGGTGGAAACATCATGCTTTGGGGCTGTTTCTCTGCAAAGGGGCCAGGACGACTGATCCGGGTACATGAAAGAATGAATGGGGCCATGTATCGTGAGATTTTGAGTGCAAACCTCCTTCCATCAGCAAGGGCATTGAAGATGAAACGTGGCTGGGTCTTTCAACATGACAATGATCCAAAGCACACCGCCAGGGCAACGAAGGAGTGGCTTCGTAAGAAGCATTTCAAGGTCCTGGAGTGGCCTAGCCAGTCTCCAGATCTCAACCCTATAGAAAACCTTTGGAGGGAGTTGAAAGTCCGTGTTGCCAAGCGAAAAGCCAAAAACCTCACTGCTCTAGAGGAGATCTGCATGGAGGAATGGGCCAACATACCAACAACAGTGTGTGGCAACCTTGTGAAGACTTACAGAAAACGTTTGACCTCTGTCATTGCCAACAAAGGATATATTACAAAGTATTGAGATGAAATTTTGTTTCTGACCAAATACTTATTTTCCACCATAATATGCAAATAAAATGTTAAAAAAACAGACAATGTGATTTTCTGGATTTTTTTTTCTCAGTTTGTCTCCCATAGTTGAGGTCTACCTATGATGTAAATTACAGACACCTCATCTTTTTAAGTGGTGGAACTTGCACTATTGCTGACTGACTAAATACTTTTTTGCCCCACTGTATATACAGGAGGAGATGACATACAGGTATATACTATATACAGGAGATGACATACAGGTGTATACTATATATAAGGGAGATGACCAACATGTATATACTGAGGGGAAAATGAGAGGGGGAATGAGAGGAGTGAGGGAGAAAATGAGAGGCGTGATGGGAAAATAAGAGAAGTGAGGTGCTATAACTAACCACAGATATTTACTATGCCCAGGCAACGCCGGGCTCTTCAGCTAGTTCTCAATAAAATTTGTACATTAACATGAGGAAGGGGGAAGTGTCTTGGACTCTTAAAGCACAATAAGTCTGAGAAGTTGGCACTTTAGAAAGAAAATGGAGACTGACAATCAGACCATTCATACTGGAAAAATTAAAAATGGGAGCACTTAGTTTTTTAATTGAGCATTATGCATTTATTGTGAACTGGAGAGTCGCCTTGAAGATTCTTCTTTTCGGGGAAATCTGTCACCAGGATTTTGCTATGTAGTTAGAGAGCACCATGATGTAGGGGCGGAGAGCCTGATTCTAGTGATGTGACTGGGCTGTGGTTTGCTGTTTCAATACAATCGGTGTTTTATCAGCAGGAGATTATCACTACAATACAGGACTAGGTGTCTTGTACCTGCAGGTCCAGCCACACCCCCAATACTGATTGGCTTTTCTTTGTACACTGTTTATTGACAGAAATCTGCCAATCAGTGGTGTGGGCGGGGTTATACACAGCTCAGCATTCTAATCTCTGCTACATCTGCAGCAGAGAAAACTGTGATTGTATCACAACTGCTTTACCCAGTAAGCAAAGTGAAACATCGCCGGAATCAGGGGCTCAGCCCCTACACCGTGCTGTAAAAACCTGCTGACAGATTCCCATTGTATTGTAAACTGGATTTCTCCTCTTGGTACTGATATAATGAATCTTTGGGAGTGACCATAGACACAGATGTGTTATACTATCTGGTGCAGTGATCTGGAGATGATCCAATAGATCCAGTAATTGGTCACTAATTACTATGAAAATCTGGCCATAGGTAGGTTACATGTATATTTTCCCCAATCTCATAGAGCCCAAGCACAAAAGGAGCAGTGAAACTTTTCTCTTGGGACCTATTCCCACCAGCGAGACGCTGTTTCTTGTCCTTTGTTGCAGAACTTCTCCCTGCTCCCCACCCTCCAGGCCTCGCTGAGAGTCTGAACGTCTTGCTCTTGGTAGTTTGCCCCCAGCTTTTCTGTTCGGCGAATTCCGCAAATGTTTCCTTTCTTAACACAACTGTGCGATGCATTCATAATCCGGGCTTTATTGTTCCTTGTGTATTCATGCTTAGTAGCAATTGTATCTGTTTGACTATTCTCTAAAGTTAATGTTCCTTTCACAGCTCTCGTTTTGGCATGAAGTCTCTGGCATGAATGTGTTCGCTCATATTCCCATTTATCTTCTCAAAGTGATTTGCCTTCTATACGGCAATGCCTGTCAGCTCGTAACGTCTGACTTATGGGTTCCAGCTCCCAGAGGCCTTTGCAAATCCCTTTTTGTGAGGGTGCTTAAAGGGAATGTGTCATCAGAAAATTACCTACTGTTAAAATCCTTTTTATGTTCAATGTTTGTTTTTAAATACTGATCGCGACCTGAAGCAAAGTCTTAGAAAACCTGCAATTTTCACATTGTCCACAAGGGATATTTTAGACTTCAGAAATTCACATGCACATTAGCTGCCGTGAACAGACTCAGACTGTGGCTATTGTATTGATGCAGCTAATGAGGGTGTGCAAAAGCCATTGTGAAGGGAGGGGGAGGAGGTGAGCTGTGACATCACCTGTTGTGATTGGTGGATCCTGTGTTAATAGCTTGGAAAATATATGTTTTCTGTCATTGTAATCCTGTCTGTGAAGATAATGAGAATGCTGAAAAGTCATCTCTACAGAACAGGAAGTCTAAAATACCTCTAGTGGTCAGTGTAAATATTTAGGATTTTTCTTTTTTTAATGCAGATTTCTATATGAAAATAAAAATTAAATTACTACAAGAGCCTGATTAAAACAATAGGTAATTGTCTGATTATGTGTCCTCTTTAAAAGGGTCATTCCCGACTCCCAGGGGTGTTTTTTTTTTTTTTACCAGGCTGTCGTTCCCTGCACAGTTGAGTGGCCGGGGACCTGTCATAGGTTGCATCACTGTGTCGCTTTCATTCTCAGGAATGGCTGGGACATCCAATCTTGCAATGTCATCACTTTTTTCTTTTAAGATGAGTAAAGTTTCTCGAGATGACCACCAAACTGAGACAGGGAGACTTACAGTACACGCTCGATCTGAAATAATGCATGGCCTATAAGTCTCCCTCTGAAAGCTTGGTGGTGTTTAACCCTTTTGAAGGCCAGTCAACCAATTTCTTACATTGTGATGATGAAGGGTAAAAACAGTGAAACAGCCGGTCTGCAAGTGGAGATTCTGGTTTGGCTTTATTTCCCATATCTTGAAAGGGCCGATACCCACTTATCACATCGCTACTTACACTAGGTGGCACAATAAACCGTGTTCACTGTCTCCATGGAGGGGCTAGGGGTATGTGCTTATTTCTAAGATGGTATTACCTATTGGCAAAATTCATGGGCTTCAGGAATCTGGCGAGTAATCACACCCAGAAGTATCTGAATGGTCACTTGGAGGGAACCTTTCAATTCCAGTATCCTATCACTAAAGTAACATTTGCACGATCACAGGCTCCTCACCATGGCCTCCTCCAATTCTTGTCTAGTAGTAAGAACGATTCTGACCAGTGATTGGGACCAGTGTTTCTCTAGTTCCTCAGCTGAGCCTCCCCTGGGATAGATTCACCCCACAGTCCTGGGTTGTGGTCCTCAGTGATCAGCTGAGGTCTTCAGGAGAAGCAGGATGCCCAGGGGCCACCACTATGGAACTGGAGCATGACATCCTGGCTATTGAAACCATTAAAGGGAACCTGTTATATTAGGAAACACTATTTACCAGCACATATAGGGTCAGTCTGCAAGTAAATGGTGTGAGAATTGTGCCTGCCATACTGGAGCAGCGGCTTCAGGGTGAAAATAAACTTATATCCTCACTGCAGCTGCTTGCTGCCAGTCATTGGAGACTACAGTCACCATTCACTGCACAGTGAGAGCATTGTAATCACTCCCCCACACTTTGATTGACAGCCCATGCTACACAACCGCCCACACATGCGCTATGTTGGTAATCTGTTACTACTGGACGGGATCCCTGAGAAAGCCTCCTACCACACGGCATCCAAAGCTCTTCTTTTGACTTGCTGGTCGGGTGGCTAATCAAGAGCAGAGATGCGGACACCTTCCAGTAAGAGACAGTTCTTCAGCAATCACAGATTACGGACATGGCCGCTGGGCTGGGTCCTGTGTATTGATTTGCAGTAACGCTAATATATATTGTTCTTTTGGAATTAATTGTTTTCTAGAATAATATAATTGGCTGCTTGTAGGCTACTCTTCTTTTTGCTTGCGGAGACCACCTAGATTATTAAGTATTATTTTCCCAAGAAATGCTCTCTGGGAAAAGAGCCTACAAATGATCCCTCGTCCAAGAGGAAGAAAGCTGCCTTCCTAGATACAATTCATTGGAAGTGTCTATCTTATACGTCAACGTCCAACTCTTTAATGAGCCAAAAAAAAGAGTCCTTCATTTGTAAATTGCATGTATGGCATTTATACCCCTCATCAGTGTAGAGCAAGTTATTGGGTAACTTAGACCTTTGATGGGGTCTAAGTGGGTATGGTTTCTCCTTTGGAGACCACCACGCTGCCGTTGGCTCAGGAAATGCTCAATTAGACGCGAGTCTAGCTGATATCCGCTCTTGTAGTTCCCATCTGTTGCCCTTTATCGTTATGGCACGTCTTCTACCGGTGGGAGACCCCTCTTATTACGTCCATATGGGCCAATATATGATGCCGGTAGTCGTCTGTGTTTTCAAAATAGCCTAGTAAATAGCTGTGGAGTATGCATGTAAGAGATATGGGAGGGCTGCAGCTCGGCCCCTGCTGACAGCTGGGCTGGATTCTTTTCCCCTCCGGACTGCGAAACACGTGGGCCGGATTCCTGCAGATTATGTGAAAGTCATTTTCTGGCATTACCGTGTGTGCTGGCTGACCACCGCACTAGCTTTACACTGGCCATCCTGAATATGACGGAGCGCTGAAATGGCTTTTACTTTCCGAAGACCCCGGTGCAGCCGCTCTGCCGGCTCACTCTATACCAGGTAGGTTCACCGCTTTACCTATTAGTGCAACGGTAAGGACTTCATGTACCGACACTACTGATCAGCTGCTCAGCTCTTGGAGGCCATCATGAATATTAACTATTTCTTATATTGACTTTTTTCTCCTATCCTCCAATGACCACTCTTAAAGTGAAAATCTGATTTTCGGCATTTCACATGTTTGCCTACCTGGGAGTGCACGGTATTGTGCCGACATGTCGCCATCAGTGATCAGTAGTTGTCAGATCAGTATGTCCGCTCTGCTTTTTTAGTGTGAGCTCTTGGGGTAATATTGGAGGGCAGCTCCCGGGAATCCGGCCCCGCCGCTCTCACAGCTCCTTCAGCAGAATCCAAGCGCTATTTACAGCATTCGTGCTCGGTCAGTGGAGAGGGGATGTCACGAAGTGCTGACCAGATAATGACTGCTCTTCTCCGTCCATTACACTGACGGCGCTTTAAAGGGGTTGTCCGAGAGTATAAAAGACATTAAACTTGCTGCAGGAAAGGTTATAAAATAAGAACATTACTTATCTGTTAAATGGCCGCTGCCCCAGCGCCTGTGCCCCACGGGTTTTGTTACTGTCGGACCTGTGGCAGCACCATCGGCTTTGATGCTACCATTAATGGCCTTTTTAAATGCCATCTCAAGATACTCCATGCAATCAAACATTGCGTTTTTGCAAGATTGGGAATATATTTGTCCCCCCCAAAAAAGGAACAGTTGAACATAGAGAAAAAAAAAAACTATGTGCAAAATGGTAAAACTGCTTTTTTGTCCCCAGTTTTAACATTCATAGGATAAAACCTCCATGTGTGGTTTTTGGGGTCGGACCCTCATTACCCTCACTATCGGCCTGAAAAGCAGCACGGCACACTCCCATGGATAGCACTAGGTGCTGCAGTGGAGGGGACATGGCTGCTGCAAAGCACCCATTTATTGTGCTGACCTTCACGGTCCCGGGGGCAGATCTACCCCAATCACTTTTTAATGGCCTGTTTAATATACGTCAATATTAAAGGGGGTTATCCAGTGTCGTTATCTTCTGCGTGAGACTGTCAGGGTGTGTAAGGACACAATCCGGCGATGGGAAATATAACACCTCGGTGTCACAGTACTCGTACATTTCCAGGAAGAGTAAGGCTTCATTCACATGTGCGCTGTAGTCTCCGTTGGCAGAGCCCTATGTGCTGCACATATTATTCTACTTTATATATTACTCCTGTCATGATCAGTAGTTTTCAAAATCAATTTTGCACAAAACACAGAAAGTACAATGTGCGCGCTCTGGCACTTGGCATAATCTGCCTAGTATTTGCATGTGACTTTCTGATGGAGCGTGCCGCTCCGCAGTGTAAATGTGCAAGAAGCAGAAGATTACCATTGCGGCATTATCCTGCCGTTGGCCAGTGCCAGCCACTGATCCGTACACGCCGAGCCCAGCGTATGTTATAGTAAAGTAGTCCAGGGAAGAGCCATATGGAAAAATGCTTTGAAAAATACATTCTATAAGGCCATTTATATAAAATATATTATTTTTCTCCTACGGTTGGATCATTGCAGGTGTAGGATGTTTCCTATAGTCCAGCACCTGCTTTCCTAGTATACTGAATGGTTCTTGTGCCTCGTTATCAGGGGTGCATAATGCATGGCAAGGCAGCTTTCTCATTAAGGTTTTTGGGATGTGGGAACAGATTGAGATAAACGTCTGGAAAAGCTTATGGTGTATATGTCCAGAGCATATATTATTGGTGCCACCTGTACAACCCCAAGAGGTAAGGGGACACCATCCACCTCCATAACAGGTGGAATTGTGCAACATGATGAACTATTGCACTGCAAAGGGTCCATTTACTGTTGTTGCACAGGAGCTCTCTTCTGTCTGACCACCAGTGGTCCAGCTTATCTATAGGGCTCCATTTACCGATTTACCCAATAAAGGCCAGAGGTGTCCCATCAATCGCTCATAACACTTGTCACATGGGTGCTGCTTCTACACAGCCACGTATGGCTCCTACAGTCTACAATTCAATGCAGCACGGCACTCCTTCTTCCCGAGCAGCCCTCCTGTTTCCTGACCAGTGCTCCTGCTGCTTCCTGACCAGTGCTCCTGCTGCTTCCTGACCAATGCTCCTGCTGCTTCCTGACCAGTGCTCCTGCTGCTTCCTGACCAGTGCTCCTGCTGCTTCCTGACCAGTGCTCCTGCTGTTTCCTGACCAGTGCTCCTGCTGCTTCATGACCAGTGCTCCTGCTGCTTCCTGACCAATGCTCCTGCTGCTTCCTGACCAATGCTCCTGCTGCTTCCTGACCAGTGCTCCTGCTGCTTCCTGACCAGTGCTCCTGCTGCTTCCTGACCAGTGCTCCTGCTGTTTCCTGACCAGTGCCCCTGCTGCTTCCTGAGCAGCGCTCCTGCCGCTTCCTGACCAGCGCTCCTGCCGCTTCCTGACCAGCGCTCCTGCCGCTTCCTGACCAGCGCTCCTGCCGCTTCCTGACCAGCGCTCCTGCCGCTTCCTGACCAGCGCTCCTGCCGCTTCCTGACCAGCGCTCCTGCCGCTTCCTGACCAGCGCTCCTGCCGCTTCCTGACCAGCGCTCCTGCCGCTTCCTGACCAGCGCTCCTGCCGCTTCCTGACCAGCGCTCCTGCCGCTTCCTGACCAGCGCTCCTGCCGCTTCCTGAGCAGCGCTCCTGCCGCTTCCTGAGCAGCACTTGTGTAACAAGTGTTTTGAGCAATTGATGGGGGTTTTAGGTGCTGGATCTGCAGGCCTTTCACATATTAAAGAAAAAAAGTGTAGGTAATTTTTAATGATGTTTTCTGGCTTCCTATGAAAGTTATTTGCGCCTTTGTGATCAGAGTCGGAGACACAAGGGACTTGTGAGTGATTACAATGTGTGCCTTGTTGTGTGATGTATTGCTGCCATATAAACAATGGGGATAGAAGATATTTTCTGTAATATTTTACTTGCGTTCAGGATTTCTGAGGATCACAGCTTTTCTTTTTCCAGCGTTTCTGTGTGCCTGGTATAACGAATACTGAGTAAATATCTCCCAGTAGGGTCCTACAGGCACGATGTGCCCTGGTATAGTTCACTTCGGAGGCGTCCTGTAATACCCACAGAGGAATGCCGCCAGTACAATTATTGGGAAAAAGATGCATTTCCAGTAAAGCTTAAGTAGTAAGAAAGGTTACACAGAAGTGTAATTTTCTGTTTGATTTCTTGATAATGTAATGTGAGCGGCTGAGTCCACACACGTCCCCAGTAGGTGCTTCTCTCCAAAGCTTTTATGGAAGAACTGAAGGATAAGGTTAATAAGCTGCATTAAACATTAACTGGCACCAGCAGACGGGAACAAAAAAAATCATTTTTGTGACCGTATCCGACCCGACATCCCTTCCCTTTTAGCCCTATAAATCTCGAGCACTTAAGATGCAACGTCTGCGCGCTGCCACGTCTCCCCAGAGGGTTGGCAGGGAAGACTGGGCATTTAAGTAATTAACAAATGAAAACTAGACAGGGTGAAGCATACGAGTGGCGCAGCATTAATTGTACCTGGACGTGCTGACGGGGCGCAGGAATCAGATGGCACATTGCTTACAGTACTCTCGTTGAAGTGTTTCGTCACGGCATGGCGCGGTTTTAGATTAGCAGTCAGTAAAGCCGAGCTGACGGCTGGCACCGGGAGGATGAGTGCGGTACAGTCGCTGCGATGCAGAATGCCCGTCTCGTCCTGTCTCCTTATCGGCTAATGGATGTAATGCGAGTCTTTGCTGTTGATGGTTTCTGAGGCTCTATTAATGCCGCATTATCCTTTTCTGCTTCATAATCCTAGCCGACAGATTTCAGTGCAATATGATAAAGTCCTGCAGCTCGCTGAGTGGTTGTAAAAGGCTCCCTCCTCTTTAGCCAAGTTCTTAAATGGGTCAAATTCAACTGTGGCACCAAAGTAATTAGCGTCAACCACCCATTTCCCAGATGCTGCTTTATTTTCTAATGGTGTTTACATGAAAACCTTTAGAACAGAAGGCCGAGGATACCAAGTAGCCATGACGGTTCCCACTGAAGTCGTCATATACTTGGGCAATATGGACGTAATAGTCGGACAAAAGTAATGGCCAGGGCAAATGATGAAGCCGACAGATGGGTTATAAATGCACGGGTCATTATTTGTAGAATAGGTGATGACTTGCGGTGTATAGGCGACGACTTGTAGTGTATAGGTGATGACTTGTAGTGAATAGGTGACGTTGTAGTGTATGGGTGACGACTTGTGGTGTATAGGTGATGACTTGTAGTGTATAGGTGATGACTTGCAGTGTATGGGTGACGACTTGTAGTGTATAGGTGACGACTTGTAGTGTATAGGCGACGACTTGTAGTGTATAGGTGATGACTTGTAGTGAATAGGTGACGTTGTAGTGTATGGGTGACGACTTGTGGTGTATAGGTGATGACTTGTAGTGTATAGGTGATGACTTGCAGTGTATGGGTGACGACTTGTAGTGTTTGGGTGACGACTTGTGGTGTATAGGTGATGACTTGCGTTGTATAGGTGATGACTTGCGGTGTATAGGTGATGACTTGTAGTGTATGGATGATGACCTGTAGTGTATAGGTGACGACTTGTAGTGTATAGGTGACTACTTGTGGTGTATAGGTGACGACTTGTAGTGTATAGGTGACGACTTGTAGTGTATAGGTGACGACTTGTAGTGTATAGGTGACGACTTGTAGTGTATAGGTGACGACTTGTAGTGTATAGGTGATGACTTGTGGTGTATAGGTGATGACTTGTGGTGTATAGGTGATGACTTGTAGTGTATAGGTGATGACTTGTAGTGTATTGGTGATGACTTGTAGTGAATAGGTGACGACTTGTAGTGTATACGTGACGACTTGTGGTGTATAGGTGATGACTTGTAGTGTATAGGTGATGACTTGCGGTGTATAGGTGACGACTTGCGTTGTATAGGTGATGACTTGCGGTGCATAGGTGATGACTTGCGGTGTATGGATGATGACCTGTAGTGTATAGGTGACGACTTGTAGTGTATAGGTGATGACTTGTGGTGTATAGGTGATGACTTGTGGTGTATAGGTGATGACTTGTAGTGTATAGGTGATGACTTGTAGTGTATTGGTGATGACTTGTAGTGAATAGGTGACGACTTGTAGTGTATACGTGACGACTTGTGGTGTATAGGTGATGACTTGTAGTGTATAGGTGATGACTTGCGGTGTATAGGTGACGACTTGCGTTGTATAGGTGATGACTTGCGGTGTATAGGTGACGACTTGCGTTGTATAGGTGATAACTTACGGTGTATAGGTGATGACTTGTAGTGAATAGGTGACGTTGTAGTGTATGGGTGACGACTTGTGGTGTATAGGTGATGACTTGTAGTGTATAGGTGATGACTTGCAGTGTATGGATGACGACTTGTAGTGTTTGGGTGACGACTTGTGGTGTATAGGTGATGACTTGTAGTGTATAGGTGATGACTTGTAGTGTATGGGTGACAACTTGTAGTGTATGGATGACGACCTGTAGTGTATAGGTGACGACTTGTGGTGTATAGGTGATGACTTGCGTTGTATAGGTGATGACTTGCGGTGTATAGGTGATGACTTGTAGTGTATGGATGATGACCTGTAGTGTATAGGTGACGACTTGTGGTGTATTGGTGATGACTTGTAGTGAATAGGTGACGTCTTGTAGTGTATAGGTGATGACTTGTAGTGAATAGGTGACGACTTGTGGTGTATAGGTGATGACTTGTAGTGTATAGGTGATGACTTGCGGTGTATAGGTGATGACTTGTAGTGTATGGATGATGACCTGTAGTGTATAGGTGAGGATCTGTAGTGTATAGGTGATAACTTACGGTGTATAGGTGACGACTTGTGGTGTATAGGTGATGACTTGTAGTGAATAGGTGACGTTGTAGTGTATGGGTGACGACTTGTGGTGTATAGGTGATGACTTGTAGTGTATAGGTGATGACTTGTAGTGTATGGGCGACGACTTGTAGTGTATGGGTGACGACTTGTAGTGTATAGGTGACGACTTGTAGTGTGTAGTGAATAGGTGACGTTGTACTGTATGGGTGACGACTTGTGGTGTATAGGTGATGACTTGTAGTGTATAGGTGATGACTTGTAGTGTATAGGTGATGACTTGTAGTGTATAGGTGATGACTTGCGGTGCATAGGTGATTACTTGTATAGGTGACGACTTGTAGTGAATAGGTGACGACTTCTAGTGTATAGGTGACGACTTGCGGTGTATAGGTGATGACTTGCGTTGTATAGGTGATGACTTGCGGTGTATAGGTGATGACTTGTAGTGTATGGATGACGACCTGTAGTGTATAGGTGACGACTTCTGGTGTATAGGTGATGACTTGTAGTGAATAGGTGACGTCTTGTAGTGTATAGGTGACGACTTGTGGTGTATAGGTGATGACTTGCGGTGTATAGGTGACGACTTGCGTTGTATAGGTGATGACTTGCGGTGCATAGGTGATGACTTGCGGTGTATGGATGAAGACCTGTAGTGTATAGGTGAGGATCTGTAGTGTATAGGTGATAACTTACGGTGTATAGGTGACGACTTGTGGTGTATAGGTGATGACTTGTAGTGAATAGGTGACGTTGTAGTGTATGGGTGACGACTTGTGGTGTATAGGTGATGACTTGTAGTGTATGGGTGACGACTTGTAGTGTATGGGTGACGACTTGTGGTGTATAGGTGATGACTTGTAGTGTACAGGTGATGACTTGTAGTGTATGGGTGACAACTTGTAGTGTATGGATGACGACCTGTAGTGTATAGGTGACGACTTGTGGTGTATAGGTGATGACTTGCGTTGTATAGGTGATGACTTGCGGTGTATAGGTGATGACTTGTAGTGTATGGATGACGACCTGTAGTGTATAGGTGACGACTTGTGGTGTATAGGTGACGACTTGTAGTGAATAGGTGACGTCTTGTAGTGTATAGGTGACGACTTGTGGTGTATAGGTGATGACTTGTAGTGTATAGGTGATGACTTGCGGTGTATAGGTGATGACTTGCAGTGTATAGGTGATGACTTGTAGTGTATGGATGATGACCTGTAGTGTATAGGTGAGGATCTGTAGTGTATAGGTGATAACTTACGGTGTATAGGTGACGACTTGTGGTGTATAGGTGATGACTTGTAGTGAATAGGTGACGTTGTAGTGTATGGGTGACGACTTGTGGTGTATAGGTGATGACTTGTAGTGTATAGGTGATGACTTGTAGTGTATGGGCGACGACTTGTAGTGTATGGGTGACGACTTGTAGTGTATTGGTGATGACTTGCAGTGAATAGGTGACGACTTGTAGTGTATAGGTGACGACTTGTAGTGTGTAGTGAATAGGTGACGTTGTACTGTATGGGTGACGACTTGTGGTGTATAGGTGATGACTTGTAGTGTATAGGTGATGACTTGTAGTGTATAGGTGATGACTTGCGGTGCATAGGTGATGACTTGTATAGGTGACGACTTGTAGTGAATAGGTGACTTCTAGTGTATAGGTTACGACTTGTGGTGTATAGGTGATGACTTGCGTTGTATAGGTGATGACTTGCGGTGTATAGGTGATGACTTGTAGTGTATGGATGACGACCTGTAGTGTATAGGTGACGACTTGTGGTGTATAGGTGATGACTTGTAGTGAATAGGTGACGTCTTTTAGTGTATAGGTGACGACTTGTGGTGTATAGGTGATGACTTGTAGTGTATAGGTGATGACTTGCGGTGCATAGGTGATGACTTGCAGTGTATAGGTGATGACCTGTAGTGTATAGGTGAGGACTTGCTGGTCTTTGGGTTGGATGCCACTGATCCTGAGAATCGGGCACTACACGGAGCAGCAGTCAAACATGCAAAGAGATGGTACAGTCATATGGGACCCAAAACTACCAGTGCAGCCATGGGGGCACGAGGTACCCCATATGGCTGTATTGGGTTCCATGAAAATGGGTACATGTCCCTTTCCCATAGACTTGAGTGAGCTTGTGCATGGTTTAGCTGGGGGTACAAGTGGTGCTGGGTCTTGATGGGGGGAGCCCTAAGGATAGATCTCCTGGGACCAAGGTGTTGAGATACAGGGAGAGGGCAGTATATTGTATTTTTTTCTCCAGGTAAAGGAAAGTCTAGTTACAGCTCCAGGTTACTTTTGAGCTTCATAGTAAAATTGGCATAGAAGGATGCAAAGTCGCGCATATCTGATCTACAAGCAGGAGACAATGGAAATCTGTGCCCCCTGTCATTTTAATGGGGTGGAGTAGAGTAACTATTGCCATGAAAGTGCAAAATTTTTGTTTTTGAGATGGGGTAAGCTCTACTCCTTTCTGGGAAGTTTGCTCGCTAAATAGGTACAGAGGGGCATCAGGTGACCAAGGCTTCCATGTTGAGTATAAACTATTTACCACTCGGTAGACATATATTTTTTTTTACTAGATGCCCCCTCCATTGAGTACGCTAATCTGTACAGCAAGATGAAGGTGCAGCAGCCATACGGAGACAGATAGGGTACTCTTTGGGACTGTTGGGTACATGGGCCTATGACAAGGTCCCAGCATATAGGCAAACACTGCAGTGAGCAACCAGCCGTATGGGAGCAGGCGGTGCAGCTTGGGTACCCAGAGCGGACACTGACGAACAGAGTCCGATACTTGGCCTTAACTACTGGTTGACACAGAATAGTCTGCGTAATATAAAAGGGAGGTCATGAGACCACTGATGCTCCCAGAAGTCATGAGACCACCGATGCTCCCAGAAGTCATGAGACCACCGATGCTCCCAGAAGTCATGAGACCACCGATGCTCCCAGAAGTCATGAGACCACCGATGCTCCCAGAAGTCATGAGACCACTGATGCTCCCAGAAGTCATGAGACCACCGATGCTCCCAGAAGTCATGAGACCACTGATGCTCCCAGAAGTCATGAGACCACCGATGCTCCCAGAAGTCATGAGACCACCGATGCTCCCAGAAGTCATGAGACCACCGATGCTCCCAGAAGTCATGAGACCACCGATGCTCCCAGAAGTCATGAGACCACTGATGCTCCCAGAAGTCATGAGACCACCGATGCTCCCAGAAGTCATGAGACCACTGATGCTCCCAGAAGTCATGAGACCACCGATGCTCCCAGAGGTCACTGGTTTGGTATTATTGTCTGGAGAGCTACCATATAATTGTTTGTTTTTTTTAGATTGGTCTTTTGCAACTGACTCATTGAGACATCCGTGCACATCTGTCCAAGATTGGACCGCTAATGCACATAGTGGCCGCGGCTCTGCCGACCCGAGAATTAAAGCTTCATTCACTTCTATGAGGCTGTTGGGAATGCATTGCAGTCCGATCTCAGACCGATTTGCACGGATGTGTGAATGAGCCCTAAGGAGGTGTACCATGACGGCTTGCGCATACGCTGTGCTCCACCAATGACTTCACATTGCCGAGATTGGACATCCAACGTAATGACGGTGTCCTCTAATACCGGACACTAACCATGAAGCTCATGTTGCTTGTTGTGAGATACTGTGTACAGGCAGATTTCCTAGGACCCCCTCCGCGGCTCCTGCAGTTTACTGTAATCCTGCTTCCCTGGGATTATCCGTGTGTGTACAGGGCCAGCAGACCACTGCTCAGTTCCCCAGTAATACGGGAAGAGCTCTGTCATCCATTCTCCTTGCATCATGCACTTGGCTTCCGGCGGTTTGATCTCTCGTTATTTAAGGGTTAAGCATTAGGCACTTGGATTTTTTTTCTTCTTTTAACCCTTTTCTTTCCAGTGGGATCCGCTTGTCCTTATGCAGTGGTACCCGATGCTCATTGCTTCGGATGCGAGACTTGACGTTATGTGCTTGGGCCGCCCATTAGCTGGGAATGTGTACTGCAGATTTGTGGCCCCTCTGCTGCCTCGTCTTTTTACGGTCCCCTGCCTCATATTTTTCACTCTCTTGACATGAATTAGGGGTTAGTCGGAAATTTAGCAGATGTCTGTAAAAGCTGGAAGGTGATGAGTTCTCCCATAGGAGATTCTTCCAGGAGGTTTGACGCATTGAATGTCGCTGATCTGTCCCCTCTTGGGACCACTGCGCTTGGTTTAAGAACCCCCCCCCCCCCCCATCTCTTCCTTTCCTCCTTTCCCATATTAGCTGCCTCCTGCTCCGGTTGGGTTTATGCAAGGGAAGCTGCTTGGAAAGGTCACCTTTGCTTTGCCATGTTTACAGAGCATGCTCTCTGAGCCAACCCGGCTGCAGCTTCTGCCTGCCCCTCGCCTGCAAGCGGTAATCTGCTTATAGGTGCATCGTCATAGCAACAGGCCCAGAGTGCAGCAGCCCGGGCACACCGGGACGGCGTCTGTGCTACCTGAGGGGCGGGATGCTGGCGGAGGAGGAGGAAGGGGAAGGATGCAGTAGCCAGCTATTTGAAGCCAGATTTCATTTCACTGGCAGCCAATTCGGTCCTTGACTCCGGAATGATTGGAATTCGGCATTTTCTTTAATGTTAAGAGATTGACGAAGACGTCTCCGACCAGATAATAAACCCAACTTGGCAATTGGACATCATCCCTCCCGGCAGATTTCCTGGCGTTGGCATGTGACCCTCGACCTTTTTCGTGCAAAGGAACGAAGATGGGCGAGAATCAATGATATGAATCCTAGCGATGATTTGGGCATGCACAGCTAGGTGGCTGTATAATTGCTTCATGTAAGTCACGTTTTTTTTTTTTGGATCACAACCTGCATAACTTTCACTGTACTAATGTATCCATAGTCAACGGGTATTTAAAAATTAATCTGCGCTATTTGTAGAAGACTCGCGCTTTCCACAGCGGCGGAGTTTGGCTCATTACCATGGAAGAATCCAGCGTCAAAGTGGTTAAAAAAGTCATAACTGGAATATAAGTGTGCGGAAGAGGAAGACCTGGAGAAACCAAAGCTTGGGCTTCTCTGTCGGTGGAGAATTTTCCACCTGAGACACAGATTTCACACATTTTTTGTATCCCTGAGGGATGTGAGAACATTTGCCATTTTTTACTCTTCGTTTAGGCCTCATTCATACGTCCGATTTTTCCATGTATGAAAACAGACTGATTATTCTGATCAGACTGTGATCGGAGTATCATTCGATTTTTATCGTACATGTGGAAATTATGAACAAGAAAAAGTTTCTCCGCTTTCTCCATTTTTGCAATTCGTTAAAATCAGACCCCACTCGAATGTCATCCAAGTGCGGTCCGATCTTTTCATTGACTCATAGACTTGCATTTCCTATTTTGATCCAACCCTCGGGTTAAAATCAGACATGTCTCTGCCATTTTTCACGGACCTCTTAGTCTAAGGAAAAAGTTTGATATGTGAATAGACTATCACTGCTATCCGTGAAAATCATGGATAGAACTTGTACGCAAAATCGAACATCTGAAGGAGGCCTTGGGGTCATCCTGGGCAATTTGTTACTGAGGATTCAATGGATAAGTTTGTGTGTTCATGAGGATAATTATTGTTAATGATTATGATAATTTTTGTTGCTTTTAGGTTTTTATTGGGAAAGAGTTAGAATAAAATGTCTGAGACTTGAAAAAAATGCAAAGTAACATTCATTCTTCAACTTGACATAGATAAGTGAATTGAGTGAGGGAAAACATGTGTGAAAATATTTGGGAGTTTTTTTTTTTCAATTGGAAAAATGGTTCTTGAATTCTAACACCTGTCTCAAAGGACTATGGGGCATATGTTATGAGGCCCATGGGGAGACCGGGCCCAACCATTACTGTCAGATTATGTAAAGCTGTGCAACTCGTTGGTCAGTTGGCCCAAGGATTATGGTGAAGGATTTAGGGGGGAAAAAAACACACTGGACACTTTTAGACTGTAACGAAAATAAAAATGATTAGGACCCATTTTAATATTTGCTGAAGGCCTCCCTCTGTCCTGTGTATGACCCTGTAAAGAACCAGTTGTCTCGGTGGAGCCTGGTGGAGCGTACCAGATTGGCATAGGGAGGCCAGAAAAAATGCCCCCTGGGGAAAAGACAAGCAAATTAAGAAGAAAGTTGTCTTTCTGAAGCCACCGATTGGAGATAGCTACCTCACAAGTCAACGATCACCGCTTGTCACTCATTATTGTAGAGTATGGTTCTGGCTGACTGGTTAGAGGTCTTTAACGGTGATCTTTTCGAAACCAAATTGGTAAAAACAAAACTTACATAAGTGTTATGTCATGATGCCCAGCCGCCATGCTAACGAGGCTGTCTTCTCCATGTAGAACACGTGGGTTACCCAAACTGAAAGAATCCCGTTCTCATGAGTCCTTGCTGAGTCCTGGAAGCGCAGTGGAAGCTTTGGATCTGGGGTCAGAAGATAAAATTTTGGTAAAGCCGTTACACAGCAGCATCCTGGGACAGGACTTCTGTTTTGAGGTAAAATGAATACGTATTATTATGAGATGCAGATTAAATGATTGTCTTCAGTCTCTTTTGTGATCTTTGGTTTCTTTCTTTGCGTTTTTCTCACCATTGTACGTCTACCAGGTAACCTACTCCAGCGGTAGTAAATGCTTCAGCTGCTCCTCAGCTGCCGAGAGAGATAAGTGGATGGAAAACCTGCGCCGAACAGTCCAGCCAAACAAGGTAAGCGTAAAGGAAAATGAGACCGCTGTGGAAAGTCTCCCGCCTTCCATAGCGGAATTAAGTGCATCTACAGGAATAGGCAGGGGTTTTCCCCCACTTAAAGCTATATGAGATAAGGTTATAAGACGCATTTAGAGGTTTCTTTGGGTTTTGATGTCTTAAAGAGGTTTCCTCAAAATATTGTATCCTTAGGAAGTCACAAAATTGGGGTCTCAATGTTTGGACCCTGAACGATCCTAAGAACCACAGGATTGATAATTTTCAAGAGCCTTTTCTTAAATGGTGTGAAGGTGCACGTGCTCGACCTTCTCTACCTTCATTACCAATGATGATGGAGATATTCCACTTTCTCCAGCAGTCCTATGAGTGGACTAGAGGCTGAGCACGTGCACCTCCACTTTATTTATCAGTGGACTCGGCAGAGCCCCATTTTTGGAGGTTCCAGAGCATCATTCTGAGTATTATTAGAGGTCCCAGCGTTCCGGACCTCTAGCAATGGGCATTTATCCCCTAAGCTATGCTCAGGGCAGGATAATTTGCAATTTTAGCAATCTTCCCTTTTAAGGCATATTCATACTACCATTTTGCAACTGTATTTTTGCATCCGTAAAAGTCCCATCCAGATCAACGGCCTCGTAACCTGAACTAATAACATCTTAAGCACATCCAATGCTATTAGTTCAGGAGACTGGTTGTAGAGTCAGACAGGAACTCACAGGAAAACTACAGATGTGAAAATACACTCTATTTTACTCTCTTGCACTTTGGACTTCTCATATACACAGCCTGAATTATACGATATTACTTGAAATTGACGTTACAGGTCTAGGGGCTGGAAGGAATCTCCTTATGTAGACACCCTATTTGTGGTATGACGTGTGTATATTGTGGGTGTGCCGGATGACCGGGAGCCTCACCAATTAATGATTGGAATGGCCATCATTAATGCTTCCTTGAGGGTCCACCAGTATAAATGTTTGAGGGGGCCACTATAAAGCTGGATGAAAAATGTCCAATTTTTGTTGTGAAAAATGAAAATAGCCTCTTGCACTTGTAGAAAAAAAATTGCAAAACAAATATTCTAATCTCCTCTCGCACCTCTAGGACAATTGCCGTCGGGCAGAAAATGTCTTGCGCCTGTGGATCATCGAGGCCAAGGATTTGGCCCCTAAAAAGAAGTATTTTTGTGAGCTTTGTCTGGACGATACGCTGTTTGCACGCACCACAAGCAAAACCAAGGCAGACAATATCTTTTGGGGAGAGCACTTTGAGTTTTATGGTTTGCCCCCTCTACACAATATCACCGTGCACATCTACAAGGACGTAGAGAAGAAAAAGAAGAAGGATAAGAACAATTATGTGGGGTTAGTGAACATTCCTATGGCCAGTGTGACTGGCAGGCAGTTTGTAGAGAAGTGGTACCCTGTAAGCACACCCACCATAAACAAAGGCAAAACGGCGGGACCTTCTATCCGGATCAAGTCCCGATATCAGACGATCACCATTCTGCCCATGGAGCAGTACAAAGAGTTTGCAGAATTTATTACCGTGAACTATACAATGCTTTGTTCTGTGCTGGAGCCAGTGATCAGCGTCCGCAACAAGGAGGAGATGGCTTGTGCCCTGGTGCACATCCTGCAGAGTACAGGAAGGGCCAAGGTAAGAATCCTTCTATCACAGCGGCCCAAAAACCGGCAGAACTAAACTTCCATCATACCCTGACAGCCTATTTTGGCCATGCATTGATTTGTGGGTTTGCAATGCCTGAAAAAATACTAGCGTTAAGCAAAAAGATTTGCAGGACCCTAGTCCAACATTCACGCTGTCGGACCGGGGTCCTGCAAACTTCCTCTGCCTGCACATGAAATCCGGCATCCTGCCGTCCCTTTCTTACTATATGTTCACCGCGAGTCACGAGGCTTGATGTGACCTCATGACGACAGTCGCACCACAACGTCATGGGGCCCAGTAATCCGGAGAGGTTCCCTTGATGCCGGTATCCCCACACGTGCCGAGGAGGTTCGCAGGACCGTGGTCTGAATGCCACAGAGTACCGGGCTGCATCCTGCAAATCTTTTTGCTCTGAAATACCCAGGTTTAACCTTGGTAGTGAATGTATTTATGACTTTTGATCTTTTTAAATGTTTTTTAGATTTACTTTTTCATTTCATTGCCTCCAATCAATGATTGTTTACATAAAATAAGACATTGTTTCTTGTACATTAGAAAGAGACAGATATTCCATTCCACAGAGTCAGAATAGGAACTGAATTGTGTTTCTGTACTTAAAGGGATTATCTGATGTACTTTTCAGCCACTCTTGTACTCGTAATGTAGAGTTTGGTGCAAGTCCCACCGGGTCGAAGATGATCCGTTAAGTAGGACAGCACTCGGGACGCTGCGATACTAAATCAGTGCGGGTTTTATTGTAGCTCCAGCCTCACAAGAAAACAAGCGACGTTTCAGACCTCGAGGGTCCTTTATCAAACTGCATGGAGAAAGTGTAGTTGGATCGTAGCCATCTTTGTGAGTTCCACAGGCAATGACGGTCCCTTTACACTTTTCGTGCGACCCTCGAGGGCTTGTTTTCTTGTGACGCTGGAGCGACAATAAAACCTGCACTGATTTAGCAGATCACAACTTTTTTGCTGCCCTACTTCTAACTTTGTGCACTTTACGAAAACGATATCTTCTGATATGGAATAAGAGAAATGTTTTGCAAGAATTCAGACAATCTAACAGGTTGCAAATTGATGTTGCTCCCCTGGCTCATGTCATTCCTTGTTTCCGTGCTCGTCGGACCACGCAAAGAATGTTTTTGTTGAGCTACACAGAGACACTGGTAACGCAGTAATAAGTGGTGGTGTGTTCCATTATCTGCTGTAGAGAATACTTTGGCTAGATGTACTTGATGCATCCAGTCTGGAACATTGTGGACCTCAAATCTTCCATCAAATCACAAAAGCAAAAATTTCATAAAAAAACACAACATTCAGGTCTAAGGGTCTTCAGCTCTATTCCAGTTTCTTTTTCTTCTGCTTGTGTTGGTCACACATCCCATAATGTCTATAAAACTATCCAAAAATCCTATCTTTTCTATAAGGTCTTTGTCTGGGATTTTGGGGTTTATGGTATAGACTAGTAGAGTAAACATTCTTCGCTTATTCTGTTGCCTCTTGCTCCATTTCTACTTCTCTTGCGGTCCCCACTAGGGTTGAGCGAAACGGATCGTTCATTTTCAAAAGTCGCCGACTTTTGGCAAAGTCGGGTTTCATGAAACCCGACCCGATCCCTGTGTGGGGTCGGCCATGCGGTACGCGACTTTCGCGCCAAAGTCGCGTTTCGTATGACGCGCTTGGCGCCATTTTTTTCAGCCAATGAGAGAGAGAGAGACGCTTGGCGCCATTTTTTTCAGCCAATGAAGGGGCGTGGGCAGAGTGATGACAAAAAAAAAATCCCATTGGCTTTGCATTGGGTTTCGTGTTTCGGTCGATCCTCGACTTTTCGCCATAATCGTCCGATTTCACTCGACTCGACTTTTGAGATAGTCGGGTTTCGCAAAACCCGGCTCGACCCTAAAAAAGTCAAGGTCGCTCAACCCTAGTCCCCACCAGTTCTGCAGCGATGGCGTCACGTGCATCATTCTCATCCCCATTGCTGCCATTCACTGACCTCCGCGGTTATGCTGCCAAATACGACACGTGATCACTGAGGCCAGTGATCGACTTCATCAGTCACGTTGTAGGACCGCGGGGACTGCTGGAATAGCAGAGAATTAAATAGGTGGCTAATGCTTATTTTATCCTTTTTCCTGTCCATAGCCTGCAAAACTTTGACCACCCCTTTAATTTCCAGATCGGGACGTTCCATAAACGATTATAAGCGGTTGACGGCCTCTTTCCATATGTCATGCTAGGGCAAATTCCATCATGTTCCTCCAATGATGAATTACGTGGATGGAAATTTATGTCTGGAGCATTGTCCCTTCTCTAAGGCTGCTGATCGTTGGGGATTTTAGATACCAAACCCGAGATGATCAGCTGATCACCAGGCCACTTTAATTTCAAAATAAGGTCATCTTCATGAGACCACCCTATTTTATGGCAGAATAATCAAAAGAACTCTGATTAGCGTGGTGCAAAAAGATTTGTAGGATCGTGGTCCAGTGGCCACGTCAGTAGACCAGGGCCACCAGAAGCTCCTTCTACCAGCCGACATCCCTGGCGCCTCTTTTGATTAGCAGATGAATGCATGACTTTGCGCCAGAACGATAGGTACAAGGACATTCTCAGGGTTGTGCTTCGGTGTCCACTGACTACCAACATGGCCACTGGACCAGGGTCCTGCAAATCTTTTTTTTTTTTTGCCCAACTCTAACTCCGAGTAATAGTCGTATCATTTACCCATCACCGCCACGGGTGTTATGATACAACTCCTATCATCTGCAGGCAGGAGTTGGTAAGCGCTTCCGAAAGTTTGCCGCCATGAGGTTGGGAATGTATTGGAGACTTTATTAGCGTAGATGGTTCTTCAGTTGAATGAGAGTTTCCCATCTCCCGATATCTTTAGCGCCTCCCCTGATAAATGATGCTTTTTGCGGCGTTTAAGAGACAGAGACCTAGCGCTTTGAGTCGGGCGGACAGTAATGCACGGGAGGAATTGCAGTCTTGGGAAGGGTTTGTATTGATGTCCGTATATCAGATCTGTTATGTTCCGGCTCTGTAACCAGTGAAGATTTCTGCTCGGAGCATTTCTCGCTATCTTTATTTGCCCGACTCTCCAGTGACACACAGAAATGCCGCAAGTTTTATTAAAACAACAATCTTTAACGATTGGTCTGGCGGCCACGTAGCCGGGCTCCTGTTAGATTGCTAATATCAGCAAGGACATATTATAGGCTTTGCAAAGGCACCGTCCGCTAATGCTTTTATGTAATAGGCGTTGGTGATTTCCCAATTAGAAAGCTTTATAAATAACCTTCATGCCCATAGCAACACCTAATTGGGAAAGCACATTAACTACCATGGGATGTGAAGTACGTGTGTGCCGTCGTAACTGGGTGACGGGAGGCAATGGATACAAATATCAAGATGATACCGGTACAGTATCACAAAGGGTTAAGAAATGGACATATTTCGGGTACATGGAAGCCCTTGTGGTAAGGGAAATGCTACTTTGACACATTTTGCAATGTTCATGGTTATTACCTATCCTTAGAGGAGACCTATCACCAGGTCAAAAGTGGCCAAATTTTGCTCTTATTTTATTCCCTCTGCTCCCTTGAGTTATCATTTTTTTGTTTTTCTCAAATCCGCTATATGGTTCCAGAGATATTAGTCTTTTTAGTGTCTTAAGGGGGCGTGTCTCACGGGATTATCTGGGGGGCGTGTCTTCTGCATTGTTACCCCCCGCGAGCCACGCCTCCTCAGAGTCTAATTAAAATTAACACTAAATAAAAAGCCCATATTTCTGAAACTGTATGGCGGATTTAAAAAATAAAAACTAGTATGCACAGGGAGGAGTGGGATTACAGTAAGGGCAAATTGGCTAATTTTGATCTGATAACTGGTCTTCTTTAAACCTGTGTTTCAACTTTTTAGATCCCCATTCCATTCTCAACCATTTTTGAGCTACTTTGTCTCCTCCGGGTGATAAATGCTCAGTAGCTATTACAAATGGCCACCACCGCAGTGCCTATAGGTGATGTGACTTAGCCTTCAACAACTAGTCCATCAGCTGTAACTTGTAGTCCTTCAGCTGTAATCTGTTTATATCTTACACTTTATCACTGTAATAATACCTCTTAATATTAGTATCTATATTCCGTCACATTTCAACAAAAATGATGTATTTACATCCTATGATATGACACTTCATCTGATGGAAGCTCCTCTTGTGATGCACCTAAGCTTTCTGCTAGTTTACTCCCTGCCTTGGAGCACATTTCACTCCTTTTAGTTATGTAAAATAAGCATCCCTGGCTTTTCTCACTAGTAACTCAAGCTCAAACTGTACTCATGAGATCGTCGGATAATAAATGATTCCTTCCACCTAATTGCAATATTTTAATTTTTAAACATAAAGTTTAAAGTTGCAGATTCCACATTTTCCTGCAGAAACAGTTGGCATACAATTTTACTAAATGTAAAAAGAAGCAACTTATCTACTAAACCCATTTTATAGGGGTTGGCTAGGATTAGAAGAACATGGCGAAACTGCTTTAAAAATTAACACCAATAATATTAACGTTCAGCCTTATTCACTCCAAGGGAGCCCAGCTGCAATACCACACCCAACCTGTGAATAGGAGCGGCGCTGTTTTTGGAAGTAAACCCCTAGCAATGTGTGAAACAAGACAAGATTTAAGAAAAAAATATTGCAGGCTGCACTATTGTGGCCGGTCTCACTTCATAATGTGCCAATAAAGCACTGTATCCAATGAAGTAGCCAATCATTATGCCCTAGCCTGTTGTACAGCTTTTTTTGTTTTTCCATTTTAATGTTAAAATATCAATGAGATGAGAAGTGAGGAGCCTTTTATTTTATTTTATATCTAATTCTGCTGGCTCTGATACCCCTGCACGTTAGCTTGGAGGATTATTGTTGGTAGTACACATTGTATGCAGCTCCTCTTCCTTTTATGATTATTGATTGGTAATACAAGTGTGTGTCCTATAACGTCTGTTGTCCATTATTAGTTCTGTTCTAATGGGTCAACATATAGTATTTCACTTTCCTTGGCAGAGATCATGACTGCCCCATTATTTATTTGTGCAGAAGAAAAAAAGAATATACCTGCATGTTACACTACAAGTTTTGTAGGGAATAGTACCAAAGGCTCTATGTAAAATAGTCTTAAATGCCTCTGTACTTTCAGACATGATCTTGTTTGATAGACACTGGGCTAAGCAAATACTTTATTCAAAAATTGTTGTTACCTCTGAAAACTCACTCTAAAGTGCCGGCCGCCGGGTGTCTCCTTGCTATCTAATTTTCAGACCACTGCCTGTTGTCGAGTGTAATCCATCTCCAGCATTAGCGATATGGTAGTGCAAGAGTTAATCTGTTCAGTTGAAACTCCTGGAGCTTTCCTACCTGGATTGTCTTAGCTGTTCAGTGTTGGCCACTCTGCTCTGGCACTTAGAGGTTGGCAGTGTTAGTTCTTACTGCTTGGTTCTGGAGTTGGAGGTGTTGTTCGTGATTGAAGTTGGTGCTTGGAGATTGTTCAAGAGATTATTTTCTTTGTGCTCATCCTCTCCTATTGGGTTTATCCGTCCTTTAACTCCCCTGTGTTCCACTCTGTTGTTTGGTGAGAGTATTTTGTATAATTATTTTCGTTTATCCCTGTCAGTCTTCCCTTGTTTGTCTTGTCACTGTTATTGTTATTATTATTATTTATTTATCTAGCACCATTAATTCCCTGGTGCTGTACATGAGAATAGGGGTTAGATACAGGATTATAGATATCATTAACAGTAAACAAATTTACAATGACAGACTGGTACAGAGGGGAGAGGACCCTGTCCTTGCGGACTTACATTCTGCTGTTATCCTATACACTTCGGCTTCCCACCTCACTGGGTGGGGAAGGGGACCGATAAGGGTTGATTTAGGAGCATAGTAAGGCACGCGAATCCAGCGTCTCCCCCTTCAGGAGTAATCCGGAGGACAGGAATAGACTAGGGAGCCCCTAGTTCTAGAAACCTGGTTAGCGCCCACAGTCCCAAGGCACGGCGTGACAGCATACTTGGAAGTGAGGAAAGGGATGTTCCTGTACCTAGAGTGCTGTGAGAATGCTGATGAAGAGGAAACTAATGAATGACAAGTTATATAGCATGAGAATGTACAGTTCCTAAACTTACATGTGTAACAAAAGCAGTTTTATTTTGAGGGAATGAGACTTGCAAGACTTTTTTACGCACTGAAATGAAATATCATCCCTTGTGGCTTTTACTGATGAGAAATCTTTCATTCTTGTACATTTTTTGCTTCTCTATTACTTTTTATTCTGCACTCGATCATGTCATTTTTCAAACAAACACATCATGAGGTGACGCCTTCATTGACCCTCCCCATTTTATATCCATGTCAGTCGCCCCTCATGCTCATGAAATCACCTGTTTCATTGACTCCTATAACAGTGCCAGTCTGTGACCCCGATAATGGTGTTGGATGCCTTCGCCCTCATACCGGCTTCAGCCGCAGTCCTTCATGCACTTTGTGCACCTTTGACGTAGCTGAGCAGTTCTCTTGTTTTCCATCTCTCACCCTCTTCTTTCTCCCGAACTGTCAGACAATTAAAAGGAAGGTTGATTATAGGTGTAAAACTGAAGGGTACACCAAGCAAACAGTCATTTTCTACTGACAGACTCCTTTCAATATTCTGATTAAATACTGACATGGAAAAAAGACTGAAAGAGAAAGTGTCAACAGGTTTTTCGATTTAATTTGAACGTAGCATAACATAAAGAAAAAAACCCTGATTCCAGTGATGTGTCACTTATTAGGCTGTGTTATAGTTTCAATACAAATAGCATTTTATCAGCAGCAGGTTATCAGATTGTCACTGGAGGGACTAGCTGTCACGTGCAGGCCAGTCAAGGTAATCTGTGTAACCTCGCCCCCACGGCTGATTGGTAGATTGCTGACATTGTAAACGGGAAACTGCCAATCAGAGATGTGGGCAGGGTTATACAGGGTTCAGCATTCAGGTCACTACTTCATCAACATCAGAGACAACGGATTCTATCAAAACTGCACCAAGCAGCCCAGTAAGTGATACATCACTGGAATCGGGGTCTCAGACCCTGCATCATACTGCATTCAAAAAATATTTAATCAGAGAGGAGAATTTTGTGGCTAACTTGTGGGAGTCTTATCTTATCTTAGGAACCTTGTGGAGAAGATTTACATATAAATGTAAAAGATTGAGGCAGATACATTTATTCAACGGCCTATAACAAAAACAAATGATTGTAGATATGATTAATCTGTGCCAGAAATCCATCAGATTTCCTCCAACGTTTCACTGCCGTGAACCAAAGGTGGAGGGGGAGCTTGATAAGTGGAAATGAAACCTTGGAAGAAGTGCAGCAGTAAAGTTTAGGAGCTCCAGTCCTGCCTCAGTTTTTATACAGAAACTTCCATTGATATTATCAAGTTTTTGCAAAGAATGAAGCTATAAGATGGCTACCTCTCCTAGATGGTGCTTACAATAGTTTTTTACTTTTCTTCTATGAAATATTTCCTTTAAGACTACATTTTCAGATTGTCTCTTTAAGGAGGACAAGTATTTTTCCAAAATAGATGCCGTTAGGAAAGACACCAAAAGGTTGAAATACATACACTGGCTGATAATTGGGAACGAACAGTCCTAGAAAAGCTTGTTTCCCATTTACTGTCCTGTCTAAACAGACTTCTGACCACCCAGCGATGACATTCTATGGATGCGGAGGGAAATATTAAATGGCCGTGGATTGGCCTACATGTAGTGCACACTTACTACTATTATAATATAATATAATAGTAGTACTATTACTACTATATACTACACATCTACTATTCGGCAGCAGTTCATCCAGATATATAAGGGGATTCCAGCAAATCCTGATGGATCCCACAGACTTAAATTAAGATTTGTTAGGGTTATATAAAGGTTTTGTTCTTTTTCATGGCAAGAATATCATTTCTTGCTGAGTTTGTCACAGTCCTATACAGATACACACGGCCTTACTGACCTCATACCCCACAACTAGATAAAACTGCCATTGGTGCACATACTAGTCTGGTATGACTAGGAACTTCCCCTAGTATCTGGCCATGCACTCCTTTTCAGCGCTCATTTCCTCCTAATGATTATTCTACCAGCACTATAGGTGCTAAAACAAACTTACCAGTCCATCACCCACCAGGTACTACTTCTGCCTGCCCTGAACCAAGAGCTTGCCTCTCTGTTGTGCCTGTATGTGGTCTGCCAGACAGCAGAGCAGGAGGAGAGAGACAAAGATCCGCCCACCACTTCCTGTAAATTGTCTGAGTCTTTGCTGCTAAAGACGGATTAGACTCGACAACAGGCAGTGAACAGAAAGTTAGGTAGAAGGGAGGCACCCAGTGGCAATTCACTTTGAAGTAATTAAAGTCAGCAGGACCCACCAATAAACAAGTTAGCTGAATTTTATCACCCAATTCTTTTCCTCTCCTAGGAGACAGACCACTTCCGGAGCTGTTTGGCAGCGGCTTTCTCCTCTTTTCCTATTGAAAACACATGAACACTCGCCCCGACTGAGCGCTCATGTATATGGCTGGTCTGGGGTATGGCAGATAGCCACAGACTGTTCTCTACAGGCCAATGCAGAACGCAGTGAGGTTTCCCTTTTTGTCACTTTCCTACAGAAATGTCTGCGCAATCACGTATCTCTTACTGAGAAATGCGATACTGAAGATGGTAATTCCTGCTTGTCAGTGACTTTAGTGCCGGTGACCTGAGCGAGCGTTTCGCTGCCTGCAGACGCTATAATACCGCAGGTTCCTGCATGTCGCTATGATAATGGCAGCCGTGATGCCTTGCATACTTCTCAGGCCGCTTTCCTGCTAGATGGTAGCATTCAGGGACACAGCGGTTCTCGAATAGCTGCACATAATACCTCGGCCCCATGTTTCCATAGACACACTGCTATATTTGTCCCTGGCGCTGGTAATGTCCCTGGTGTACCAACCACTGCTACATAACACGCACGGCATCAGTTCAAGACATTTATATCTGTGTATACCTGCACATCCTCCCCGCTGCAGTCTGCTTTGCCATAAGGTTTCTTTACTGTTTGCTTATTTTGTCCCTTTTATTTCAAAGAATTCATAATGACCACATTTGATTACATTTTTTCCTTTAAAATACATTTTTTAAAGGGGTTGCACTGGATGATTACTATTCTTTGCCTCCACAAACCGCGTTATTCTTGTTTCAGTCCATTTGATTTGGTCAGAGCTGCAATACCAAACACAACCACTAGGCAACTCCTTTAAATCTTACTTTTTCCTTCACCACAAGAACCCATATACCGTACATGCAGGGCCTTAGTGACCCCATCCCCACAATCAGATAAAACTGCTTTTGGTTGGCATACTAGTCTAAAACATCTATTCTCTGCTGTGTAAGTGGCCATTTCTGCCTGCACTATAGGTGCTAACACTAACTTATCGGCTCATCTCCCATTATGTACTGGTTCTGTTTTTTGTCTAATGGCTTGCCTGCCCTGAACGGAAAGCCTGTCTCTATGTTTTGCCTGTATGCAGTTAGACAGACAGGAGAGCCAGGACCCTGTGCTGCCTAGAGATGGATTAGACTCAACAACAGGCAGTGAACAGCCAGTTAGATTGAAGGGAGACACCTAGTGTCTAGTCACTTCAAAGTGTTTGGAGGGCAACATTATTTTTATATGTAGAGATTTGCAGAACAAAGAGGCATCTCACGGGACATTGGCCTGCTGGGAGATGAAAGGGTTGGTCCAGCACCTATAGTCCTGGTAGAATGGAGATAAAGAGAAACCATTCAATTGATGGCAATATAGCAAGCATGCGAATTGGGACAGTTCCTAGGAGATAGACTAGTATGTGCACCATAATCAGAGTTAGATAAGACCAATGCCCATCTGCAGGGGTTTTTTTTTTGGTAAAGGATTGGTACATTTTAACTGTAGCTACACCGAAATTTCTAAGGATGTGAGTGCCGCTGAAGTTAACATTTCTATGCCGATTTAAGTACAAAGACATAAACTTTCCTTTGTGACTCTGAATGGCGCCTAATGTTTTTGTTCATTTGGAGAAAAAAAAGGGGGGAAAACCAGAGTTATTATTCTGTTGAAGTTAATCTTCTGATTAATCCCTTTGTGATCCATTTTTATGATACTGATTACTTGCGTTGACATCTTGGAGTTAACACGCTGAGCATTTGGAAGTGTTTGCCGGGCTGACGGAGAACATTTCTCACCAGTAAATTCTTAATGACTTCTATTTTCTTTTCTTTCTTTTTTTTTCTTTTTCTGTAGTTTACATAAAGATCGCTGCAACGCACAATGAATAGATGTAATTGCTCATAGAAACATCACATAAAAACCCGATTGTTCTGCAACATCGCAAGATTTAATTTCACCATAATTTTTGTCAATTTTGGGCAGCGCGTACACTTGTCAGGAGCTGCGCCGTGAGCGGTCTCTGCACATGGCTTTCATCACTGCCATTTGTTAGAACACGTGAGTCCTAGCAGAAGTTTGGGAACGTGCAGGGAGGGAATACGAGACCTTCCTGTCGTCTTTATAATTTCCTCTCACTAATAGGATGATTGTAGAAGCTCTTCACTAATTTTGGGGTCCAAAAGTTACGACCGTTCCTGTAAATAAATATCTGCGTTCTTCATCAATTAACAATTCTGAAACATTGTTTCTTAGAACTTTACTTTTCACCAGATTCTTTATTTCAGTTGTTCCTTTTTAGTTTTTGGTGTTTTTTTTTTGTTGCCCGTTTTTCATTTGCACCTTATTTTTTTTAATTTGCTCATTTTTTTTAAAGTCTTATTTTATGCGTTTTGCCTGTTTCATTTTTAATGTTCTTCATTGTGGCTGGGGTTTGGCATTACCAAATGTTTTCAGACTTTCTATCAGTTGCAACTTTTTAAAAAGTAGCAAAAGTTTTGCACAGGTTTATTCCTGTAGTGATTTGTACTGCCCGAATTGTTTTGTGTACATTTTGCAACATTTTATTGGAACCTTTCACGTTTTGTGCTAAATTATTTCATAAAAGGTTAAAGCCAAAAAATGAAGAGCATGCTTTTTATTTTGTGCAAAATTCATGAACCCTGTGCGCCAGTTTGAAGAATTTGGCACAAAAGAAGTCAACGGATATCACAAAACAAAAAAAGAATTTTGAAATTGAAAAGCACACTTGCTGAATCTGACCCTTTACAGTTCCTCTGCCTTTCCTTTTCTGGTAGTCCTGGCCACCAATCACTGACTTTAGTGACTGCTGTGGCCAGTGATTGTCTTCAGCAGTTATTTGTATTTGTGACACGTTGAGTAAGCAAACACTATCAGGGAATAGCGGACCATCGACACTGGAGGAGGGGCTGTTTTAATCAATCGGTAATACTTTTTTTAATTCTGTTTTTTAATATTTCTTACGGCCAATTTATTTCCTAAATTATGGGATGTCACCTTTACCATAGAATACAGTTGGAGAATGCCCCCTCGTTGTCTGCCTGTATTGTTGTTTGCCCCCAGCCTCACTGTTGTCTTCCTTCCGCCTTGCTGTTGTCTTCCATCTGCCCTGCTGTTGTTTGCCCCCGCATCACTGTTCTTTGCCCCCTGCCTCTCTGTTGTTTCCCCCCCCCCCCTGCCTTCTGATTGTTTGCCCCCCCCCCCCACCACCACCACCACCTCATTGTGTTTGGCACCCCCTTCTCACTGTTGACTGCCTACCGCCTCTCTGTTGATTGCCTTCCACCTCGCTGTTGTTTGCCCCTTGCCTCACTGTTGTTTTCCCTCCGCCTCGCCGTTGTTTGCCCCCTCACCTCGTCGTCTGCCCCCCGCCTCGCTGTATCTCCCTCTAGATTATACCCACAACTCCCCACTGCTGTAACTATGTACGGAACCTCACTGGTAAATGAATGGCGTGGAAATGATGGACGCTATTGTTGAATATACAAACCTTATTATTTCCCAGTTTGGTCATTTATTTGATTCCTATTCCAACGCGTACCTGAGAATAGAGAGAATGCATCTACAGTGGCCACTGCTCTGTATACATACGTAATTATGCTCCAGACTTAGAAAGCTATAACGTCCAGGTTACAGTAAACCACAAAGAAAGCATTCACCATTTCTTCCTACTGACATGGATATATGTCTTCTGCACAGGAACGTTTCTTTCCCTGTATGCCAGGCCAGGTGTTTCAGTTCAGGAGCTGCCAGTTTGGATCTTTTGGCAGCGCATAAGTCAATAGTTGGCACAGACCTTTAAAAAAAAAAAGTATCCTAGAGAATTTTTCAGATTGAATTTATGCTTTATGTGTATTGTACCACATTGCGGTTGGCATTGGAGCGAACCCCATTCGACTGACCGGAGCTGCAATACTAGATGCGGCCTGTGGATTGTAGAGAGGTGCTGTTTCTAAAAAAAGATAAAAATGAACCTAATCTAATGGCGTCTCAACGTTAATGAAGTGCTGTGTTTTACTCATAGGACTTCTTGACCGACCTGGTGATGTCGGAGGTGGACCGGTGCGGTGACCATGATGTCTTAATCTTCAGGGAAAATACACTCGCCACTAAAGCCATTGAGGAGTATCTGAAATTGGTGGGACAGAAATACCTGCACGATGCTCTCGGTAAGTGTCGGCTTCTCGCAACGCTTGTCTGCTGCTTTATTTATAGGTTTTTGGGGTTTTTTTGCTCTCCCATCTATTCTTCACCTTGTGTTTTTGTATCTGCCGTTTCCTCTCTCAGGGGAGTTTATCAAGGCTCTGTATGAGTCAGACGAGAACTGCGAGGTGGATCCTAGTAAATGTTCATCTAGCGAGCTCCATGAGCATCAGAGCAACCTAAAGATGTGCTGCGAGCTGGCTTTCTGTAAAATCATCAATTCCTACTGGTAAGTAACCCAACGAGTCCAATGTGCGAGAGGAAGACCACGGTGTGGACATGGCCTCCTGTGCCCTAATGCGGGGACGTGCGATGTGCAGAGGACCTGTCCCATCTCCTGACTCGCCTTATACTTCTACTACCCATAATATACTGTAACTGTTCTTGAGCATTTATTTCTTACAACTCTGCATTGTGTTGTTCCTCTGTTATTCCTCTTAGAACTGTATGAATAATGTGACAATTGGGTGTTAACATTCCCATTTTCAAAGGGGTGTGTCCTCATACACCTTTATACTGGAAATACTGGTTAAACTCCCAATTGGTAATACCCAATTTATCTGTAAGAGGAATAATTGAGAAAAGCCACAACGTACCGGTAGTTCTAGGAAAAAGATGTTCTAGAATTTATAATTTCATGAGGAATGCTATTTTTTTTACTAAATCAAAAATCTCAGGAGACCCGAGAGGCCCTTATTAAAGGATTTCTGTTCTTTTGTAAGCTCATGATCAAATGCTCTTTAAAGGTATCATTACACCTTCAAAAGCTGTTGACCCAAGGTTCGTTTGGCTGCCAGATGTTCCTTTCAACCCATCTATTTGTAAATGGGGAGAGGGGAGTTAGCCACAGTGGCATGCCACCCCTGAGAACTAAAGCATCTGGTCTTAAAATTCAACATGGCCAATCCTTTTCCCTGACAGATAATGTTGCAAAGCCCCCATACAGATAAGATGGTCAACCAGATGGTCAACCAGTTCCACCAACGTTGGCCAGTTCAACCTAGAAAATAAAAATGGTCTTATTAGATACAAAAAAAGCCTCCTGATCTGGCCAATCAAACAAGAGAACACCACTGATTGGCTGCTTTGTGTGTACAATGTATATGAACAAAAAGCTGCTCATCGGTGGTGGGGGTGTGGTTGGACTAAGAGGCACGAGACACCTAGTCCTAGAGTGATAATCTCTGGAATCAGGCTCTCAACCCATACATCATGCTGCTATCAGATTGCATAGCAAAAACTTGTTGAAAGATTCCATTTAAAAAACTTTATGAATATATTCTTTAATTATTCCGTAGACGCGCCTTTATTGCTGTATTGTAGCGGGCTCTCATGGCCAGCAGCTACTCGTACCTCCATAAACAAGCCTACAAGACTCTATAACGAGATTATATCTATCTTCCATAGATAAGTACAATTTTAAAAAAATATAACGGCTTCTCTTTAAATGTTCATTCCATGAGAAATGCCGAGTGTGCCGGGGGTGCAGTGAGGTTCGGAAACTGTCTGCAGGCTGTCAGAGATTTTTGGAAATCGCAGCCTCATAACAGATGGTGTAACACAGGTAGCCCGAAAATGTCAAGAACATAGCGGACCTATTGAAAGAAAAATAAATGTTGGTCTGAGCACGTGCGGAGCTCAGGCACATTGTCGCAGCCCCACGTTATAATGGTGGCATTGCCTCTTATGTCGGACTGAATGCCGCCTTTGTCTCCCCGCACAATGATCGGATGTGTTCACATCACACACAGCGCCTTGTGTACCTCTGCGCACGTTCTGTGGTCGCTGCATAAACCCAAAGGACAAATATGACCTCTTTATTAATATTATTCGCCCCGTCCAGTTACACAGATGGATCATTAGGCCGAACCTAATGTCATCTGTTGATATGAGCTGCGGAGCGTCCCAACCAGAGATCTGCAGACCGAATCCGACCGCTCCCAGGGTTGTACTGGTGCAGCCATTATAGCTCGTTACAGTTTCATCTTCTCACATTGCATTTCTCCGGTTTGTTACAGCGTTTTTCCCAGGGAGCTGAAAGAAGTCTTTGCATCTTGGAAACAACAATGTATCAATAGGGGCAAGCAAGATATCAGCGAGCGGCTGATCAGCGCCTCCCTGTTCCTCCGGTTCCTCTGCCCATCAATCATGTCCCCCAGTCTGTTTGGCCTGATGCAGGAATATCCTGATGATCGCACTTCCCGGACCTTGACGCTCATAGCCAAGGTGATCCAGAACCTCGCCAACTTTGCAAAGTAAGTGTTGACCATAAAGACTTCCCAACCACTATTAATCACCATAATTCTTCTCTGTAGAGATTGTCATTTCTGCAAGTGCCCTGGATGAGTGCACTTGGAACTCAAGACATTATTTTCTTGACAAGTGTTAAATTGTCAAATTTTCTGTCTTTTATGCCCACGATGAATACAAAAATGTTCCATTGGCATCACAAAGGAGAGGATTTGCTGCAGGGATATCTGTAGTGGCAAATTGTGGATTTTAGTGCGGATTTACTGCTATAAGTATATATAACACTATACTCACCTTCCCTGGCACTTATGGGGTAATGGTAGCCTGGTCTGGCCTCCTTCAGTGACAAATTACATGTGATCACTGTAGCCTATGATTGGCTGCAGCGCTGACTTATGATGACACGTCATCATAGGGGTCTTGTCGGGAGATCAGAGAAGTTCTGTCATTTGAGTTCTAGGAGAGTTGAATATATTTAGGGTTTTTTATTTGTTATTTTTGGGGGTGTAAGGTTATATCCCCAAGGGGCGAAAGCAAATTTATCATTGCGGTTTCATGGGCAGAAAATATGCTGCGTATTACAGTACCGGCATTGTGAATGGGATCTCACAAAACATCTGATGTACATGGCACAAAAACATCCGCAGCGTAAATTGGCGAATGCTGCGCTTAAGAAATCTGCAGCATGTCAACTTATACTACTGATGCCCTTCAAGAAGCGCTGCTCCTCCTCCCATCAAAGATTTATCCTCTTAGTATACTGCAGTCATCATATTATGATCGATCATATCATGCGAGTGCCGACTGGAACGGCGTCGGCACGAGAGGAGAGTATAAGCTTTTTATTTTATTGTGGCCAAGTATGTAGACTGAGAAGGGGTTGTCCTAGGTAGTGGTCAGCCCCTGTAAGTATTTTATCCATTGCAATGTAACAAGTGACATGTGCAGCCATTTTTGACATGATATCTGCAGCAATAAATTTAATTGCTACAAATTTGAAGAAAATGTCAATTCCGCTCACCAGTCCGGTATAAAGAAAAAGTATTTCAGGAAACTTCCAGAGTACCAGTCTGTGGTTGGGTGGGGTGGTGGGGTGAGGTGCACTGGTCTGGCCTCCAGGTCAGATAACCCAAAAATAGTCCAAGAGGGAATCTTTTCCAGCATCGGCAGAGAAGTAGTTAAAACTTAGCCTTTAATAATGTAGGATAAAAACATCAGTATGGAAAAAAAAAACCATAATGCTTACACGCTAACACTTATAAAAAGCGTATGATTAATGGGGTTTGTTTTGGGTTTGTTTTGATTTTTTTTACCCAAAAAGCATGGATTTATTTAATATGTGCACATTCCACCAATGTTTTTATCCTTTATGATTAAAGGCTTAATTTTAACTACGTTTGTGCTGGTGCTTGAGAACATTCCCTCTTGGACTATTTTTGAGTAAATATTTTGCTCATGTTTATTGTACTTGTCTATAATTGCCCCTTCCAAGTGTAAAGCTCCATGGAATAAATGGCGCTATAAAAATTAATAATAATATTATTATTATTATTATTATTAAGTATTGTGTCATTTTAATAAACTTGCAAGAAAAAGGCAACAAAATGGGGCTTGTTGCAAATTTAAGTTTCCTAATGGTACTCAATGGGGAAAGTCTGCAACAAGTCAATTTCTACATAGAAAATATCTGCAGCTTTTTGATTGAGATTTGTCCGCATTTCATCCACTTTGACTTTGCTGCTCCTGTTGTAAGTTTTGCAGCAAGTTGGCTCCATGTGATCCTGCCGGTCGTACGTCAGCACTTAGATGTGCCTGCAAGTCTAGAAGATGACACGCAGCCTTCGGGCCGTCTGTGCGTCCACCTGAGATGTTCACCTGCGGCCTGCGGTGATCCCAGGCCGTGTATGATGTAACGGGACAGTAGTGGGGCACTTGATTGATGGGGCCGTTGTAACATGTAATGACAGGCAATAGATAAAATCCCCCGCCTGCGGTCACATCGCACATGATGGCCGTGCAATCTGATTACCTTTAGTGTCTTCTCGCTTTTCAAACAGATTTGGCAATAAGGAAGAATACATGGCTTTCATGAACGACTTCTTGGAGCACGAGTGGGGTGGAATGAAACGTTTTCTCCAAGAAATCTCCAACCCAGATACCATCTCGAACACGCCGGGATTTGAAGGTTACATCGACCTTGGCCGTGAGCTCTCAGTCCTGCACGGCCTCCTGTGGGAAGTGGTGTCTCAGCTCGATAAGGTAACACGCACACAGGACCCGGGGCCTTTTTCCCTGGAATATGTCTAGTTAAGTTTTTATTTATATTGGGCAGAAATCTATTATCTTATTGGAAGGTTAGATTTTCTGCGTTTGATTTTCCAAACACCGCCTCATCCCATTTATAGATAATGAGGCGCTGTAGGATAATCGTCAGCGCCTCGTTCTCTACCCATCGCTGATGATTCAGCCGAACCTGAAATCTCATTACCGCCTGATAGAAATGCATTTTTTGTGTATAGAGCTGTTTTATCCTCCATAGGAGTTGCGATTTTGTAGGTGGGTCACTTTGCACCCATACTGTTCAATGAGTAACACATCCCATCATCCAGGCGCAGATGTCGGTGATTATAGCGTTCTGTGATTACGCCCCACAACGTTTACTGGATCATCTTCTAACATGAAAGCCAAAGCCGTCATTACACCCATGATTACATTGGTGACTGTGACATGACACGGATTTGGTTGACAATGAAAACTGCTGTGGATAAAAAATTAGTCCAGATAGTCCGTTCGCATTGGAAGCATGATGTTCCTCTATAGCTTTATCATGGCAGTCTCCCCGCTCTGTATCACCTACAGGATTTTTAATCTGTCGCTATCAAGATAACCAAATCATTGCCGCAGCACTCAAGAAAGATCTGTTCATAAACCTAATATAAATGTATTAAATCAGCAAATAAATAGGAACAAAAATAATACTTTTTGTTGTACCTATTTTATATGTTTATTCATTTTTCTAATAGTAGTTTCTGAAGTGGCGGTATGTGATGAGTCAATGTTAGCTATGGATTTTCTCTACGCTGGACTAAAAAGTTATCGCGTATGTGACCCGCATGACCGTAACCTGAAAATGTCTCACAAGGACCTGCTCTGTCCATATGGTCCCCTGTGTATCCTGTAGGGGGAGAACCACTAACAAGGAGCGCCCCTCAATACCCCTGCCTTGTAATAGTAAGCTCCCATTGCGGCAGCGGAAATGTTTCTCAAAATCAGCTGATTGCCTGAGCTCTCGCTCGGGACCCAGACCTGTTACATTCAGCTCCCTTGTTAAATGGGTTGTCTATGAGAAGACCAACCCGGACGGTGACCACACATGTTATAGAACAGTCGGACCAACTATCTAGCTGACTGCAATCTCTCCCGTTCCTTACACAAGAGTGCTTCTGTGTTCTCTATGAAAGGGTCGCTGCCAGAATCACTTGGCAGCGGCTTTAGCTTCCTGCCTAACAAAAGGATTGGAAGATTGAATTCCAGCCGCCTGATCTTTCTGTCCTTCAACATAACAAATCGGGGCAAATTCTGGAGGGCCCCCAGATATTTTAGATGACTGGTGGCTTTGGCCAGGTTTTATCTAATGTGTACGGGACATTTAAAGTGGCGCTCTTTATAACCTTAAATGGCAGATTTGTATCTTACTGCGGCATAGAAGAAGCAATTTTTGGAAATCAGGTGTTCAGTGTATGGAAATAAATAATGCATATAAGCTGCTGCAAAGATGCGTCTATATGTTCTAGATCTCATCTGAATATCATAAATCTGAGCCCTAAAGATGTATTCACTTAAATGATGCCATCTTGTATAATGCTCCGCTCTTAGTATGCACTGGGAAGTTGGCTTTTTAATTGACCGTGATGATTTCTGCTTTTCTTCTAATGGGTTCGTTAGTGATGAGTGCAAGTGCTCGTTACTTAAGTTTGCCAGTGGTGCTCGGGTTTCTATCCAGTATCGCGAGTGCTCGACTGACATATTCATGTCCCCACAGCTGCATATTTCAAGGCTGTCAGACCGCCATAAAACATGCGGGGATTGCCCTTGTTTGTCAGGCAATCCCCACATGTTTTGTGGCTGCCTTAACAGCTGTGAAACCTGCGGCCGCGGGGACTCGAACATGTCACTCGAGCACCCGCGATCCTCTGTGTAGACCCAACAAACACAAGTATTGAGCACTTGCGCTCATCACTATTAGTATGTATTCTGACTTGCAGTTTTGTCGCTAGCTGTGTTGTGGTGTCTGATACCCCCTCATCTTTCACCGGTTGTGCCTCTCTCCCCGCCACAATCAGCCGATCTCACATACCGTGTCTCCATGGCCTATTGGCCTCATCCATCGGTAACAGACTGACTACCACACCTGGCTGATTCCTTAGAGAAGTCATCCTCCCCGTAACACCATGAACCTTTCTGTCCTTCCTCCTGTCACTAGAATGGACGCATGCCCCCCACTTCTCTAACCCAGAGGCCCATGTAACGTCTGGTCTGGACCCGTGCCACCTTCCCCTCGTCTCTCCTGCCATTTTTGTAGTCCATTAGCTTTGCATGTCTGTTTTGAGTTGGAATGGCCGTAGTTTTAGCTATGTTAAGCATGAATTAATTATTTTCCTTCTGGATTTGAGCAGTCCTAATTTCTTCTCTATTTCCTTTTCTCCCTTGCCCTCTCCTACCCCGATGCCTGGCTACACCCCGTCTCCTCCATCCGTCACATCGTGGTTGATAATATGGCTCCTCTGCTCATGCCATGCGCTTACATAATCATATGAACAAACAAACAAATACAACACCTGCCCTCCGAACCCCTCCTGGCCTTCCTCCCCATCACAATGGCGGACGTTGCCACGCATGTTGTCCAATCAGGGTGAAAATTCCTTCCTACAGGCCACCGTGGAAAAACTGGGACCTCTGCCACGTATCCTTACGGACATCACCAAATCATTGACCAATCCCACTCCCATCCAGCAACAGTTAAGACGATTCAGTGAGCACAGCTCCTCTCCGAATGTAAGTGGCAGCCTCTCTTCAGGACTCCAGAAAATATTTGAGGACCCTGCAGACACGTGAGTAACATATAGTCACTGTGTATTATACCTGGATTATTCTTGGTCTGGTCTATACAATGTGTTCAGATGTAATGCAAATTTCCATTTGTGCTGAATAGTCAGCGAGCAGAAATAAGTGCCAAAATTTGGTCAGTGTGCTGAAAGGGGTCATCTCATGTGGGCAGCTCAAGTCGTAAGTCAAGATTAAGGCTGGTTTCACGCATCCATGTTCCAGGATCTGAGTACTGGCCGCTATAGGGAAAATGAGCAGCTGATGATTAGTAAAAAGGTTGTGCACTACTAGGGCAATCCCTTCTCAATCTGAATGTTTGCCACCATTAAAATAATAAAGCCTATACTCTCCTCCAATGCCGGTTTCCAGCGGTATCGGCACTCATGTTCCCGGACTCACAAGAGGCTGTAATGTCACGTGAACCCTGTGCCCAGTCACCCGCAGCGTCACTGTCTCCACCTTCAGATGTATCGAACATGAAGAGAAAGTCAATCCTGTGGCTACTCTCTGACTTCCTCTTGATGTTTGATTTGTCCAAAGGCGAGGACAGTGATTCCAGCGGGTGCAGGGATTGTGTGACATAATGTCCCGAGAGCCCTGGGTACATGAGTGTTGTTACTGCTGGAATGTCTCCGGCACCGGAGGTGAGTATAAGGCTATGTGCACACGTCAGGATTTCTTGCAGAAATTTTCCTGACAAAAACCGGACATTTCTGCCAGAAATCCGCATGCGTTTTTACCGCGTTTTTGGTGCGTTTTTTATGCGTTTTTTCCCAAATGCATAGAATAGTGGGAAAATCCGCAAAATTAATGAACATGCTGCTTTTTTTACAGTGATGCGTTTTTTTCGCGGAAAAAAACGCATCATGTGCACAAAACATGCAGAATGCATTCTAAATGATAGGATGCATAATACATGCATTTTTATGAGTTTTTATAGCGTTTTTACCGCAAAATAAACACGAAAAACCTGAACGTGTGCACATAGCCTAAGTGTTTTTATTTTAACGGGGCACACATTCAGGTTGAGGAGGGGTTGTCTGGCGACTCTCATATTAGAATGATTGTTTTAGATGGGATGACTCCTTTTACAGTTTCTAGATAAAACCTCTAAATGGAATTGCTCACTTTCTTAAGCCACGCTTGTCTCTTCATTATCCAGCCCTATTGCCCCAAGCGTTTAGCTTTGGCCCCTGTGCACACCAAGTGGCTGAATCATTAAAGGAATTCTCGTAGCGCACTTGGCGTCGTCATCGGGATGTTATTAACATGCATCAGTTACATCTGACGTAACTTTGATGTGACCGTTCCTGTGCTGGACTATAGTCCTTTAATACTTTTAGGCATTAATTACATTGAGTCTTTATAATCAGGGCTAAACATTTAGTTTGGTTACATTAGCTGAGGAGGGCAGCGATCCCAGAAATGTCATTATGTAAGTTCTTACCTGGTAATTTGCTGCGGTTTCTGATGCCTAATTAGAGGTTATTTTTGTACAGTGACCTTCTGAAGCTGAAGTCTCCAACCATTGAAAATGCAGATAACTACTTCAGGGGGAAAACATTGCTTCTTGTCCAACAAGCATCAACGCAAAGCATGGCCTATTCTGACAAAGACGAGAGAGACAATGTGCTCCCCAATGGGCGTAGTGTGTCCCTGATGGACCTGCAGGACTCTACAGTCAATACCAGCGAGCGTTCCTCTGTTGTTCAAGAGCCACCATTGCGTTTAACTGGCAGCCAGTTGTCTATTGCACATGTAGCCACCATCAAGCAATTACGGGATAACCAAAACACGCCACAAAGTGCTCCACAGGTCCGGAGACCCCTGCATCCAGCCTTGAGTCAGCAGAGCAGCTTGCAGCCCCTATCCTTCCAAAACCCTGTGTACCACCTCAACAACCCTCCACCCACCATGCCCAAAGCATCCGTTGACTCTAGTCTTGAAAACCTAAGCACTGCCAGTTCTCGAAGCCAGAGCAACAGTGAGGAATTCATCCTCAGCGGACCAAGCAACAGCAGTATGGAAGACTTCACCAAAAGGAGTACCCAAAGTGAGGACTTCAGCAGGCGGCACACCATGACGGAAAGACCCATTCCTATAGCACTGCCGAGACAGAATAGCACAGGGCAAGCCCAGATTCGAAAGACCGACCAAGCGGCTCTTGGTGCTCGAGCCAAGGCCCCACAGTCTCTGCCGCACAGTGCCTCCTTACGTAGCACAGGCAGCATGTCGGGCATCTCTGCCACACTACTCGCTGAGCCTGTGCAGAATGGAAACCGGTCAAGACAACAGTCAACATCTTCCCGTGAGAGCCCTGTACCCAAACTCCGAGCCGTTCACCGACAGCAGACGCAGCCGGTAAGGGAGAGGGCATCTATCACTGGCATGTGCCCTGTTCACTCCTCTCTCTGCTCTCTTCTGCTTTCTATATGTAAAAGGGGTTTTCTCTGGACAATCGCTACTACGAAAGGTCCCCCCTGCTGAGACCCCACTGATGTATGAGAGTCAGTGGGAAACCTGGAAGTAAATGTTTTGTTTCCCCGCAGCGCCACTACCTTTTTCAGATCTATGGGTTGTCTGTGTAATTCAGGACAGAGCAGGAGACGCTCTCTGTAACCCCACTCCACTCTTTCTTAGGGATGAGGTTCCTTATCGGTGTATGATTAATCGAGTTGTCCAGTTTAGATGGCCTATTTATTTAATACATATTTTTTGGAAATTTTAAGTTAATAGAAGGGGGTTCACTGTTCGGTATCATCATCTCTTGGCCGGTATGTAAAGGGGTTACCAAGAGCATCTATCACAGTGGAGAACTAGACTTGTCCTGCATTACATAGATAACCCATTGATCTGAAGGAGCAATGTGTAATACTCAGTCTCCCCTGTAGGAGTGCTGCAGGGAAATGAACTACTTGCTGCCAGCTTTTCTTACAGATTACGGCTGATTGCTGGAGGTTCCGGCAGGACGCTGTGATCAGCGAATTGTCAGGGGATCCTTTTTGGTAAGTAAGGATTGTCCAATGCACATTGTTATAAAAGGATATATGAAAATTTGTTTTCTAATACTGAGCAAATGGGTGTTCAGCACAGACCTACTTATCTACTTGCAGCCTCTTGGATCTATCGCAGACCGCTTCGGAGGTCTTCCCTGGCTCAGGAGGTGATGCCTTCTCCAATCGGAAGTCTCAGGACCACTGAAGCATATGATTCAGAGAAACATACGATGATGCCTCACGTGACCGCTGCAGCCAATCAGTGATCCTGAGATGTCCGAACGGACCAGGCATTGCTTCTAGAACTGGTACAGACCTCCGATTGGCGCAAGAATCAAAGCCTAAAAGTAAATGTTTTTGTGTCTGACAGTCACTTTAAGGGAAATGCTGCTGATAAAATCCCCTTGTATCATATATTTTTATTATAACTTTTTGTTTCTTACTCGGACGTACAGCTATGTCACTGTTATCGGCCTAGTTGCTGTATATTGCTTCTCAGAAAGGATTTCTGGGATAGAGACGATAATAGTAGACCTGTACTATACCATGAGCATTATCAGTTTATGGAAATATCGAACATTTGCATAACTCAAATAACACAAAGTTTTGCTGCTGCAGAGCCCTTTAAAGCCGCGACGGGAACTTGTATGCAAAGTGATGCAGTCTGCCGGCACAATACTGCCTCCTTGTGGCTGTTAGTTGTAAAGTCATGTTCGTCAACAACATGAAGACCTGAACATGTCAGAAAACAATACGGATGTTGAATGTCTTTCTCTGGTTCCATCATTTTGATGTAAAGAGTGACTGATGCAATAAAATAGTGCTTTTATTTCCACATCCGTCACTGGTATAGATGGAGAATTGTTTCTTTATACCTGTCGTCTTTTGTTCTTTAGGTACAGTCACCTGTGGAGTCAGCGACCATGTCCCCGGTGGAGAGGACCGCCGCGTGGGTGCTGAATAATGGCCAGTATGAAGACGAGGAAGAGGAAACTGTGGACCAAAGTAATAAAGAAGCAAAACCTGCAGAGAAGGTGAGTGTACAGATAAATGGACGGCAGGAGGTTTGCTTTCCCGTCCATTGTGTACTGATATGATCCTGTCTGCAACAATAGCCTAAAGTAATCCTTGATTATGTCCATTATTAATATAGTCATTAATATAGTATAGCATATTAACCCCTTCATGACCTTGGGATTTTCCGTTTTTCAGTGTTCCCCTCCTTCCCAGAGCCATAACTTTTTTATTTTTCCATCAATTTGGCCATGTGAGGGGTTATTTTTTGCGAAACAAGTTGTACTTTTGAACAACATCATTGGTTTTAGCATGTCGTGTACTAGAAAACGGGAAAAAAATTCCAAGTGCGGTGAAATTGCAAAAAAGTGCAATCCCACACTTGTTTTTTGTTTGGCTTTTTTTGCCAGGTTCAATAAATGCTAAAACTGACCTGCCATTATGATTCTCCAGGTCATTACGAGTTCATAGACACCTAACATGACTAGGTTATTTTTTATCTAAGTGGTGAAAAAAATTCCAACCTTTGCTAAAAAAAAAAAAAATTGCGCCATTTTCCGATACCCGTAGCGTCTCCATTTTTCATGATCTGGGGTCGGTTGAGGGCTTTTTTTTTTTGCGTGCCGAGCTGGAGTTTTTAATGATACCATTTTGGTGCAGATATGTTCTTTCAATCGCCCGTTATTTCATTTTTTTTCACTTTTTTTAACTTTTGCCATGTTTCAATAGCCTCCTTAGGAGGCTAGAAGCTGGCACAACTCAATCGCCTCTGCTACATAGCAGCGATCATTAGATCGCTGCTATGCAGCAGAAATGCAGGTGTGCTATGAGCGCCGACCACAGGGTGACGTTCACAGCAGGCCGGGATCAGTAACCATAGAGGTCTCAAGGACCTCTATGGTTACTATACAGAAGCATCGCTGACCCCCGATCATGTGAAGGGGGTCAGCGATGCGCTCATTTCCGGCTGCCCGGCCGGAAGCGCCGGTTAAACAGCGTTTGACAGCGGCATTTAACTAGTTAATAGCGGCAGGTGTATCGTGATTTCACCCGCCTCTATTGCAGGCACATGTCAGCTGTTCAAAACAACTGACATGTCCCGGCTTTGATGCAGGCTCACCGCCGGAGCCCTGCATCAAAGAGGGGGATCTGACCTCGGACGTACTATCCCGTCCGAGGTCAGAAAGGGGTTAATAATGTCCATTATTAATGTAGTCTATAATATTATTATCTACTCATTTGTCAGCAAATATAAGGAAACATCGTACATGTGGTCGTGAAGTCATTTGTGGTTGCAAAACTGAACCACTTCCCCAATCGGGAGTGAGCGACCGGCATATTATAAAGTTATTGTTAGAACGGACGTATAATAAGTTTACACAAACTCCAATCTGTATGGTCACGTGCCACATAACGGACTCTTGCGTCCCCAGTAACCTGCTCTGCTTCACTTCCCAGTATGAGCAAGAGATTGCCAAACTAAAGGAGAAGTTGAAGGTTTCAAGCCGTCGCCTAGAGGAGTATGAGAGGCGGCTCCTGGTGCAGGAGCAACAGATGCAGAAGCTGCTCATGGAATACAAGTCTAGGCTGGAGGACAGCGAGGAGCGACTGCGGCGGCAGCAGGAGGAGAAGGACAGCCAGATGAAAAGCGTCATCAGCAGGTGAGGCTCAGACAAGAGGCTCGCACTTCTCCTGATCTCTGCATACAGGCCACGTCTCACGTCACTCATGTTGTTTCCTTCCAGGCTCATCGCGGTGGAAGAGGAACTGAAGAAAGATCATGCAGAGATGCAGGCCGTCATCGACGCAAAGCAGAAGATCATCGATGCACAGGTATGTGGTTTCCCCCGCTGAGCAGCTTACTGCACTTATTCTGCCTACACTTATTTGGGAAGGTGATAATATACGGCTGACACGTCTTGTTGGATGTTACTTTCCATTTTAGGGACCAAGACTGTGATAAAAAATCATATCTTATATGTTAAAATCTGTTGCCTCATTTTTATTAAATCGTCCTTTATTCCTAGACGCTAATTAGGTACTCGGTGGACCTTCCCATATACATGTCATTGGCTGTCTCCGCCCCCGTCGTACTTGATTGACAGCACTTGCCAGCTCTGCTTCCACTGAAGTCTTGCACGTGCGTCGAGTACTGGCGCAGAACAGGCTGCAAAACGACTCCAGGATAAAAGCTGGTTCCGCACGTGCCAGACTTCTTACCAATTGCGCATGTGCAAGATTTCTGGAGAAGCCAGCACTGTCAATCAAGCGTCCCAGCAACCTGCACTGCCCAAATGAGATCTCGTGCATGCGCTATTCATAAAAGTGTGCGCCAGGACTCTCACGTAGGGATTATGTAGGATATGCCAATGCCCGGGTAAAATAGAATTGATCCTCGTTGAGAGCAAGTGTTTTGCCTTTCCGTGCAGATCCCCACTATTTAAAGGGACGAGGTCTTACTTTACTACTGTGACGGACAGGACCCTTAGCAGAGGGCAGCACCAGTTAGGTAACCAGTTCGGCCGCTTAGATGTTTAAATCCAGCAACAGCTGGAAAGTCGAAGTTCACCTAATCCTCCTCTGTATGACGATTCCTTCCGTTTTTAGGTCAGCTGATTATTTCTGGCCGAAATGTTGGCGAGATGATAATTCTAAAACCCTCTGTAAATGTAAAATTGTATTCAGTGCTGTGTTCAATGTAAGCAGGGGCGTAGATACGGGAAAGGGGGCACCCAAGGCATGTTCCCCAAGGGGGCCGCGTGCCAGAGAGGGGGCGGATAAAGCCACTTGTTTCAGATGTAGTGCTAGGAGCAGCAAACCAAACCTTTAACCCCAGGTAAATGGAAGTCCAGCTAGGGCTCAGCTTTTAAGGGTCACTTCATCGTCTAGATGTCAGTGTCCTCTGTGAAGCTCACACCATCTGTCTTGTGTCATTATATGGCGTCGGCAAAGCTTCCAGTGTGGGGATTCGGTTTCCTTCATCACCAGGAACTAAAAAAAAATAATAATAATTAAAAAATAACCACTGACTTTCTCTCTCATATTAGTCTCATCACAACTGTGTTAAATTACAGGTCATTAATGGGAGTGTAACGCAAACAGGCAAGTAAAAGACGTGCGCATAATAGCTAAGCAGTGTCCCAGACATGGCCTGTGCCTGACCTCCTACACATTCCAGCTCCGTCTCTCTTCAGGGGTCTCGTTGATCCCTAACCCTGTAGATGTAACAGACGTACACAGACGACATCCCTCACACACCACGTTACATTCCCATAATTGCTTGCTCCATTCATACATTTAGTGCAGGCAGCCAGGGTGATGGCTCATCCAGGGCACCGCAGGGGGTGGTAAGCGTACAAAAGGAATACCGCCATCTTGTCAATATAGCTCAGTCATCGCTAAAGGGCCCCTCTCTGTTATCAGTAGTATCAAGCCTGTTGGCTGCCACAAGGTTTTAGCCAATACATCTTCGATAGCTGCATATATCCTTCCCGACTCCCCCACTGGTGTGCATGCTCAGTTTGTCTGAGCATGCTTGTTTTTTTCAATAGGGAGTGCTTCTGCTAGAAAGCCCTGGCATCTGCAAGTTATCTCGCTCTGGAACAGAAGGATCGGGTGTTGGCGCTAGTGCTGAGCGAACCTGCTCGGATAGGTTGTTCTACGGGGGCTAACCATATTCGAGCACCCCATAGATACTCTATGTTCCAGTCCCCGCGGCTGTTCGACAGCCACAACACATGCAGGGGTTGCCTAACAGCCAGCCGCGAGACATGCAGTGGCGGGGACTCGAACATAGTATTGGAGCACGCTGAAGTCACTCGGTCAGCACCGGAGCATGCTCGGAGAACACCCTATCCGGGCACGTTGGCTCATCACTTTATGGAGTTCATTATGCCCAAACTGTTATCAACCCAGAAACATCTGTTGGAGAAGAGGCGGGAGGCCCTCAAGCACATCAGATAGCGTCCATTCCAGCCGAAAGCAGCAGGTTCATCCGACAATAATGTTTCTGGAGGCCTTTACAGCAATGTAGATCAGCGCGACATTAGGATGGGTCACATCTTCATGGCTGCGCAGGATTAGGACATGTGATGTGCACCGTCTCCTCCAAAGGCCATGTTTCTTGTAGTAGAGAGCTTTATATCCTGTATGTTTCTGTGTATTCTCCAGTCATTTATCTACTAGGTTATATTGACAGTGGTGTAGAAAGCAATATACAATCTGGTGCCTTATTCTTCTACAATGGAGTCCCAAGCTGCGGTAAATGTGTGCAGGTGTAAGGATGGTATGTTACCGAGCCCCGCAGGCTTATACCCCCCATTTACCCTCCCACACCCTTTGAGCTGGAATGGGGTTGGAGCAGTGCATTCTTGGTCCTTATGTTTGTTTTTTTTATTGGTTTTTTTTTTTTCTGATTTATTTTGAGCAAACCTTCACTACCTTCCCATCACCCACGCTCAGAACAACCTTTCAGTTCCAGCTTCTGGCTGCTTCACTCCTATGTTGCTGTGTCTCCTCCGCTGCCGGCGAAAACAAGCCATCCGTTACACTGTCTCCTGTTAGGTTCTGTGTCCTCCTTGTAGACCCCTGAATGATTGCGTCCATTCACAGCATATTTTCTTCTTTGCAAAATGAAACATTCAATGCACTTCTCCGTTTAAGAGATGTATTGCGATTAGTAATTTTGGAACGTTCACACCTTAATAGTAGCCCCGGAACAAGTGCGTTAGTGCTGTCCTTTCAGGTCGGGGACGCCCGTTATTAAGTATAATCCTAAAAAGGTAGGTGGAGATTTACTGATCGGCGTCCTCTCTACAAACAATTTCAGGACTCCTAATGTCCATGCGTTATTTAGATAACCAAGTGATTTTCAATGGGCATCGTGCAATGCCTCATTTTCCATCTGGTGGACTTCTGTGCCAGCCGCCGGCCTCCTCACCACCTGACCTCTGGAGGTCACACTAGATGGACGCCCTGGGGTCACCATATTATTGGGAACCCTCCAAACAGTGAGCAGTCTCACACAGGGGTGTTCCCATCCGGAAACAAGCTCGGAAATTGTCGGAGCTTTCATAGAAATGAATGAAGAGCGGCTTGAATGCAATGTCTCCTCTCTATTCCTAACAGTGTTCATCAAGGCCCTGTTCCCCCAGCAGGGACCCCAGTCCGATCGGACATTTGTCATATTCAGTCGACATGCCATAAAGGGGAGACCCATTCAGACGATTTCTGCTGATAAGCAAGCGCTCGATTACGGCAAACAAAACTGTATAGGAACAGAACGATTGAGCATACGATCATGCTGTCCCTACGCAGCATATCCCCTATTTACATAGGGCAACAATTATATTAGCGGATGCCCACTGCAACATTGGTACCGGCACTCCGTGATCATTAATGGGTTACTAGATTCACCAACAGTGGAGCGAGGCTAGAACATAAGTGCAGAATATAGGGACGCCTCTGTTGTCGATGTCTTCCAGTTAGTAAGTTGTATCCGCCTGGTAGAACTGCTCAAACATCCCAGCAGTCTACCTCCTAATGCTGGAGACAGTCAGTATGCCAACAGGTGCTTAATGAAGGTTCCATTTTGCATAGAAGAAAGCAGTCAGGTCTACCCGGTGCGCGCCTGCAGAGAACATGCACGGCCATTTCTTATAAGGTGTCTGATCTGTTTTAGGAGAAGAGGATCATGTCGCTGGACGCAGCCAACACGCGCCTGATGAGTGCACTAACGCAAGTGAAGGAGCGCTATAGCTCACAAGTGCGGAACGGGATTTCTCCAACCAACCCCACCAAACTGTCCATTACGGAGAACGGAGAGTTCAAGAACAGCAGTTGCTAGTCTTCAGTCGCGACCTCTGTGCCATCTCTCCAATGCTGCTAAACCAAACGACTAGCGAGAGTCCACGGACGAGTGACGCCTAACTACGCCTTCTGCGGCTATGGAAGGATTCCTGCCATAGCGCACTGTAAATACAGAGTGACTGCATTGTGTTCTGTACAGAAATTCATATGTAACATACCAAATGGAGATTAATAATATGTAGAAGATCTTTTTATATGTATAAAAAAAAAAAAAAGTTACATATTTTTATTTGTGTATGTTTCCCTTGACATGAGTGGTAACTATCAGATAAAAGTGTAGTAGACGGAGCTGTATATATCACACCAATACCCACACACCTCTGTCACTTGCCATAAGCGTATTTTTTTACCTAGTGTAAATGCCGCTGTTCTCAGGATTCTGGCATTGTTTTTCTTTTGGTCGTGCGCCTCTCCATTTCTTAAGATATGGCCTCTTCTTTCCTGTATATAAATTTGGTCTTCTAGCCAATTGGGTGCGGTGTACAAGAAACCTCCAATAGAGAAAAGTTGAGAACGACACCCACTTGTTCAAGAAACTAGATTCACTTAGTCAGGAAGAAGAGGCCAATAGTGATGAGCGATAAGGTGTTATCTGAGCATGCTCGGGTCATAACAGAGTGTCTTCGAAAAATATTTTGGAAGTTCCCGTGGCTGCAATTCTCATGGCTGTTCGACAGACACAAAACATGCAGGCATTGCCTAACAAACATGAAATCCCTGCATGTGTTGCGGGTGTCAGAGCCACGAGACATGCAGCCACGGGGACGAGAACATATTATTCAAGCATGCCAAAGTCGCTCTTTCAGCACCCGAGCATGCTCAGATAACACCTTATCCCGGCACGTTTGCTCATCATTAGAGGCACGATCTCTGGAACGGAGAGGCGCAGGAGCAGTAGAAAAACAACGCCGGATTAAGCAGAACAGCGGCATTTACACCAGGTAAAGAAATGACCTACTTGCGACAAGTGACAGGTTCTCTTTATGTATATTGCAGGGCAAAATGCAGTAAAGACCAAACCAGTCGAGTATGTTTTCTTTCCTAGAAGCTTCAGACCTGACTCTGATGCATGGCGATGCCAGCAAAGCATTTCGCATTACGTTGCAAGTGCCTTCCGCTGGAGCAGACTAAACACTAATGGCTGCAAACTGAGGACAATGACGCTAGGTCAGGACATTTCACACGCCCCTGGAACATACCCCGTAAATAGCGACTTTGCTTTCATTCATTTTTTTTTTTTTTACATTTTGAAGTTTACAGATGTGTATATATGTATATTTTTGGTTGTAAAATGAAATTCTACAGTTCACCTATGACGACATTATCAGCACACACAAGTCGCAGCCGGATGTGTCACTATGTGAGGATTCGTTTGCCCATACCGCTATATTTTTATCCCAAAGTGTACAGATCAATGGATAATCTGTGACCGATGGATGAATTTCACACGGCTACTGATGTACGGACGGTCTAGAATAAGCACTGAAGAGCTCTCATACTGTCATTGATACAATAGCCATCGTTTCAATTATTGACGCTTTACAGGAACCCCCTCACTTTAAAAGCGCAGTCCAATAAGTGGGCAGCATCCTACAGATAGGAGGAGATGAGCAGATTGATGCATTGTTTTGTTGGAAATATTTAGTATAACTTGTCTAAAGCAGCGATCTAAATCCCCCCTTCTTCTAGGAGTCCGGTGGGCGGTTACAAGTAGTGATTGCCAGCTCGGTTACGGAGTAGGACCGCCCACAGGACTCTTAAGCGTAGGAAGAAAGATTGAATGAAATACATGTTCTACATATCAATCTATATAGTAGTCTGCTCAGCTCCTTCCTGCCCTATAGCATGCTACCTGTAGAGAAGAATGCATTTTTTTTTTACAGGACATGTTCCCTTTTAAAAACCCGATTTTGATTTTTATGGTTAGGGTTCCACAAAGCACACACATCTCCTGCTGATTTGAGAGTGTTAGTTTCGAGGGCCATATTACAGATTTTGTGACCGGTATTGTACAGTGTAAATCTGTGGAGACCCTGGTTGTTACAGATTGTTTTGCAGCTAATAGTAGGGAGGCATGAATCTGAGCGTTTGGGACTAATGACCGCTCTGAATGATTGCGGCTTTATGTGATGAATGAAATGGTAAGATTGGATGGATTATCGACACTTGACAGCTTTTTATCGTCAGCTATAATATTGGGGCTATCCCTTCACCGGTCATCATTTATCAAATCTGTATACCCGCCCTATCGCCAATCGTAACTGATCCACTCTCTGTTTTATAGTGCAATTTAAAGCTATGCTCTAGGCCAACTTTACTACGTCTCAGTGCCTCCATATCTCAGTGAGATCACTGTGCCCCTTTTTTATGTTGGGTACACCATTTCCTGGGATTTGGGTCATTCAGATTACCTGGGTCCAAATGGTAGGACACCATTTTTTTTTTTTTTTTTTGCCGCTCGGACTCAAGTAAAGACTTTTCCAATCATCTTTTTGGATGTTTTTAATCTACTGTCAGTATAACAAGGATTGGTAATGAATGGGTTAACGGCCACGGTTGTTTTGGAGGTGGGTGAGGGGTGTGCCGACTTTGGGTTTTTTTTCTGATGGACTTTAGATACCAAACTCTACAAAAGGGCTAATCAACCGCCGGTGTGAACGGACTCGAGAGTGACTGACGCGAGAGGAAGACGTGCGCACGTGTTTTATTTATTTATTTCTCATGCCTCCTCTGGTTTCCTTCATTTTGTTTGTTCTTCTCCTCTGTAACATCCAGGGATTTTGTGGATAACTAAGTGGTTTTTGAAACCAGTTAAGGAAATTAGCTATTTTAATATTGTTGATATCTACAATAAAAGAAAGTTATGTACTTAACGACTGGAGTCACGTTTGCTTTGTGCTACTGCGTATCAACATCTGCCGCTCTTTTATTTTCCAGCGCACTAAACTCTGCTGTACTGTGATGTAGGGAAGGTTCACACATCCTTATTGCGGTCACTTTTTTTTCATCTGTATTGCAGAAATACTTCCAAATCTGAAGGGTCTTGTGACCCGAATTAACAGCATTATAGGCATTGTATGATGTTGTCATTTCTGGTCACAAAAGCGCGGCCGGTCCATAATAGAACGAGAAAATATCCCTGCAATACCGTCCTGGAAGTCGGCCCTTAGACGTACACTGTGACCCCTTGTGATTATCTTCAGTCTAAGGGCTCTTTCAGACTAGTATATAATCGGTCCATTGTAGCCAATGAGATCCACAATGAACTTCTGGGAGTGAGTTTGCTGCACTGAAACTAAAGGGGCCAAATAATATTGCACATTCCACTTTTCAGTTTTTGAATTTCCACAAAAGTTTAAAATAACCAATAAATTTCGTTCAACTTCACAATTGTGTTCCACTTGTTGTTGACTCTTCACCAAAAATTTACATTTGGTATCTTTATGTTTGAAGCATGATATGTGGGAAAAGGTTGAAAAGTTCCAGGGAGCTGAATACTTTTGCAAGGCACTGTATGCACCACCTTGGTCCTTTTCGTGATCCAGAATAATGCATGCAAGGTAAAGGCAGCTCCAGCGTCTATCCACAATACGCATGAGCACATGGACCCTCATCAAGAGCCAATCATGTCCGCAATACGTAGACGTGACTTTCACGATTTTTCAATATGGCTGTTTGAACTGGCCTAATAGGACCTGTCTACACCAGACACCACCTGTCACATACTTACATGGCAGAGACTCGTACTGCTGGATGTGGCCAAGAAACTCCAGACTCCTGCCATGTTATGTATCAACGATAAACAGAATTATCATATGGTACAAAGAGATATTCGCCCCATGGCGTAATATGGTGCTATATGGAGGCACATTATGACGGAACAAACGATACCCATGGCTCTGGCACAGGACACGAAGAGATTCTGTGTTGCATTAAGTGTATGAACAAGAACTAAGACAATCAGAACAATCCAGTCAATCTAATTACATTCCTCCCATTCATTCCCTGGTTTGATAGATATTACTTTCCAACCAATATCTAAAGTCTTGATTTTGGTAGTGCAGCGTTTTACTCCATTGTTCCTTTAAATTCTTATTAAAAGGTTATTCACCCCTCAAAAAAAAAATTGTTATTCCCTATCCAAAGGATAGGCGATAACTTGCTAGAGAGCCAACCGCTGGTATCCTAGGTAATCCCGAGATCTGCTCTTGACTAGAACGACAATGCGCTTACTCGGTCTCTGCTCCATTTATTGTCTGTAGGACGTCCAAATACAGCCCCGATCTCAGGATCACTGAGGGTCTCGGCAAGTTATTCCCTATCCAAAGAATAGGCGATAACTTGCTGGAGAGCCAACCGTTGGGATCCCAGGCAATCCCGAGATCTGCTCTTGACTAGAACGACAATGCACTTACTTGGCCTCTGCTCCATTTACTGTCTATAGGACGTCCGAGTACAGCCCCGATCTCAGGATCACTGAGGGTCCCAGCAAGTTATTCCCTATCCAAAGGATAGGCGATAACTTGCTGGAGAGCCAACCGTTGGGATCCCAGGCAATCCCGAGATCTGCTCTTGACTAGAACGACAGTGCACTTACTCGGCCTCTGCTCCATTTATTGTCTATAGGATGTCCAAGTACAGCCCCGATCTCAGGATCACTGAGGGTCCCAGCAAGTTATTCCATATCCTGTATGTAGGGGATAATTTTATTTTTGGGAAATAACACATGGCAGATTCTTGCAGTATGTACTTTGATTTCTATGAGCCACATTCTGAGGATAAATTGCAATAAATTTGTAATAATTGTATAAGGTAATGGTTGTCAAATTAATTTCTATAGTTCATTATCATTTTATATGTGGCACAGCTTCTGGCAGCTGCGGTGGGCGATGGTGCCATAAATGAGGAGAGGTTGAAAAGTAGCACAGTAAAGTTTGGATGTGACATTGTCCACAGAATGTATAGGCAAATACATAAGTCTCTGGTAGAGAGGAGACAGTGCTGAGACACTGAACACTTTGATGACATTATCGTTAGTAAGAGCTTAATTGAACAGTTGTGGAGGAGGATCCAAGCAAATATGATGTCCATGGACCCGTACAGGCCCCCATACGCATTAGTCTAAAGTCATCCAATAGACGACACTGTCCTCTGACTTGTCATCATGATGTCTGGGGAGAGATTGGTCCAACTTATTGTATTTCCAACAGAAGACGCTTTTATTCTGTGGGTGGAAGGCCTCTGGAAGAGGAGACTGTTAGCGACTCCTAGAGAACATCGGCGCGCTCTATGTATGAAGATGTCGGGCAAGAGAGCTGATCTTGAGGATGGATCTTCTCGCTTCCTCCTAGGTGAACTATGTGGAGGAGAAGACTTCATTATTTTGTAGAATTGCTTATCACCACCAATTTAAACTCTCCATTTGGGATTTTTGTGGATAGCAGTCCACTCATCTGCAGAAAAGAAACAGATTGTGTGCTTCAGTAATTGTTGAATTAACAAATACAAAATCATTCTATAAAACATTATGGCTGGGTTTATGAACATTACGGCTTGGCTTTTTGAAATCCATAAAATCATCAAGAACGCACACAGCCATAACACGTGTGAACCCATGTTCATATGGAGTTTTCTCCTTAGGGACATTTGACGCTGGTCAATCAAAACATGACTGTGCCCAAGAGAAGTTCTGTGGTTACATTTGTAACTTTTAATTTTGTTTTTCATTTATTTTGTTCCATAACTTTATAAGAGAAGAAAATAAAAAAAACTTTTCCAGAATCAGTAGAGCAGTGGAAAATGGAAGAGGCACTCTGTTTAAGTAAAAAAAAAATAATAAGGGTGATGGTAATGGTGTTTTATAAGCTTTGACAAAGATCACGGATGTCATCGAAACGCGTCGATTGTCATCTATTGCTATCCGATCATTTATGTTTTAATTAAAAAAAATTTCCAATAAAGGATTTGCATTTTATTCAAGGAGCTGGAACGTTTTTGTTTTTCTATTAAAAAATAATCCAGTTAATTTTATATTATTTAAGGATGTAACATTTACAGGAATTGTCACAAGTGGGAAATTTACAATGAGATTTACTGCAGACATCTGTCAAAATGTCTGTGCCTTCAGACAGGACTGGAGACCGAGGTTCCCCATTCTCCATAAAACGAAACACTTTTTTTAGTGTCCCTGCTACATAAGGCAATGAGAGGTATTATTTTCAGTAATAAATTCTGGGTCCTGTCCTTGAGGGAGATGGGAGGGCTCTGAAACAGGGGTCTTGATTTGCTTCCAGCAATAACTGACACTGCCTGTAGGGACACCAGTGAGTGACAAATGGCACCTTGGTAAAAGCCGTTTGCATTGCTACAGTATATGTTGCTGCTTTATTGGGTTTGAGTGACACTGGCATCTGCTGTCCGATACTGGAAAAAAAAAAAGTATAAATTTATAAATCTGTACATTACAGGATGTAGCAAGTGGTTTCATGCTCACCATGTTGACAAGCGAGTCTGCTGCCGCGGTGAACTCTGCATCTCCTACAGGAATGAAATCCACCTTGAAGATCAGCCATCCAAAATCTGCAACATAAGGGAACATATTGGGACGGATTTTGTGCTCCCCGTCTTATTCATTGCTCCACCACCGATCGCTACAGTATCCATGATCTCAATCAGATTCCACCTTTGGCGCCGAATCGTCAGCTTTGGGATCGGTTATATACTCATGTAAAAAATAAAACCCTAAGTAAGGCTATGTTCATACTAGGCGTTTTTTCTGCAGCAAAACCTGCTCTCGGCAGGAAAACAGCTGCAGAAAAAAAGCAGGTTTTGCTTTTTTTTTCCTGCGTTTTTGTCATGCTACATTTGTCTCTTCTGCATGCTGATAAAGTTTACTGCAAAACAAATCTCATTCTATTTAACCAGGCTTTGGCACAAAATACGCTGCAAAACCAGATACCTTCTTTTTTTTGGTGCAGATTTTCAGTGTTTTTTTCCCACCCATTACTATCATTGGGTGAAAAACGCTGATAGAAGTGACATGCTCCTTTGTGCAAAAAAAAAACACGCAAAGCACAAAATATGATGCCAAATAAACAGGCTGCGTGCATGAGATTTCTGAAATTTCATAAACTTTGCTGACACTGCAAAACGCAGCAGAAAATTTGCATTAAAAAATGTATGGGAAAAAAACACTGAAAAAACACCTAGCGTGAACATAGCCTGAACTTCAGATAATAGCTGATTCCCAATTTCTAATCAATATCTTAGCAGTGGGTTACATAACGGAAAGGTTTAGCAAGCTCCTATAGGGTTCACCAACAAAGATCAGCCATGGGCGTAGGTTGGTAAAGACCAGAATCAACAGGAACCTTTGTTTTTTAATGTGTATAAAACAGAAAGATATAAAACTTGCTAAAATATTTCATATCCCAAAGGTGTGTCACTGTGAGCGATGGTCCAGGGGCCCCGCAGCTCTGCCTCCAACAAAGGGGGGCATTTACCAGTGATGTGAGAGTAGGGGGGCTGGCTGACTGGCTCATTTATGTAGCCAAGCCAGTCCCACTCTTTGTCACGTGTCAACACAGGAAATTCTATATTGTTCCAAGCCAGAATTGAAGTTGTTTGGACACCAGCGTTGGTTTCCAGAGGTCAAGCAGCCTTTGATTGACACTAGTAGAATGTATAGTATTCGATTATAAAGCACATCTATAGATATTTTTCATGTTGGACAGCCCCTTTAATGCACCAATTTATACTTCAATGCAGGGATGAGCAAAAAGACCCTCAGTACACCGTTCCGACCTCTGGTCCATTCCTCTGTTGCAGTCTCTTCTGCAGTGGGCACCTCTGTCGCTTCCTAGGCCTTGCAACATTTCTTGGTCAACACAGGTGCCCAGAATATGCCAGCTGCAGAAGTGAAGTCTGGCTGGAGCTGGGTACCCCTAAATATGTTGTTTGCTCTTCTCCAGTGGCGTAACTTGAAGCTCATGGACCCCAATGCCAAAGCTCCAACGCTGGCCCCCAAATACTGCAAATCTGGAATAGCATTAGTTCTTTTATATAGGCAAAAGTGACTTTTGGGGTCTTCTAGGCTCCAAGGCTCAAGTGTGACGGCACCCCCTGCACCTATTGTAGTTATGCCCCTGCTCATCTCTACTTCTATTACTTCCCTGCAAACCCTGCTGCTTTGGGGTCTGTTCAGTGAATACAGTGATTTTAACGTAACCTATCCTTTTTTCACAATTTAATAATATTAGTATGTAAAATATAAAGCACTGAAACATAAAACAATACACCCAGATTACTAACTTGATTGCATAAAAGGAGACAAATCTGATAAGTGAATTTCGGCAAAGGCTACAAATAATGCCTATAGTTGAAAGAACCACAAGGGGGCAGTGGAGAGTTAGATTTTTTTTTTAAATAAAAAACCTGTGGACAATCCCTTTAATATTTATCCTATTCTGTGCATGCTGAAATGAAAGGGAAAAAGACTAAATTCGTGTGTAATTATTTAACCCCTCAAAAAAAAAAAGCTATAAAAATGGCCTGGGTTGGGAATATATTTTGCTGGTAAGGTTCGGATTGTGAATTTGGGGTCAGAGTCTAGGGGTCTTTATGATTCGGAGGCGTTAGGTAGGGGGAGGGGAGCTCGTTATAAATGTGCCGCACTTATGACATCGCTTCTTGTAATCTCTCCGATATTACCACTCGGTAGGGAAATATGGCGTCGTCCTATCCGAAATGTGAGGAGAAGCCACTGAGGAGGAGAAGACTTTACTTTTAATTCTCCCATAATAATCTCATCATCTCTGAATTCAATTACGCGGGTCGAACCCCGTATCTATCGATATAGATATTCAGGAACGGTTAACCCTCTCACAGCCAGACCCTTGAGGATTAATGCTGTGTAACCAGTGACATTTATAGTCAACTCTTTCTCAATGAGCTCGGTCTATCAAAACTGTCTAAAAGAGAAAACCTGTCTGTGCTGCCCATAGCAACCAATCACAGGGCTGCTTTCATTTTATCAGAGCAGTTTGAAGGATGAGAGCTGAGCTCTGATTGGTTGCTATTGACAAGAAAAGCAGTTTTTCTTTGTAGGCCATTTTTGACAAAGTGGAACCATTGGGGGAGATTTATTACCCGAAATGCGACATAGATTTACTGCAATTCATAAAAAATAATTAAAAAAACCTCTTACAATGGCCGGCAACACATAAATTATGGGTCCATTTCCTTATGACATTTGCATCTGTTTTTATCTAGTTTTTGGTGTTTTACACTTTTTTCTTTGCACCTAATTCTTCTTTTAATTTGTCCCTTTTTTAAAGTCGCCTTTTTTTTATATATTTATCTGTTTTTTGTTGGGGTTTTTTTTTACTTCGGCATTCTGAGTGGGGTTTGATGTTTCCAGATATTTTTGATCAATTCATCGTTTGTGACTTTTCGAGAAATCACAATTATTTTGCCTATTATGTAACTCCAGTCCTTCCCTGGAGAGATTTTCTGCATGTTTTTTCCAATATTTTATGGAATGTGCAACTTTTTGCTCTAAAAAGTCGCATGAAGGGTAAAAGACAAAAATAAATATGACTCTGCCATTTGTTGGCGATCAGTTTGTCAAAATAGCGCACGCGTTTCATGAATTTTGCACAATTACCACAAGACAAAAGAAAAAGTGAATTTAAAAGTGAAATGGAAGATCAGAAAGGATTACGGTAATCAGGACATGCAATTTTTTTTTTTTTTTTCTTAAAGCGGAAGACGCTTCATGAAAACCTCATCGGTGTTTTTTTTTCTGAAGCGTATTTTCTGGAGTCTTGACGGACATCTGCATTTTTTGGGGTGGTGTTTTTGCCGTTTTTAGCGCTTTTTTTGCCGCCGGAAAAAGACGCTGTGTGCACATTCCCTTAGACAGCAAGGGACGCTTTGGGACTTCATTTACAAATAATTTTATTATTACTAGATGTGCACTTCTGCAAATGGCTGCTTCAGATTAGATTCACACGTTGCGTTTTTGCAGCTTTTTTTTGTTTGTTTTTTATGCTAATTTTTAGCAGCTTTTTACAGGACTAGCAAAGATGAATATTTCAAAAATCTCATGCACGCAATGGCATTTGTTTCCTGACTGATTTGGAAATCTGCTGCGTTTTTGCAAACTGCAGCATGTCACTTCTTATTTCTAGCGTTTTTTTGCCCATAGGAAACAATAAGTAAGTGCAAAAAAATGCAGCAAAAAACGCATGTATCATTTTTTGTTGTGTTTTTGGTGCAAAAACCTTAGGAAGTTAGATCGTGCTTTTTTTTGGACCACTAAATTTTATCAACATGCACAAGAGGCAGCAAATACGCAGCAGTAAAAACCTGATTTTTGTAAGCTGCTTCTTTACTTTACAGTTAAAAGAGCAGGTTTTGCCTGCGGAAAAAAATGCAGCAAAAAAAAAAAAAACGCAAAGTGAGAACATAGCCTCAAAAGGATTTTCTTTTGTGGCAGGAGCAATATATACAATTTTTTATAATATTATTTATTATTATAGCGCCATTTATTCCATGGCGCTTTAAATGTGAAAATGGGTATACAAAATAAAAATACAAGTACAATAATCTCATGACAAGTCACTGACTGGTACAGGAGCAGAGAGGACCCTGTGGTCATTCACGTCCAAATATTTGCCACGGATTCCCTTGTATGTATGACCAACCTACGTTCTTTAAAAACTACCGCCGACAATTTCTTACCCGCTTTACTGGGAGCTGACAGCAAGATCACTGGATCCAATCATGAAAAAAAGAGAAGAACATGAGTAAATAGCAAAGTTCAGCTAATATGTATCAACCCTTATAATACAAATGCAAGTTACTATACTCTATGAAAGTGCATAGAACAAGTGAAAGAGTAAATGTCAGATGTCTGTGGGCTAGTGCTGGAGCCCCATACTGTGTTCTATGGGTTACATGTAGTATGGAGATATTAGGATATTCCCCGGCTCTTACCTGCAGTGGAAAGATAAAGGAGAAACCATGGAGGACACATTGCTACAGCAGCTGAAATGTCCTTGTCTTGTACCCTTGTGGTTACACACAGAGGTTCTTCACTCCTTCGCCATACACATTTCCATATATTAAAATCTATAGCACACAAACCAGTGATTTATACCTAACATTCGGGGTCATATAGCAATAGTCTGATTTACATGACAAACTTGCAAGTTGACCTGCAGGAACATGTTTATGGGTGGTCTGAGATATGCAATTTATGCATGTTCATTTTGCAAAAAAAAAAAATCAAAACTAATATACAGAAATAAAAATATACCAGCTAGCGAACCATTAATTTTTTTGCAAAACTCTGGAAACTGAGATAAACAATGATGCAAGGCTCTGTACACATCTACATGGCTTTCATTTATATCAAAGATGAAGTAGAGCTGGAACAATGATGGCTGTGGTAGCAGAGCTGGATCGCCAATAAATGAAGATATACAGTGGGTGCGGAAAGTATTCAGACCCCTTTAAATTTTTCACTCCGTCTCATTGCAGCCATTTGGTAAATTCAAACAAGTTCATTTTTTCTCATTATTGTACACTCTGCACCCGATCGTGACTGAAAAAAAAAACAAATGTAGAAATTTTTGCAAATTTATTAAAAAAGAAAAACTGAATTATCACATGGTCATAAGTATTCAGACCCTTTGCTCAGTATTGAGTAGAAGCCCCTTTTGAGCTAGTACAGCCATGAATCTTCTTGGGAATGATACAAGTTTTTCACATCTGGATTTGGGGATCCTCTGCCATTCTTCTTTACAGATCCTCTCCAGTTCTGTCAGGTTGGATGGTGAACGTTGGTGGACGGCCATTTTCAGGCCTCTCCAGAGATGCTCAGTTGGGTTTAGGTCAGGGCCCTGGATGGGCCAGTGAAGAATGGTCACAGAGTTGTTCTGAAGCCACTCCTTTGTTATTTTAGCTGTGTGCTTAGGGTCATTGTCTTGTTGGAAGGTGAACCTTCGGCCAAGTCTGAGGTCCAGAGCCCTCTGGAAGAGGTTCTCATCCAGGATATCTCTGTACTTGGCCGCATTCATGTTTCCTTCAATGACAACCAGTCATGCTGTCCCTGCAGCTGAAAAACGCCCCCATACCATGATGCTGCCACCACCATGTTTCATTGTTGGGATTTCATTGTTGGGATTGTATTGGGCAGGTGATGAGCAGTGCCTGGTTTTCTCCGCACATACCGCTTAGAATTATCACCAAAAAGGTCTATCTTCGTCTCATCAGACCAGAATCTTATTTCTCATAGTCTTGGAGTCCTTCATGTGTATTTTAGCAAACTCTATGTGGGCTTCCATATGTCTTGCACTGAGGAGAGGCTTTGGTCGGGTCACTCTGCCATAAAGGCCCGACTGGTGGAGGGCTGCAGTGATAGTTGACTTTGTGGAACTTTCTCCTATCTCCCTACTGCATCTCTGGAGCTCAGCCACAGTGATCTTGGGGTTCTTCTTTACCTCTCTCACCAAGACTCTTCTCCCACGATTGCTCAGTTTGGCTGGACGGCCAGGTCTAGGAAGACTTCTGGTGGTCCCAAACTTCTTGCATTTAAGGATTATGGAGGCCACTGTGCTCTTAGGAACCTTGAGTACTGCAGACATTCTGTTGTAACCTTGGCCAGATCTGTGCCTTGCCACAATTCTGTCTCTGAGCTTCTTGGCCAGTTCCTTTGACCTCATGATTCTCATTTGGTCTGACATGCACTGTGAGCTGTGATGTCCTATATAGACAGGTGTGCGCCTTTCCAAATCAAGTCCTATCAGTTTAATTAAACACAGCTGGTCTCCAATGAACGAGTAGAACCATCTCACGGAGGCTCACAAGGAAATGGACAGCATGTGACTTATTTATGAGTGTCTGAGCAAAGGGTCTGAATACTTATGACCGTGTGATATTTCAGTTTTGTTTTTTTATAAATTTGCAAAAATGTCTACATTTCTGTTTTGTTTTTTTTAGTCAAGATTGAGGTGCAGAGTGTACATTAATGAGAAAAAATTTTTTTTCTAAATTTACCAAATGGCTGCAATGAAACAGAGTGAAAAATTGAAAGGGGTCTGAATACTTTCCGCACCCACTGTAGCATCACCAGGTAGCGGTAGCACGCCAACCAAAATGCACCGGTAGCATACTTCTGTCTGAGCCAGGTTTAAATGGCTTGGGCTGATAATATCATTGTAGTATATCTGGTCGCTGTCGCAACCTGGTGCACAGTAGGAGAGGCGGAATCCAGGAAGCAGGACAGGTGAGAAACATGATGCGACTAATCCTTGGCATGACCAAGTGAAGTGACATGCTTAATCCACTGTGCATCCAGAAATGCATATTAATATGTAATGCTCGTAGTAGAGGAACCACTATGCCGTGGTCCGAGGAGAGCCTGGAGGGGCGTGACTAGGCGAACACCTGACTCTTCACTAGATCCCCGATGGTGGGGTTAGACTTGGCTCTAGATGGACGCCAGTTACTACTCCATGACAGACCTCGGACACACGGAAGCTGACCCTCAAAGGGGTAAGACACTGGAACGGCCAGGAATGGGTTTCACAGCAGGCACAGGCAGGTGCTGGACAAGAGCTGGCAGAATCAGCTGGCCTACAAACGGGTACTACTGGTACTGGCAGGCACGGATGGTATAAAGGAAGGTATGTCAAGTACAGCTGGTATACAGGAAGGTACTGCAGGTGCTGGTAGGCGTGGCTTGTATACAAGCAAGCATGGTTGGTATACAGAAATACATGAACACGGGACCTGACAACTGGAAAGCATGGAGACAAACAAACAGAACATGTTGCTCAGGCATCTCCCAACAGGTTGAAGTGCCTTAAAAAATAAGTGTCTCCCAGCTATTGGCTACACAAACTGAAGGCTGCTATCAAAGCAACCTGGGCTTCCATAACACCTCAGCAGTGCCACAGGCTGATCGCCTCCGTGCCACGGCGCAATGATGCAAAAGGAGCTCCAGCCAAGTGTTGAGTGCATTTACTGAATAAACACTTCAGTAGGCCAACGTTTCGGATTTTAAAATCATTTTTTCAAGCTGTTGTTATAAAGTATTCTAATTTACTGAGATAATGACTTTTGGGTTTTCATTGGCTGTAAGCCATAATCATCAACATTAACAGAAATAAACATTTGAAATAGATCACTCTGTTTGCAATGACTCTATATAATATACTGTATGAGTTTCACTTTTTGTATTGAAGCACTGAAATAAATTATCTTTTTGATGATATTCTAATGTAGTGAGAAGTACCTCTAAATACGCACGCTAGGCCAAGCCGAGCATACATGATTATCTTCAATATGAGGGGAGTAGGCTTTGCCAAGTGATCTTATCATTCCTGGTAATAAAGGACAGGCTACCTTGAAAAAAAAAATCACACTCATCACATGACTTTTGGAAATAATGTTGGTTTCTTGTGACTTATTACTATAAGGAATACATGGAGTCTAAGTCTAACAGCGACTTTATCACAATTTCCCTCATCCTCAACACTAATGTTAATTTTCTGTGTGTAATGTTTTGCTTTATTTGTTCCTTCGGTAGGAAGAGTACATGTACAGGATGCCGCCATCATGTGCCAAGAAAATCATAAGTCAATATACATAAACAAATGAGTCGAAAGGCAGGAAATGCATCTTATTCATACAGAGGCCATTACCAGCAGTGGCTGCCCGTACACAGCTCTGCTTTATACAACACACTATTCAAGCAGAATTATGGTTCAAACAGGTTAAGAAAATGTAGCAACTGAGTCATGAGATTGTATGAGATTATTTCTTTCCTCTGTATAAAATTTTTTCTTAACCAGTTGACTTGGAGAAACCTAAATAGCCCCTGTGCCCCCAGACAGTTTGATCTTATCTGCAAAAGTGCCATTTACAATTTGTCGCCTTCCTCTCCAACTTGCTGTCTACTGCCTGTTGTCAAGTGTAATCCGTCTGTAGCAGCAGCAACACCAAGATGGCTTACAGGAAATGGGGACAAGTCTTTGTTTCTTTCCTCCTGCTCTCCTTTCGGTCGTGCTGTATACAGGCATAACAGACAGATGTGCTTTTATTTCGGGGCAAGCAACTTATAGTGCTGGCAGAATGCATACTTACCAACATTCGTGTTGTGGTAGTAGGGACATTACAGTCCCAACCCGCAGGCCTGTATGAGAATGCCCCAACCTTCTTGACTTTCTGGGGCAGCCTACTTTGAGTGTGATTTAGATAACTTTTTAGTCTGTGACAATCATGAATTTGCAAGGAGTTTATCTGAAAAATAGGAACAGCCCTGTAAAATTTGGGACTTCTGGCAGACATGCAAAATAGTGAAGAAGAGGAACTGCCTACTCAAAAATAATGGATGGCACATTACAGAGAATCGGGACAGTTTTCGGACATAATAGATTGGCATGTGCTCCATAAATTGTGGAAACTTATGGCTGCTCCACCATGCTTTTCCACAAGTTTAGAAAAAAAAAGAGCAAGTAACCTGAAAGGGGTTGTCTTGTCTAGCTCGATAAGTCTGCAGTCCCTCTGTGTGTGCTGTGGGGATACACCGCTTTCCAAGCTGGGAGCGGAGGGTATGTATGAGTTATACATACTCCTGGCCTGTGGGCGCAGCCACGCTCCGTACACTTGTATGGTGCCACGGGACGGCCTGTGGTCGTGTCCGACTAGAGGTGTGTGGACAGCGAATATGGCGCAAAGGGGCATATGTATCACTCATACATACCCTCTGGTCCCGGCTCAGAAACCGGCGAATCCCCACAGTGCATGCAATGGGGGGATTCATAAGTCTGCAGTCACACAGAGTGACTGTAGACATATTGATTTAGACCAGACAACCCCTTTAAAAAGCAGAACACTTCACAATTGCAATTGTATGTTGTATTTTTTTTTTTTTTTTAATTCCGATACGCAATAAGACTTGTTATGCTGGTTTCACATTTGCGTTAAAAAAACGCCGCGTTTTTAACGCAAACGCATGTGGTGCAAAAAACGAATGTAAACGCGTGCAAACGCTGCGTTTTTTAGACGCATGCGTTTTTGCATGTGGTAAAAAAATGCAGCGTTTTGACGCGTTTACATGCGTTTTTTTCCTGCGTTTGCGTTTTTGAAACATGATGAGAAGTGTGTGACAGATGCCAATCATCAAAATCAACTAGAAAACCCACTATAAGCAGAAAGGGTTGGGGTTAGGATCCCTAGTAACCCTAGGGATCCTTACCCTAACCCTAGGGATCCTAACCCTAGGGGGTTAGGGTTAGGATCCCTAGGGTTAGGGTTAGGATCCCTAGGGTTAGGGTTAGGATCCCTAGGGTTAGGGTTAGGATCCCTAGGGTTACTAGGGATCCTAACCCTAGGGTTAGGGTTAGGATCCCTAGGGTTAGGATCCCTAGGGTTAGGGTTGGGGGGTGGCTTATCAGTGTGTATTCTTTTGTTTTTCTATTGAAACGCATGCGTTTAAAAACGCATGTGCTTAAAAACGCATGCGTTTACATAGACAGCAATACGTTTTTTTTGCGGAAAAAAAACGCCGCTAGAAATTACTACAGGTTGCATTTCCGCAACAAAACGCAAGCATAGAAATGACGTCGTCAAAACGTGGCAAAACACATGCAAAAAAACACATGCGTTTTTAATGTTAAGTATAGAAAAAAAACGCATGTGTTTTTCGCGCTAAAACGCAGCGGCAAAAAACGCAAATGTGAAACCAGCCTTACACCGCTTGTTATAAATCGCCTCCGTCCTGCCTGCACTGATGAGAAGATAGAACCGCGGCAAATACTTGAGTGACGTCATAAATTTGTCATTATAAAACAAGAGCAGTTTCTAGGAAAATTCCAAAAACCTGTCCTTGTACAAGGGGCCACATCGCAGTTATGTCTTCCTGCATCATATACTGGTGGTAAGCACAGATAAATCTCCATTGATCCAGTAATTGGAAGGAGGTGGACAGATTAATGCTCTACAAGTTTTTATAGAATGCAATGAATCGTTAGCACCGCCATTGACCATTGCGGCATGAGACGTCACACTCTTGTGCAGTCAGACATGGTGTTATAGGTCATCAGCATAGAATAGGAAAGGCCGGTATCTAATTGTCAAACACCAATCCATGAAACCAGCAAATCACATCTTATTGATAGGAGACCTCAGCCTAATGTGTAGGGCGAATCGGCCGACCATCTAATGTGTATGGGGCCAAGTCTTCCGAGAGATGATGTCGGGGAGAGAAGGATCTGGCTTCTTGGATTTTCGACATCCCATCCTTTTGTTCTCCAGAATATATGCCTCTGCCAGAGGATTCTGACAGCTGATCTTTCTTCGAGAGTTGACATCTATTGTGTATGGAATCTTTAGTTATGAAGTTCTGCAGGAATCTAGAGCAATCAGCGGACTCCCATGGAGGTCACCGGGCATTTTGTTAAGCCGTTTCCGGGCAATTATGTTTGTTTTTAGTGACCTATTCATGTGAATAAGCAAAGTGAATCAAAAACAGACACGTCTCCCATTTTTTATGCATAAATGGTCTGCAAAAATATAATAATACGACATGTGAACATCCACACTGGATTTTATGGGAACGTGACCAATATCTATAAAACACAGCTAAGTGCCCAAGAAAAACAGAAGATGTCCTTTTTTTCCATATTGGTTTCCTAAAGCTATGGGCACATGGAGATTTTTCACACTTTCAAAACCAAGAGCTGCTTCAGAAAAAAAATCTCCTTTTTGTGGAGTTTATGGGGGAATTTCTGTCTTCCGGAAGAGTTTTTGAAGTGTTCAGGGACTGGAGTAACATTTCGGGAGTAAGAAACGCTGACACTTTAAATAAATTTGACGTCCACTTCAGATTGTCGTGAAAACGGCAAAATGTTGCTACTTTTAAAGCGTTTTGTGCCATTTTTTTTTTATTTATGAATTGTTTTTATGTGTCTTGACTGGCAGGTTCGCTTTAATGTAACAACTGGATGCAATGTTTTTGGCTAAAACAAAAAAATGCTTTACAACACCATGATTTCTGCAAATGATGATAATCTTTAAAAAAAAAAAATCTCACCCGCACTCTGGAGTAAGTCAATAGCAGAAAGTGGCATGTCCTGAGGATTTGCAACATAAAAGGTGAACGGCGCAGAAATGTGCATAAAATCTGTAGCATATTCCACAGTGTATATATCCCAAGGGAACACATCCATAATATTACTACTGAATCATAACTCTGTAAAGACAGGAGTGTATGGAGTAGAAAGGTTTAAGTAGTCATTTTATTTAACAAAGCTCCTTTAAAATCACAATTTGTAAAAAAGTATGTAGGAAATTTCGGGAAGGCAGACGGACGAAAGACAGTCATGAGTACAACAAAACCACTCCAAGTCAAGTGACATACACATGAAATGTATCAGTAGGAGCAGCACAGCATCAGCCCATTAATACATATCAATCTCAGACCAAGTGGGTGTAAATGCAGGGTTGGGAAGATACATCTCACCAAAGTGGAGAGACTCAGGCTCTCAGAAGAACCAGATGACAAGACCTCGACGCGCGTTTCATGTGTTAAAATGTCCAGTGCAGAAATGTGCATAAAATCTGTAGCATTTTCTTCAGTGCATATATTCCGAGGGAACATACCCATAATATTACTACTAAATCATAAGTATATAGTCACTATGTCCTTACTCAGGTCTTCTCATAGACACGCCATGCTTCCCTCTTGCTATACTTGTTTACTGCCAGTGAGTTTTTACCAACCAACCAGATATACATTTGTGGATTTCATACACAAAAAAATCCATTTCAGTCTTCATAATTATCATGACATTTTTTCTCTTTGGTGTCACACCCTCAAAACGGACAGTGGGAGGAATTGGCCAAAGGGATGAGCTTTTGGGAATATCTAATCTTTCTGCCTTCATGGAATTTATAATCTTATTTCCACTTAGGATACTTTCCCGTGGCCGGTTTTACTATCACACAACACATTCACTCCCAATTATCAGCTCTTCAACACAACGTAGTGCAGATGGAATTCTTGGCTTGCACTATTTTAATCCTGGAGAATTCAAAGTGCGTTATACAGGATTGTATCTGTGCTTGTAATAAATGGACCTCTTGGGGCTTCACACAGAATGCATCCTGCTCAACGTGATCCACTGAAAAGGCAAGAAGACGTGAGACAATACTAATATAATATCTGCTAGAATATGCCACCTACAGGCAGGGCTCGTATAAACCACTAGGACCTGGTGGCGGGACAAAAGTCATTACCAATTTTATCAATTGGACTTTCCTCTATTTCAGACATTAAATTTTCTTTAAATGTTTGTAAAATAGCAAAATTCAACTTATTCAGATGCTTCAATTAATAGAGGAGCCCATATCTCCAGATATTGGTAGTTGTCCCGGAAATTCCACTTATGATTAGAACTCCCGTGAGAGCGATTCCAGGGTCAACACATGACTAGTTTTGTTCGTGAACGGGGCTGGTTGACCATTTATTCCAATGGATAAGCCAGACTCCTTCTTTTTCTATGTATCACCAGAATTGGCCAACCATCTAAGGCAATGTTTCCCAAACTCAGAGACCCCACAAGTCCTGTTTTCAGGATTACCCTAGTAATGCACAGGTGAGAAACCGCATGCGGTTTTTTTGCGGATTTCTTGCAGAAAATGTCCGGTTTTTCTCAGGAATTTTCTGCGAGAAATCCTGAGCGTGTGCACATTGCCTAAGGAAATCCTGAAAGCATGACCTGTTTTGGTGCCGTGGAGTTTGGGAAACGCAGATCTAAGATGTCTCCAGACTCTCCCTGACAGATGAACGGTTTTGTAAGGCAAAACTGTTGCAAAAGAACCGCGCTATGTCACAGTGTGCGAGTGCACCGTGCAGCAGGGAGGAAAGCGCATTCCTCCCTGCTGCACGGTGCACTCGCACACTGGGACACAGCGCGGTTCTTTTGCAATAGTTTTGCCTTACCTTTTGCGCTGTCTTTGGCTTATGCTGCAGCAGGTCCCTATAATTTAGACGCTCATGACTGCCTGCAGAGCACCCCTTCACATCCAGTTCATGTTAAAGAATGTTCTGATGAAGGTCCTGTGACGGACCGAAAACGTTCATAACCCTTTTTGTCTGGATGCACAAATAAAAGGAAGATCTTTTTTGTTCAAGTACTGAGTGCAGGGCCGCCATCAGGGCATGACGGCCGTGACTGGCGTATGGGGCCCGGTGGGCAGAGGGGGCCCGCATCGGGCCCCGTCTCATCTGCTCACCGGGCCCCTACCGGCAGCCGCAGGCTAACCGGGCCCTTAGCGCCGACGCTGCAGCTGTTTAAAGCTATTGACGTGCGGGCACGGGCCCGCACGTCAATAGTTAACAGCCGCCAGCCAATCTGAGGCTGGCAGCTGACATCAGTCGCAGCGTGCGTGCATGTCACCGGCGTCTGACATCATTGTCAGTCGCCGGCGAGTGCACGCTGCAGCTGCGTGGAGACTTCGCCCGCCGCAGGAGCACGGCCAGGTAAGAAGAACTTCTTTTTTTTTCTTGAGAGCGGCGATCCGGGGGGCCCAGGGAAGAACGCTGGACACAGGGGCAAAAAGCTGGACAGAGATGGGGCAGAGTGCTGGACAGAGATGGGGCAGAGTGCTGGACAGAGATGGGGCAGAGTGCTGGACAGAGATGGGGCAGAGTGCTGGACAGAGATTGGGCAGGGTGCTGGACAGAGATGGGGCAGGATTGGAAACAGATGGGGCAGAGTGCTGGACAGAGATGGGGCAGAGTGCTGGACAGAGATGGGGCAGAGTGCTGGACACAGATGGGGCAGAGTGCTGGACACAGATGGGGCAGGATTGGAAACAGATGGGGCAGAATGGAGACAGATGGGGCAGGATTGGACACAGATGGGGCAGGATGGATACGATGGAGAGAGATGGGGCAGGATGGGGAGATCATATGGGGCAGAATGGATACTCATGAGGGAAGGATGGGAGAACATATGGCTGGAGCCTGGAATGAGACACACGGGGGCCAGGATGGGGAATATTACCATAGGGGCTAATTAAGGGATGTTATTATTGCAGTGATGTATTTATTTTATTTTTGAGTATACTGTTTTAAATGGGGGGCGGTCCTGTTACTGTGTAGAGTGATACTATGTCGCCTTCTTCATGTGGTGTAATGTAGAGGCTGGGAAAATTAAGTAATGTATTCTACAAGCGGAACTCGAGATAACTGTGTTATTTCCTGCAGAGAGAAGTCCTGGCTGGATGAAGTGATGGCGGTCTGTGCTGGATGAAAGATGAAGGACTTCACCTAGAGACGTCACTGGTGAGTCAGTGTTACCTATACACTGACACTATACACTGTATACCTATATACAGAGGTCCTGTGTACAATGTCACCAGTGATCACTGTATTACCTGTACATTATATACAGAGCTCCTGTGTATAATGTCAACGGTGATCACTGTATTACCTCTACACAGACACTGCATACTAATTACAGATCTCCTGTGTATAATGGCACTGATGGTGATAGTATTGTGGGTTGTTTTTTTTTTTATTACTGATCAGTATTGTAGTATTCAGTCATTGGTGGTAATATGCGGTCTGGTCATGATGTGGTGGTATTTGTTCCTTGTATTTTATATTATTCAGTCACTGTGGTGGTAATATGTCATCTGGTCATAGTGTTGTGGTATTTGTTCCTTGTATGTAGTATTATAGGTCATTTTAAAAATTTAAAAATAAATAAAAATATACCTAAATTGTATTGCATATTTTAACAAATATTTAATAGGTTACAGCAGAGTAGGGCCCGGCCAAAAGTGTTTACCGTGTTATGGTGGCGGCTTAAAAAATCTTTTGGCCAAAACAAAAGCTGCCGGCTATATGTGTGATCTGGTGATGGGAACTGTCAATGTGTGATAGGTGAGAAGTGGAGATTTTCCAAGAGAGAGCGGTGGGACTGTGGACAGTTTGAGGGGTGGAGCCTGGAGGCGGGGCTGGGGTGGAGCCTGGGCGGAGTCTCAAGGGGGCCCCGAAAATTTTGCCAGTATGGGGCCCCAAAATTTCTAGTGGCAGCCCTGACTGAGTGCCAAGTTTATTATTATATTTTAACGGGTTGGATACCTGACTTGAGCACCAACAACTCTTTTACTATAGAGTGCTGTGTAAGTCTATATGTATGGAGAAGTCGGGAGTGGGAACCTATTGGTCAAATGACTGGCCAACTGACATCCATATTATGTGTATGGTTGGCAGCATTATATTGTATGGAGCACTATGTGGGAACATTATACTGTATGGAAGGCAATGCAGGGCCCCATCTTACTGTATGGAGGATTATGTGGGGCCATTATACTGTATGGAGAACTTGTTATGACCATTATACTGTATGAATGGCTGTGTGGGGATTCCAGTTGGAGAATCATACTGTGATGGACGTCATTATTTTTTGTTGAGGGATTGAGGGAAGGGGGGTATGGTAGGGTCATCACACCGTGCATGTGGATGGTCACTGTGGGGGTATCATACCATATTTGGGGGCATTTTTGTTTGCATTATACTTTATTATGTGTATTATTCAAGGTTTTTTTTTTATCCTTTGTTATTACATATTAAACTTAGGCCATTGGGCCATATGCTTGTATTGCTCTTACATAACATATTATATCATTCCAATATTTTATTCTAAGATCTATTAAATATACTTTGTTTTCAGTTTATTTCCATATGAAAGAGTTAATCGTTATATTTGATGATAGCTAAAAACTTCCTCAATTGTAGACATTTTTTACAATAAATATCCAGGTTGGCCCGTGACTTTGTCCAAGCTTTTAATTTTGGTCCTCTGTGTATTGAAGTTTAACATACCTGTTCTAGACTCAGCAATTGCAGAGGAAGCTCCGCTGTATCTTACAACTCCTGTGCCTGCACCATCCCTGTGAAACATAAATACAGTTTCCTCCCCATCAGAATGTACTAACAAAGATATATACTTTCATGCCCCCAGAAAATAATTACATTATTTCCAAAGTAATGGCCACGAAGTGTCTCAATTCTGTCTAATCTGCTTTCCACTTACCTGCTTTGAACTTCTACTTTCAATTCAAAGCATGTAAATGTCAGGAACAATGCATGCTTGGAAGTAAGGCGGAGGATATTCCAACACCTATTGTGCTGGCAGAATGCTGATAAAGTGGAACATCCTACTCAAAAAGCATGGATTACAAGTTCTAGAGCATAAGAATTCAGGAAACCTCCTGGACATATTCAAGAAGCTTTATCTTGTGGATGAGCACTATGCTTTTTGACAGGTACACTTTAAATGTTAAAACTTTTCTTATTGGCTATCCATAGCACAATGTTCCAATTTAATAATCATATGTCCAATCCTGGTTTGTATTACATTATTATCATTGTGGAATCCAAAATAAAACTACATCAATGCTGAACTCAGATGAGCAAAAGTTACTTTTAAGTGCATTCCCGAGGAGCAGATCATAGGAAGAGATGCCGGGACCCTTGGCCAAGCTCCAGATTACAAGGTCTCCATGCTTTCTCCTCTCACATAGCTTTCACTTGTTGAATTCTCATTCACTTGCTGTAATAAATAGATTATAATAGGAATAATAACAATATCGTAGTTTGCTTTTTTTCCCTTGTGGGTCACGTCTCACTTAAAGGAAAATTTCACCTTAGAATATTTCAATTAAAGGGGATTATTTGGGGATATTATTTCATAGATTAAAGGAGACCTTTCACTGGATTATTTATTGTAAACTGAGTGTCTCCTCCAATTGGTGCTGCTCCAAAGATTCTGGAATTTTATTTTTCCTGTGCCCCTCCGTTCCAAAGTTATGCCCCCCAAAAATAAAAATACAAATTGGTGCTGCTTTAAATACCTTGGAATAGTTATTTGTTCAGTGCCCCTCCATTCCAAAATGATGCCCCCCAAAAAATAAAGGTACAAATTTGGAGCTGCTCCAAAGATTCTGCAATAGTTTTATTTGTTTTTGTTCTGTGCCCCTCCGTTCCAAATTTGCGTTGCTCCAAAGATTCTGGAATAGTTTTTGTTTTCTCTGCCTCTCCTTTTCAAAGATATGCCCCCCAAAAAAGAAAAGCACAAATTGATGCTGATCCAAAGATTCTGACATTTTTTTTCTGTGCCCCTCCATTCCAAAATTATGCACCCAAAAAATAAAAGTGCACATTTTGGCTGCTCCAAAGATTCTGGAATAGTTTTTGTTTTCTCTGCCTCTCCTTTTCAAAGATATGCCCCCAAAAAAAGAAAAGCACAAATTGATGCTGATCCAAAGATTCTGACATTTTTTTTCTGTGCCCCTCCATTCCAAAATTATGCACCCAAAAAATAAAAGTGCACATTTTGGCTGCTCCAAAGATTTTGGAATAGTTTTTTTTTCTCCTGTGCCTTTGCATTCCAATCTTATGTAACCAAAAAATAAAAGTGCAAATTGGTTCTGCTCCAAAGATTCTAAATGGGGGCCTAACTTTGCAACGGAGGAGATCAGAGGAAAAAGGAAAACTGTTCGAAAAACAATGGAGCAGCAGCAATTGCAGGAGGTACTCGGATTAAGTGAAAAAAAAATTCTAGTGAAAGATCCCTTTTAATACTACATATCTTATATAGATTATTAAAACATAGATACAAATCAAGACAAATTATTATGTTACTTTAAAGGGTATCCGTTGTTTTAATTTTTTTTTACAGAAATCAATAGTATACATGAAAATAAGAAATGTTGTAATACATCTTGTTTGAGAAATTTGCTTCTTTCTCCGCAAGAATTGATCATAAATTCTTAACTCACATATAAAATCTGTATTCAGTGAAAAAGGGCTTTAACATTATTGAGTTATAGGAGATGGCAGTTTGTGCTCGTAATATTCTATGTAGGGAGGAGCTGGAGGAAGAGCTCCTCCCCTTTCCTGTCTACATAGAATTTCACAAGCACTAACTGCATTCTCCTATCTCAGTAATGTAAAAATCTGTTTTCACTTAATACAGATTTTCCCATGAATTAAGAATTTTGAAAACTAATATTATACTATTAAATATTACAAAGTTTATTTTTTTTTTAACGTTTGCTATTGATTTACAAAATAAAATTAAAACAATGGTTACTCTTCCAGGTTCGTGTTTCTAGATGAAAAGCTAGGTGTTATACCAATGAATTAGACGCGTGCTGCATCTGTGTATCTGTTAGGTAAAGGTGTATAATTGTATTTCCAGCTCATACACATGAAAAGTACAGACTTTGAATACAAACGGCTGCAGCAGGAGCCTCTCCCCTCTGCTCTTTCTGCAGTAGGACAACAAATTGGAAAGTTTATTTTTTTTACCTAAGGTATGTAAGGCTTCATTTTGAAACCAGCCCAAGAAGGATGAGCAGGAGATTAACTGCTGCGTCCTCGGCAGGATTTTTGAGACTGATTCAGGATCCTATAGAAATGATATTTCTTGCTAAATGTAAACATTTACGGCCTGTCCAAGTTTAGTGTTTCTTTATGGAAATGATTGGACACAATCTTACGACAGCATCTCTTTGGAGGAGAAAAAAAAAAAAAGTCTTGATCTCCCAGACCACTGTAATAATAAACCGCAAATATTTTATTTTTTTCTTATTATTGCGCAAATATGTATATATTTTTTATTATTATTGCTTTTGTGGAAAGTTTCAATATGTTGTTCATCTACTGAGACATGAATGAAAAGTTTCTGCTGTGAACAGCTGGTCTGTTCTGTGGTCGCCTGTTTGGTCAGGAGTCTATCCCATGAACACCTGCCTTCGCCTTCAATGCTCTTATCTGCTTTGTTCTTTGTTTTCTTTTTTTTTATAACACACTTTTTCAATTCAAAGTCAGAAAGCAGAGCAAAGAAAAAGCAACTGTCGTCTCAAGGACGAAAGAAGATATGCTCCTCCAAAGAGAAGGCAACGACTGATAACTTGATATACTTTTGTGCGCCTCCAACACATTTTTCTAACTTCCCGAGTCTATCACCCCTTTTTCGCCATAGTAAAGAATTGAACTGTTGGATCGAATGTGCTGGACAGATCTTTAGAAGACACAACGTGACTTGGTATATATAGTTATTTTATATACAGGGTGGGCCATGTATATGGATACACCTAAATAAAATGGAAATGGTTGGTGATATCAACTTCCTTTTTGTGGCACATTAGTTTATGGGAGGGGGAAAACTTTTCCAGGTGGGTGGTGACCATGGCGGCCATTTTGAAGTTGGCCATTTTGGATCCAACTTTATAAATGGCGCACCCAGGTGTATCCATAAAAATGGCCCACCCTGTAGATCCTGCTCTCCACTGTTAGAATATTCACTGCAAGGTTCAATCAAACACTTGTGATCTTAGAACGGCAAATACAACATTTTTCTTCCTTTAAATTGTGCTGGACCCATGCTGCCATCATTGGTTGCAAACACCTGGCTTAGGCTCTGTTGACATTTTGGTTATGACTTCCATTCACGATGGATGACACAAGCCACTTCTGGATTCATATTACAACAGATATCAATGGCAATTGACTGAACCCCAATAAATAATAATAATAAATGTGACAACCTATAATCTGGCTTCCATCCTTAGCACTCCACTGAAACCACCCTAACCAAAATGACCAACTGTAGCGCTGGTGGGTGTGGACCCACTGCACCACGGGCCAGGCTTACTGTGGTGGGGTGTAACTTAGTGATTTCCGGAAATTCACTAGAGCTTCTTATGATGAGGATAGACTTTGCTGCCAGTTGTCACCAGGTACCTCTCCAGGGAAGTCTTCGAGTCTTTAACAGCTGACCGGAGGATAAGGTCAGACGAGATGGGTAAACAAACCGGGTCAAAAACGGGAGATTCAAAATTCACACGCATAAACGGGATGATAGCAGACGAACTGACTAGGAACCAATGTTCGGACAAGGAATGGAGGGTTGAGTCGCCTTATATATCACCTGCTAGCAGGTGATAGGCCAGGGTAGCAAATCTCTGCAGGACAAGGTGGATGCAAATTCCTGCAGAGTTCGGCCGCTTCTCCCAGTGACGCACAACCAGACAACTCAAAGCGATGGTCAGCTGCTGAATGGAGCAGGGTGAAACACACGGTGAGTAGGGCGGCACTTAGAAGGTGTGTGAGTGGACGCCGTAGCACTAGCAACCTTACCGCTAAAGTGAACAGACAGTTCTCTATACTCCTCTTTTCAGATCTTTCCTCTGCCTTTGACACAGTCAACACTCCCTACAACTGCACATCCTCTCTTCCCTTGGCATCAAAGGCCTTGCCCTCTCCTGAACCTCCTCCTACCTCCTAGAGTCTCTCATTCCCATACTACTTCCCCATCCCACCCTCTCTCACAGTGTGCCCATCGTGTTTCTGTGCAGGCGTACTTCGTTCTGCACTGCAGAGAGAAGAGCACAGTACTGTAATGTGCATGCACTGGGAGAGTACAAAAAAGCACCAATGACTTGGAAGTAAAGCTGGCGCATGCGCATTACAGTGCTTTACTCTGCTCTCAGCAGGACGGAGGGAAGTACACCTGCAAAGGAGCGCGATAGGGGGGCACTGTATGGATGACATAGGATTCGTCATCCACATGAATCGGGGTAGAAGGACAGAGATTGCAGGGAGAGAGGAATGGTTGAGGAAGACTAGTGCCACGGTGAGGAAGACCAGCGATGAGCTGAGGAAGACCAGAGACGAGGTGAGGAAGACCAGTAACGTGCTGAAGAAGACCAGCGACGAGCTGAGGAAAGCCAGCGATGAACTGAAGAAAAGCAGTGAGGCACTGAAGAAGACCATCAAGGCGCTGAGGAAAACCAGCAAAGCGCTGAGGAAGACTAGCGAGGCGCTGAGGAAGACCAGCGAGGCGCTGAGGAAGACCAGCGAGGCATTGAGGAAGACATGCTGATGAAGACCTTCAATGAGTTGAGAAAGACCAGCAACAAGCTGAGGAAGACTAGCGACCCACTGAGGAAGACCAGCGACGAGCTGAGGAACACCAGCGACATGCTGAGGAAGACCAGCCAGGCACTGATGAAGACCAGCAACAAGCTGAGGAAGACTAGCAACGAGCTGAGGAAACCAGCGACGAACTGAGGAAGACCAGCCACGACCAGCTATGCGCTGAGGAAGACCAGCAATGCACTGAGGAAGACCAGCGATGCGCTGAGGAAGACCAGCGATGCGCTGAGGAAGACCAGCGATGCGCTGAGGAAGTCCAGTGATGCGCTGAGGAAGACCAATGATGAGCTGAGGAAGAGCAGCAACAACCTGAGGAAAAGCAGTGATGAGCTGAATAAGAACAGCGAGGCGCTGAGGAACACCAGCAAAGCGCTGAGGAAAACTAGTGAGGCGCTGAGGAAGACCAGCGAGGCATTGTGGAAGACCAGTGACGAACTAGAAAGACCAGCAACAAGATGAGGAAGACCAGCAACAAGCTGAAGAACACCAGCGACATGCTGATGAAGACCATCCAGGCACTGATGAAGACCAGCGAGGCGCTAAGGAAGATCAGCGACAAGCTGAGGAAGACCATCAACGAGCTGAGGAAAGCCAGCGACGAAATGAGGAAGACCAGCAACGAGCTGAGGAAGACCAGCTAAGGAAGACCAGCGACAAGCTGAGGAACACCAGCGATGCGCTGATGAATACCAGCCAGGCATTGATAAAGACCAGTGTCGAACTGAGGAAGGCCAGCAATAAACTGAGGAAGACCAGCGACGAGCTGAGGAAGACCAGTGACGAACTGAGGAAGACAAGCCCAAAGCTGAGGAAGACCCGTGATGAGCAAAAGAGAAAGGGAGTATATTAAAGAGAATTTAGAAACGGCAGAGGGTCACAGAGGAATGGGTGAAAAGTAGGAAGGGGATTAGAGTCTAAAGGGGAGTGTTTCTCCTCGTGGAGAGTGACAAGTCAAGCCTGATATGCCAGAATAAGGAGACTTATAAGCCAAGCATGCTCCTGTAGGAAATTAAATATGCAAATTGCCTCTTCAGAGCAGGAGCGGAATGGAACTCTAGTGCCACCTATTGGAAATAGTAATCCTAAAAGTCACTATCAACTCTTTAACAATATCACTTAAGATAAAAGCCAAACCAGAGTCTCAATTTGCACACACGTGTTTCGTGGTGTTGCTCCTCATAAGTGCCAAGTGTGAGATCTGATTTGGCTTAATGTTAGGACTGGGATCTAAGAGGGGAAATTAGGAAGGGGACTAGAGTCTAATTGGTAATGTATCTCATTGTGGAGAGTGACAAGCCAAGCCTGGCATGTCAGAGTGAGGAGACTTTTAAGCCATGCATGATCCTCTTGAAAATTAAATATCTAAATTATCTCTTCAAATTTGTATCACTAAGGCAAGATTCACATAGTCACTGCCTGAGTATGGACCATGAAGAACAAAAGAATCAGATAATCAAATGTTAACTTCTGGACCCATATTTCCCCAAACATCATCTGTTGGGGGAGGGTCCGGAGGTCTTACTCGACATAAAATTATCTATCATGCATTGGGATGTTGAGCTCTTTTTTCACTACCCTATTTGCCACCAGTAATATATAGATATCCTGAGTACACCCAACAATAAATGAATGGTAAAGTAGAATTAGTAAAATTATAAACTTCAAATTCAATTTTACAAAACAAAATCTGAGAGTTGTTGGTTAATTTGGAGACATTGGTTCCAAATCCATACTCCTAGAGAGAAATTGTTGTTTGTTTTTTCTTTATCCGGTTGGAAAGATCTGGACTAAAAATCTTTAGATCTTTTTTTCTAGTGCAAACATTTATATAATAAAAAAGCTGCAAATAAAGAAAAAAAAAGTACACATCGGTGTAAAGAATGAAGAGGAGCAAATTTCATCTCTTCGATCAACTGATCAGCAGGGGGGGTGCAGAGAGTTGAATCCCCACAGGCTTATATTTATGGCCAATTCTAAAAATAATTTGTCAATTTTTGGGGGTTGCAAACTAGTAAAAAATGGTTCCTTGTTCTTCCTGTAAGTACAGTTTATATGCACCACCAATGATTATAGGGTCACTGGTGGTGTTCTGGGGGTGTGTAGGGATGAGGCATCTCAAAGAAATGATAAAAAATATTCAAGTATTTCATCAGCACTGATCACAGGTATCCGTAATGCCCAATGCAGGCTGTTTGAGGATGGATGAAATGTGGGAAATCTACACAAATTGCCATTTAATTTGTTTTTCCATAATTAACTCTTAATAAGTGAGTGTTAAGATTTAGCAGGACTGGAGTGTGAAGCATGGTGGGCTCTCAGTCTGCAGGCAGAATTTTCTTGCTTGTGATTCTACCCTGGACCGATCACAAAGGTGATGACTGTTCTTCACAGGTTCATAGACAAGGTTTGTTGGTTAAACAATACCACAGTGTTACATTTGTCATTCCTTTCTAAACTCATAATTAAGTTTCCCTTCTAATTATCCCCCCCCCCCCCCCCCCCCCATCCCCTCAGGCTCCGAAAGTTAAAGAAACAGGACTTCCTGTTAATATTGGCCTGAACACCTTACATTAACAACTCAATTACAGGACTCCAGCAAATAGGGTTAAAAAGAAAATTATATGGTGCATTCATGTTTAACAACCAATTATCCAGTGTAGTAATCACCGAGGTTTTATATTTCTCAGGGTAAAAAGACGGCTTTGGGATCCCCAGAGTTCTGTAAGTGTCCGGAAAGTAAAAGACAAAGAGCAGGTAGATAATGGGGTGCAAGAAGATATATAATGTCTGCAAAGTGCTGCGGAATATGGAAGCGCTATTTAACCCCTTCACCCCCGGAGCTTTTTCCACTTTTTCATTTTCGTTTTTTGCTCCCCTCCTTCCCAGAGCCATAACTTTTTTGTTTGTCCGTCAATATGGCCATGTGAGGGCTTATTTTTTGCGGGACGAGATGTACTTTTGAACGATACCATTGATTTTACCATGCCATGTAAGAGAAAGCGGGAAAAAAATTCCAAGTGTGATGAAATTGCAAAAAAAGTGCAATCTCACACTTTTTTTTGTTTGGCTTTTTTGCTAGGTTCACTAAATGCTAAAACTAACATGCCATTATGATTCTCCAGGTCATTACGAGTTCATAGACACCAAACATGTCTAGGTTATTTTTTATCTAAGTGGTGAAAAAAAATTCCAAATTTTGCTAAAAAAAAAAAAAAAAAATGCGCGATTTTCCGATACCCGTAGCGTCTCCAATTTTCGTGATCTGGGGTCAGGTGAGGGCTTATTTTTTGCGTGCCGAGCTGGCGTTTTTAATGATACCATTTTGGTGTAGATACGTTCTTTTGATCGCCCGTTATTGCATTTTAATGCAATGTCGCGGCGACCAAAAAAACGTAATTTTGGCGTTTTGATTTTTTTTCTCGCTACGTCATTTAGCGGTCAGGTTAATCCTTTCTTTTTATTGATAGATCGGGCGATTCTGAACGCGGCGATACCAAATATGTGTATGTTTGATTTTTTTTTAATTGTTTTATTTTGATTGGGACGAAAGGGGGGTGATTTGAACTTTTATATAATTTTTATTTTTTTTATATTTTTAATCACTTTTTTATTTTTTTATTTTGGCATGCTTCAATAGCCTCCGTGGGAGGCTAGAAGCATGCATAACTCGATCGGCTCTGCTACATAGAGGTGATGCACAGATCACCTCTATGTAGCAGAAATGCAGGGTTGCTTTGAACGCCGACCACAGGGTGGCGCTCAAAGCAATCGGCCATCAACAACCATAGAGGTCTCAAGGAGACCTCTGGTTGTTATGGCAATGCACTGCTGACCCCCGATCATGTGACGGGGGTCCGCAGTGCGAGTACCTCCGGCCGCGCGGCCGGGAGCGCTAGTTAAATGCCGCTGTCAGCGCTTGACGGTGGCATTTAACTAGTTAATGGGCGCGGGCGGATCGCGATTCCGCTCGCGCTCATTGCGCGCACATGTCAGCTGTACAAAACAGCTGACATGTCGCGGCTTTGAGGTGGGCTCACCGCCGGAGCCCACCTCAAAGCAGGGGATCTGCCAGCTGACGTACTATTCCGTCAGCTGGCAGAAAGGGGATAAGCAAGCATCTATATATATAATTGTCTAAAGTCCACTTCCATCTGTTTGTCTGTCTGTAATGGAAATTCTACATTGCTGATTGGTCGCGGCCGGATGGGCGCGACCAATCAGCGACAGGCACAGTTTTGCCGCGAATTGGCCCCTCCCTACTCCCCTCCAGTCAGTGCCTACATAGCGTTTTAGCAGTCCGTTAACGCTTCCATTAACCCTGTAAGTGTGACCAACTCTTTACTATTGATACTGCCTATGCAGCATCAATAGTAAAAACATATAATGTTAAAAATAATAATAATAATAATAATAAAAAAATCATTATATTCTCACCTTCCGGCATCCGCGGCAGCCTTTCCTGCTCCTCGCGATGCTCCGTTCCCAAGAATGCATTGCGGCAATGACCGCAGATGACGTAGCGGTCTCACGAGACCGCTACATCCTCACATGTTATTGCCGCAAGGCATTACTGGGAACGGAGCGTCGCGAGGAGCATCGCTAAATGCCTGGGCTGGATCCAGGGGCCACCAGAAGGTGAGTATATAACTATTTTTTATTTTTATTCTTTTTTTTAACAGGGATATGGTGCACAGATTGCTATATACTATGTGGGCTGTTTTATATACTGCGTGGGCTGTGTTATATACTGCGTGGCCTGTGTTATATACTACGTTGCTGTGCTATATACTACGTGGGCTGTGCAATATACTACGTGGCTGTGCAATATACTACGTGGGCTGTGTTATATACTATGTGGGCTGTGATATATACTGCGTGAGCTGTTGTGAATTCTGCTTTTGGGCTCCCTCAGGGGGTTGTAAATGGTAATGCAGTTATCCCTGGGCTGCAGTCTTGGACAGGTGTATCTGATGATTGCAATTCTGACTGGGGTATTTAGGTTTGCAGGACTTATTAGTCCTGCCCAGTTGTCAATGTTTCTTGGGAAGTGTTGGATCTCTCCTGGCCTCTCCTGCTCAGCTGCCAGTTCAGCAAAGATAAGTGTCTGTTTCTTTTTCTGTGGCACACATGCAGTGTGCTTATATTTCAGTGCAATTCATTTGTTTTTCTATTGTCCAGCTTAGACTGTGTCAGTGTTTTCTCAGTCTGGTTGGATTCTCTGGAGTTGCAGATATAAGCTCCACACCTTTAGTTAGGTGGTGGAGTTTTTTTTGTATTTTCTGCAGTGGATATTTTTGGAAGGATTTTAATACTGACCGCTTAGTATCCTGTCCTGTCCTTTCCTATTTAGCTAGAAGTGGCCTCTTTTGCTATTCCTGTTTTCTGCCTGCGTGTGTCTTTTCCTCTACTACTCACAGTCATTATTTGTGGGGGGCTGCCTATCCTTTGGGATCTGCTCTGAGGCAAGATAGTATTCCTATTTCCATCTTTAGGGGTATTTAGTTCTCCGGCTGTGTCGAGGTGTCTAGGTTTTGTTAGGCACACCCCACAGCTACTTCTAGTTGCGGTGATAAGATCAGGGTTTGCGGTCAGTATAGTTACCACCTACTCCAGTGAAAGTTTTCATGCTGCTCCAAGGTCACCTGATCAAAACAGTGGGCTGTGTTATATACTGCGTGGGCTGTGCTATATAATACATGGGCTGTGCAATATACTACGTGGCTGTGCAATATACTACGTGGGCTGTGTTTTATACTGCGTGGGCGGTGCTATATACTACGTGGCTGTGCTATATACTATGTGGCTGTGCAATATACTACGTGGCTGTGCTATACACTGCCTGGGCTGCGCTATATACTACGTGGGCTGCGCTATATACTACGTGGGCTGCGCTATATACTACGTGGGCTGTGTTATATACTGCGTGGGTTGTGTTATATACTGCATGGGCTGTGCTATATACTACGTGGGCTGTGCTATATACTATGTGGCTGTGCTATGTACTACGCGGCTGTGCAATATACTATGTGGGCTGTGCTATATACTATGTGGCTATGCTATATACTACGTGGCTGTGCAATATACTATGCGGCTGTGCTATATACTACATGGCTGTGCTATATACTACGTGGATGTACTATATACTATGTGGATGTGCTATATACTACGTGGGCTGTGAGGCTCTTTCACCCGGGGCCCTCAAAAACCTTGGAGCCGACCCTGGCTTTACTGATTGTTCGCAGCCAGCCAGGCGCGATCAATCAGCGGCAGACGCAGCCCGGCCGCGAATTGGCGTGGGATTTGAACCACGCGTCGCTAATTGGTCGCGCCCGGCCGGCCGAATCCTGTGTATTCATTGCATTATTCTGAAATCTTCATAAATAAACTACATACATATTCTAGAATACCCAATGCATTAGAATCGGACTACCATCTAGTAATAAATAATAATCTACGCTTTTTTTATATTAAGGCATTCTGCTATTTTAATTTCTGGTTATAAATATATATTTAATAAGTGTCGTTTATGAGTATCAGGGCTTGCTCACTCGGCCAAGTGATATCCGATATTTTGTCAGATAGCGCTCTGCCCAATGTTATACTATGGGGCAGTGCTGATCTGTGATGTTTAATCAGATAGCGCTCAGCCCAATGTTATACTATGGGGCAGTGCTGATCTGTGATCTTCGGCCTAAAGGTACCTTCACACTAAACGATATCGCTAGCGATCCGTGACGTTGCAGCGTCCTGGCTAGCGATATCGTTCAGTTTGACACGCAGCAGCGATCAGAATCCTGCTGTGATGTTGTTGGTCGGGGCTAGAAGGCCAGAACTTTATTTCGTCGCTGATCTCCCGCTGACATCGCTGAATCGGCGTGTGTGACACCGATTCAGCGATGTCTTCGCTGGTAACCAGGGTAAACATCGGGTTACTAAGCGCAGGGCCGCGCTTAGTAACCCGATGTTTACCCTGGTTACCATCCTAAAACTAAAAAAACAAACGCTTCATACTTACCTTCCGCTGTCTGTCCTCCGGCGCTGTGCTTTCCTGCACTCACTGTGAGCACAGCGGCCGGAAAGCAGAGTGGTGACGTCACCGCTCTGCTTTCCGGCCGCTGTGCTCACAGCCAGTGCAGAGAAGCAGAGCGCCGAGGACAGACAGCTGAAGGTAAGTATGTAGCGTTTGTTTTTTTTTACTTTTAGGATGGTAACCAGGGTAAACATCGGATTACTAAGCGCGGCCCTGCGCTTAGTAACCCGATGTTTACCCTGGTTACCAGGGGACTTCGGGATCGTTGGTCGCTGGAGAGCTGTCTGTGTGACAGCTCTCCAGCAACAAAACAGCGACGCTGCAGCGATCCGGATCGTTGTCGGTATCGCTGCAGCGTCGTTGAGTGTGAAGGTACCTTAATGTTATACTATGGGGCAGTGCTGATCTGTGATGTTTTATCAGATAGCGTTCAGGCCAATGTTAAGGTACCTTCACACATAACGATATTGTTAACGATATCGTTGCTTTTTGTGACGTAGCAACGATATCGTTAATGAAATCGTTATGTGTGACAGTGACCAACGATCAGGCCCCTGCTGGGAGATCGTTGGTCGCTGAATAAAGTCCAGAACTTTATTTCGTCGCTGGACTCCCTGGAGACATCGCTGGATCGGCGTGTGTGACACCGATCCAGCGATGTCTTCACTGGTAACCAGGGTAAACATCGGGTAACTAAGCGCAGGGCCGCGCTTAGTAACCCGATGTTTACCCTGGTTACCATCCTAAAAGTAAAAAAAAACAAACACTACATACTTACCTACAGCCGTCTGTCCTCCAGCGCTGTGCTCTGCACTCCTCCTGCACTGGCTGTGAGCGTCGGTCAGCCGGAAAGCAGAGCGGTGACGTCACCGCTCTGCTTTCCGGCCGCTGTGCTCACAGACAGTACAGGAGGAGTGCAGAGCACAGCGCTGGAGGACAGACGGCTGTAGGTAAGTATGTAGTGTTTGTTTTTCTTTACTTTTAGGATGGTAACCAGGGTAAACATCGGGTTACTAAGCGCGGCCCTGCGCTTAGTTACCCGATGTTTACCCTGGTTACCAGTGAAGACATCGCTGGATCGGTGTCACACACGCCGATCCAGCGATGTCTCCAGGGAGTCCAGCGACGAAATAAAGTTCTGGACTTTATTCAGCGACCAACGATCTCCCAGCAGGGGCCTGATCGTTGGTCACTGTCACACATAACGATTTCATTAACGATATCGTTGCTACGTCACAAAAAGCAACGATATCGTTAACAATATCGTTATGTGTGAAGGTACCTTAACATTGGCCTGAACGCTATCTGATAAAACATCAGACTGACCACTGAGTACTTTTCTTCCTTACTATAAAACTTATCAGTTAGCACTCAGCACAATGTTATACTATGGGGCAGTGCTGATCTGTGATGTTTTATCAGATAGCATTCAGCCCAATGTTATACTATGGGGCAGTGCTGATCTGTGATGTTTTATCAGATAGCGCTCAGCCCAATGTTATACTATGGGGCAGTGCTGATCTGTGATGTTTTATCAGATAGCACTCAGCCCAATGTTATGCTATGGGTCAGTGCTGATCTGTGATGTTTTATCAGATAGCGCTCAGCCCAATGTTATACTATGGGGCAGTGCTGATCTGTGATGTTTTATCAGATAGCGCTCAGCCCAATGTTATACTATGGGGCAGTGCTGATCTGCAATGTTTTATCAGAGAGCACTCAGCCCAATGTTATACTATGGGTCAGTGGTGATCTGTGATGTTTTATCAGAGAGCACTCAGCCCAATGTTATACTATGGGACAGTGCTGATCTGTGATGTTTTATCAGAGAGCGCTCGGCCCAATGTTATACTATAGGGCAGTGCTGATCTGCGATGTTTTATCAGATAGCGCTCAGCCCAATGTTATACTATGGGGCAGTGCTGATCTGTGATGTTTTATCAGATAGCGCTCAGCCCAATGTTATACTATGGGGCAGTGCTGATCTGTGATGTTTTATCAGATAGCGCTCAGCCCAATGTTATACTATGGGGCAGTGCTGATCTGTGATGTTTTATCAGATAGCACTCAGCCCAATGTTATACTATGGGACAGTGCTGATCTGTGATGTTTTATCAGATAGCGCTCAGCCCAATGTTATACTATGGGGCAGTGCTGATCTGTGATGTTTTATCAGATAGCGCTCAGCCCAATGTTATACTATGGGGCAGTGCTGATCTGTGATGTTTTATCAGATAGCGCTCAGCCCAATGTTATACTATGGGGCAGTGCTGATCTGTGATGTTTTATCAGATAGCGCTCAGCCCAATGTTATACTATGGGTCAGTGCTGATCTGTGATGTTTTATCAGATAGCACTCAGCACAATGTTATACTATGGGGCAGTGCTGATCTGTGATGTTTTATCAGAGAGCGCTCGGCCCAATGTTATACTATAGGGCAGTGCTGATCTGTGATGTTTTACCAGATAGCACTCAGCCCAATGTTATACTAAGGGGCAGTGCTGATCTGCAATATTTTACCAGATAGCGCTCAGCCCAATGTTATACCATGGGGCAGAGCTGATCTGCGATGTCTTTTCATAGAGCGCTCGGCCCAGTGTTATACTATGGGGGCAGTGCTGATCTGTGATGTTTTATCAGATCGCGCTCAGCCCAATGTTATACTATAGGGCAGTGCTGATCTGTGATGTTTTATCAGATAGCGCTCAGCCCAATGTTATACTATGGGGCAGAGCTGATCTGCGATGTTTTATCAGATAGCACTCAGCCCAATGTTATACTATGGGGCAGAGCTGATCTGCGATGTCTTTTCATAGAGCGCTCGGCCCAGTGTTATACTATGGGGGCAGTGCTGATCAGCGATTATTTTCTCATGCCGATTTGGCACATGTCATTAGCATTATCGGCCTGATATATGCCAGTAGTAAGGACACTTAGGCTACATTCCCACACTAAGCTTTTGATGTTGCAGATTTTCTGCACCATTTTTGCACCCATTATATAAAATAGGTTGCTTTTTTCTGTATAATAAGTAAAAACTCACCAAGAGAACCTGTCATTTGCCATAAATATGATTCCCCTGAATCCAGTGTTGTCTTTTTGTTCCGATGCCACCTCCGTTCCTGGCCCTAGTATTCAATTCCAGTCTTATAAGACAAGAGGTGTTCGATGCCCAAGAAAATCACCACAGAAACACAGAAAAAAAAAATGAGGCTGGTGTGCTTGAAATCATAGACTACAGATTGTTAGAGTTGGAAGCGACCTCCAGGGTCATCTGGTCCAACCCCCTGTACAATACAGGATTCACTAACCCAACTCAGACAGATGTCTGTCCAGCCTCTGGTTGAAGACTTCCATTGAAGGAGAACTCACCACCTCTTGTGGCAGCCTGTTCCACTCATTGATCTCCCTCACTGTCAAAAAGTTTTTTCTAATATCTATAGAATCATAATATGTACAGAATACTTACTATTAACGTATGGAGTTTCCATTGTGACATCTGGTGACAGATCTGCTTTAACTTCCGGCCATTGCAGCTGACCACTGAGTACTTTTCTTCCTTTCTATAAAACTTTTCAAACCTTCAGTTTCTGCTTTGTTTTGTCCCCCGACCGCCATCTTTAGGAGCAGCCCAGTCATATTTATTGAAATTAAGAAATATTTGCTTTGAGTCTCCTTTAACGATGCCATATATACGACTCCTGGAAAACAGATTCTCCTACTGTTCAAGTGTCAATATTCTCCAAGGACGGCGCCAGGACTGCACAAATCCCCCCTCTGCCACTGTGTACATTGTCATCAACGCATGTACTGCAGGCTTTTAAGTTAACGTTACGCTTCACCTTTGCAGCCAATTTAAAGATGATGTCATGGGCCGTCATTGCCCACTTGATATATTCATCCAAACCCTCCAACATGCTGAGCTAAGAGCGACCCTCCTATCCCTAAAGGTCCCGTCACATTAAGCGACGCTGCAGCGATATAGGCAACGATGCCGATCGCTGCAGCGTCGCTGTGTGGTCGCTGGAGAGCTGTCACACAGACAGCTCTCCAGCGACCAACGATGCCGAGGTCCCCGGTAACCAGGGTAAACATCGGGTTACTAAGCGCAGGGCCGCGCTTAGTAACCCGATGTTTACCCTGTTTACCATTGTAAATGTAAAAAAAAAAAAACACTACATACTTACATTCTGGTGTCTGTCCCCCGCCATCACTTTCCCTGCACTGTCTAAGCGCCAGCCGTAAAGCAGAGCGGTGACGTCACCGCTGTAATCTGCTTTACGGCCAGCCGGCGCTGACAGTGCAGGGAAGCAGAACGCCGGGTGACGCAACAGACACCGGAATGTAAGTATGTAGTGTTTTTTTTTTTTTTACATTTACAATGGTAACCAGGGTAAACATCGGGTTACTAAACGCGGCCCTGCGCTTAGTAACCCGATGTTTACCCTGGTTACCAGTGAAGACATCGCTGGATCGGTGTCACACACGCCGATTCAGCGATGTCTGCGGAAGTCCAGCGACGAAATAAAGTTCTGGCCTTCTAGCTCCGACCAGCGATGTCACAGCAGGATCCAGATCGCTGCTGCCTGTCAAACACAATGATATCGCTAGCCAGGACGCTGCAACGTCACGGATCGCTAGCGATATCGTTGTTAAGTTGTTCAGTGTGAAGGTACCCTAAGGCTGCATGTCTTCCATCTGAAAAAATGGTCTGATTAGAATCAGGGTATCATCAGAGTGGGATCCGTTTTTTTAAAATTATTATTATTATTATTATCAAATCGTGCGTGCTGCAATTCTTTTCTTGAGACCATTGGGTCCAAGAAAAAATCTGACATGTGCACAGCCCCATAGCATAACATGGGTCCGAGTGCAATCCAAAGTTGTTTTTTTCAGATGGAAAAAGTGCTCATCTGCACCTGCCCTAACACACACGTGCACCAAGCAGCAGATTACTCTTTAAAGTTGCCCATAATATGATGGGGCCCCATGGTGTTATATCACTCGTGACCACTGGTGGACACAGACAGAAAAGGGCCCCAGTGCAAGAGCAATATATGGGCCCTTTTCAGCTCCTAAAAACGCAACATTGCACCTGCTTTGGAGGTAGAAATGGGCCCCCTTACCTCTTGGGCCCCTGGTTGCACCAATGATATATCCGCCCATGCTCGTGACACACCACAATATGATCTCACATGATCCCATCGCAGGGAACAGTAATGTGATTGTGCTTCTAACTTCTGAAATGTACAAGAGGTGTCCAGTGTTTGAGAGTCAAAAAAAAGTCATCACAAAGTGCTATGCAAATTATCTGGAACCCAAGGGGTAAATTGCGTTACGACACTGGGTGCATTGTTAACGTGTGAGATTGCATGACGCTGCTTGTGTACATGCGTGTGCATCAGTCCTGGATGGCTGCACATTCATCCCTAAGGCATGAACTGGATCCACAAGCAAAGTGATTCATATAGAATCTCAGAACAGCTCTTAAAGGGGTTGTCCGGGACTACGATTAATGGCCTATCATTAGGATAGGTCATCAATCTCTGATCAGTGGGGGGGGTGCGATACCCGGCATCTTCGCCGATCAGCTCTTCCCTATGTTGGCGGTGGCCGTAACTGCTCAATTGTGAAGCTGCACAGTACAGCGCCATCTACTGCATAGTGGCCACAGACGTGTACTGCACATCTGCCACCTATTCAAATCAATTGGGACCGAATTTACAACACCCAGCTTCGGCTACTATTCCATCAATGGAGCCGTTCTGTGCAGCTCCACAACTGAGAAGTTCCACCAAGGACAGCCGATTGGCGGGGGTGTCATGCCAGGTGTCGTACCTCTAATCAGACGTTGGTAACCTATTCTAAGGAAGGCCCATCAGTGCTAAAGTCCAGGACAACCACTTTATATGGAAGGTCTTGTATGTTGCTCCCGGTATGCAGTGCTGAGCACCTACTAAAAGGTCGGAGAACCGGTGATCGGGACACAAGGCCATAAGTGTCTCAGTAACAGTGATTTTTGTGGAGAGAGTCACTTGCCTGGGAGAGTATTGATACTAGGAGAGATGCAACGGGAACAAGACGAGCTGGCGGAGGCAGGACGACGAGGCAGTGGTCTACTGGGAATCTTTGGGTCTTGGTGGCCATGTGGATGGACACGTACTGACCAAGTATCCCCTTATAGCACCAGTATTCCCTAAATGTCAGTGCCTTCTTTCAGCAGGAGAAAAACTGTCCAGGAATGGTCTGAGGAACATGACAAAGCCATCAAGGTACTGAGGTGACCTCCAGCTTTGTCTCATCAAGGAACTGTGGGAGGCACTGGGAAAAAAAGTCTGATCCACCCCCGGAGGCCGCACCTCCCAACCTACAGGATTTGTAGGGTTAATTTAATGGTGAAAAGTTACAGTGGCATGTAAAAGTTTGGACACCCCTGGTCAAAACTACTGTTATTGTCAACACTTAAACACGCTGAAGATGAAATGATCTCTAAAAGGCCTAAAGTCACAGATGACACATTTCCTTTGTATTTCAGGCAAAACAAATACATTTTCATACTTTACATTTTAAAAATTACAAAACGGAAAATGGTATGGTGCAATAGTTTAGGCGCCCTGCATGGTTAGTACCTAGTAGCGCCCCCTTTTGAAAGTATCACTGCTTGTAAATGCTTTTTGTAGCCAGATTAGAGACTTTCAGTTCTTGATTGAGGGATTTTCATCTATTCCTCCTTGGAAAATTCTTCCAGTTCTGTGAAATTCCTGGGTCGTCTTGCATGCACTGCTACTTTGAAGTCTAGCCACAGATTTTCAATGATGTTCAGATCAGGGGACTGTGAGGGTCATTGTAAAACCCGCAGCTTGGGCCTTTTGAGGTTGTCTATTGTGGATTTTGACGTGTATTTAGGATCATTTTCCATTTGTAGAATCCATCCTCTTTTCAACTTCAACTTTTAACAGATAGTGTTATATTTGTATAAAGAAATAGTTGAAATTTAATTGAATCCATTCTTCCCTCTACCCATGAAATGTTCCCCATGCCATTGGCTGCAACAAGACCCCAAAGCATGATTCATCCACCCCCATGCTTAATGATGGTGAGATGTTCTTTTCTTGACATTCGGTGACCTTTTCTCTCCACACATACCTATACTCATTGTGGCCAAATAGTTCCATTTTAACTTCTTGTTGTTTCTAAAATGCATCAGGCTTGTGTAGATGTTCTTTTGCATCATTCTGCCTCTGAATGTTATGGTGAGGACGCAGGAGAGGTTTTCTTCTGATGACTCTCCCATTAAGGCCATATTTGCACAAGTGTCTCTAAACGGTAGAACAATGCACCACAACTCCAGAGTCTGCTAATCTTTCTAAATATCTTTTCCAGTCAGGCAAGGGGGGGGGGTGGTGTTCTGATTTCCTTCTCTAGAAATCCTATGATCAGCTCTCACTGAAATTTTGCTTGGTCTTCCAGACCTTTTCTTGACCTCCACTGTTCCTGGTAACTGCCATTTCATAATTACATTTCGAACTGAGGAAATGTAAACTTGAAAAAGCTTTGCTATCTTCTTATAGCCTTCTCCTGCTTTGTGGGCCTCCACCATTTTCAGAGTGATAGGCAGCTGCTTAAAAGAACCCATAGGTGTTGTTTTTGGCACAAGGTGACAGGAGGATGGGCGTTATAAAACTGGGAAATTTGCATCACCTGGCCCTCCCTAATGATGATAGTGAACAAGCAATAACCCTAACAGGCTAATTAACATCTGAAACTTTGGTCAAAGTTATCTCAGCCCAAATCTCCAGGGGTAGCAAAACAATTATATATATAGCCTAAAATACAAAGGAAATGTGTCATCTTTAACTTTAGGCCTTTTAGAGTTAATTTAATCTTCAACTTTCTTAACTGTTCACAATACCAGTAATTTTGACTAGTGGTGCCCAAACTTTCACATGCCACTCGTATCATCTATCAAAGAGAATGAATAGGGAAGTGTGGCACTTGCGCATTTCAGAGCCCCATTGTTAGAGGGACCCCCACCGCTCTGCCAGTTATCACCTAGTCTTTGGATAGGTGAAGACTTTTAAGTCCTGTTCATATGATGAGTGTTTGATGATGTAGATTCTCTGCACCTATTAGTAGTACAATAGGTTACTTGGCATTTTTCCACAAATACACATAAAATCTCATCGTGGGGACAGGAGTCGGTGATAAATACAGAAGTGGTGACGTGTTTCTATTTCACTTTTCCTCGGATTTGGCTACAAATACTGATGTAAAAAACTGACCAACAAAAGTTTCTATTTCCCTGTCGGCGTGTTTCTTGCAGCCCCGTGATTGGTCAGTGTGCAATTTGGCATGTTTTCTGTCACGCTGTGACTGTTCGTAATAAGGGAAAGGGCCCCTGAACTGTCCCAAGGACTGTGGCCCTAACTATCCCTGCTTCCAAAGGTACCTCTGAAGGTGAGGAGGCCTGGGCCACCAGCCTAACTGTTCTCCTGTTATACCCTAAGCTGTCCCCTTCCACTCACAATACTAGTGATCTTATAACCCCAGGTCTCCAAGGAGGACAATTTCCTTCAGGATCCCCTATATAAAACTGACTGGCACTTTCTTTTTTTCCTCATTTGATGGGAAACAATCGGAACATATAAAGAGCAAAGTGGTAATAAAATAGAAACAAATAGGAAAAAAGAATTTTAACTTTTTGTTTTATTGGGTTTTCGAAAAAAAAACTAACAAAACAAAACTCAGTGTGAACATGGACAAAGATTACTAAACAGAGCCTGTGGTTTTAATGTTATGGCTTTTTATCTAGTCATTATATTATTTTCTTTTAGATTACATCCCAATTTGGACAAAAAAGGGGGGAAAGCAGTCAGTTGGCAAATGTTCTCCCACAGAATGGATGATTACACAACAGATCGCTCCTGATCGCTCACCAGACCTGATCGTGCGCCCATCCTTCATACATTGCTGTGTACGTCAGGGGTGTCAAACTGCATTCCTCGAGGGCTGCAAACAGGTCATGTTTTCATGATTTCCTTGCACTGCACAGGTGATAATTTAATCACCTACACAAATAATGAGTTGGTGATTAAATTATCACCTGTGCAGTACAAGGAAATCCTGAAAACATGACCTGTTTGCAGCCCTCGAGGAATGCAGTTTGACACCCTTCTGGTGTACGTCATCAGCAGCCCGGGCGCAGCTCTGCGACTTTTTCTTTCCCATTGGAACGTAAAGAGTTAAAAGAGTTTTTTTTGGTCCGCGTGCGCCACTCTGTGTTTTTAAACTAAAACCACGCCCATTACAACCCGTAACCACACCCACTAAGGCGGGTCTGTCCTAACCACGCCCAATTATTGGGCGGAGTATCAGCCTCCGTACACAGCTTTCCCGTCCCCTCACTCCTCCCTACAGCCGTGGTTCAGTATTAGGCGGGGGCGCGCACGTTACGTATCCCCGCCCATTCCACGCCCTTCTGTGGTCGGCCCCGCCCCTTCTTAGCATCGGTAACACAAGGCTGGAGAGGCGGGGGCGCGCACGGCGCTCTGCCGGCGTCTGAATGAGAGAGAAGAGAAACGGACGGAGAACAACGGCCCGGAGCTCCGGAGAGCGGCGCCCACACCGGGAGGGGAGGCCGGAGCGGATGTGCGCAGGTAACCGGGGAGAGTGGTGTGGTACCTGGAGCCGCTCCCGACGCACTGCTGCTGCATGGTTACACTGTGACACTGAGGGCCGGGGCTCAGCGGGACGCTGCCTGCCAGCTGGGGAACTACAAGTCTCAGCAGGACGCCCTGACTCCTGGTGTATGCGGTTAGTGCAGGGGCAGACACCGGCTCTGCAGCCGAGGCGGGACTACAACTCCCAGCATGTCTGATAATGTTACCTGCATGCTCAAAGGGAGGCAAGCTGTCCGGGCATGCTGGGGGTTGTAGTGTTAGTACAGAAGGAAACCTGTGGGGCATGCTGGGGGTTGTAGTGTTAGTACAGAAGGAAACCTGTGGGGGCATGCTGGGGGTTGTAGTGTTAGAACAGAAGTAAAGCTGTGGGGCATGCTGGGGGTTGTAGTGTTAGTACAGAAGGAAAGCTGTGGGGCATGCTGGGGGTTGTAGTGTTAGAACAGAAGGAAAGCTGTGGGGCATGCTGGGGGTTGTAGTGTTAGAACAGAAGTAAAGCTGTGGGGCATGCTGGGGGTTGTAGTGTTAGTACAGAAGGAAAGCTGTCCGGGCATGCTGGGGGTTGTAGTGTTAGTACAGAAGGAAAGCTGTGGGGCATGCTGGGGGTTGTAGTGTTAGAACAGAAGTAAAGCTGTGGGGCATGCTGGGGGTTGTAGTGTTAGTACAGAAGGAAAGCTGTGGGGCATGCTGGGGGTTGTAGTGTTCGTACAGAAGTAAAGCTGTGGGGCATGCTGGGGGTTGTAGTGTTAGTACAGAAGGAAAGCTGTGGGGCATGCTGGGGGTTGTAGTGTTAGTACAGAAGGAAAGCTGTGGGGCATGCTGGGGGTTGTAGTGTTAGTACAGAAGGAAAGCTGTCCGGGCATGCTGGGGGTTGTAGTGTTAGAACAGAAGTAAAGCTGTGGGACATGCTGGGGGTTGTAGTGTTAGAACAGAAGTAAAGCTGTGGGGCATGCTGGGGGTTGTAGTGTTAGAACAGAAGGAAAGCTGTGGGGGCATGTTGGGGGTTGTAGTGTTAGTACAGAAGGAAAGCTGTGGGGCATGCTGGGGGTTGTAGTGTTCGTACAGAAGTAAAGCTGTGGGGCATGCTGGGGGTTGTAGTGTTAGAACAGAAGTAAAGCTGTGGGGCATGCTGGGGGTTGTAGTGTTAGTACAGAAGGAAAGCTGTCCGGGCATGCTGGGGGTTGTAGTGTTAGTACAGAAGGAAAGCTGTGGGGCATGCTGGGGGTTGTAGTGTTAGAACAGAAGTAAAGCTGTGGGGCATGCTGGGGGTTGTAGTGTTAGTACAGAAGGAAAGCTGTGGGGCATGCTGGGGGTTGTAGTGTTCGTACAGAAGTAAAGCTGTGGGGCATGCTGGGGGTTGTAGTGTTAGTACAGAAGGAAAGCTGTGGGGCATGCTGGGGGTTGTAGTGTTAGTACAGAAGGAAAGCTGTGGGGCATGCTGGGGGTTGTAGTGTTAGTACAGAAGGAAAGCTGTCCGGGCATGCTGGGGGTTGTAGTGTTAGAACAGAAGTAAAGCTGTGGGACATGCTGGGGGTTGTAGTGTTAGAACAGAAGTAAAGCTGTGGGGCATGCTGGGGGTTGTAGTGTTAGAACAGAAGGAAAGCTGTGGGGGCATGTTGGGGGTTGTAGTGTTAGAACAGAAGGAAAGCTGTGGGGGCATGCTGGGGGTTGTAGTGTTCGTACAGAAGTAAAGCTGTGGGGCATGCTGGGGGTTGTAGTGTTAGTACAGAAGGAAACCTGTGGGGCATGCTGGGGGTTGTAGTGTTAGTACAGAAGTAAAGCTGTGGGGCATGCTGGGGGTTGTAGTGTTAGTACAGAAGTAAAGCTGTGGGGCATGCTGGGGGTTGTAGTGTTAGTACAGAAGTAAAGCTGTGGGGCATGCTGGGGGTTGTAGTGTTAGTACAGAAGGCATGCTGGGGGTTGTAGTGTTAGAACAGAAGTAAAGCTGTGGGGCATGCTGGGGGTTGTAGTGTTAGTACAGAAGGAAAGCTGTCCGGGCATGCTGGGGGTTGTAGTGTTCGTACAGAAGTAAAGCTGTGGGGCATGCTGGGGGTTGTAGTGTTAGTACAGAAGGAAACCTGTGGGACATGCTGGGGGTTGTAGTGTTCGTACAGAAGGAAAGCTGTCCGGGCATGCTGGGGGTTGTAGTGTTCGTACAGAAGGAAAGCTGCGGGGCATGCTGGGGGTTGTAGTGTTAGTACAGAAGTAAAGCTGTGGGGCCTGCTGGGGGTTGTAGTGTTAGTACAGAAGGAAAGCTGTGGGGACATGCTGGGGGTTGTAGTGTTAGAACAGAAGGAAAGCTGTGGGGCCTGCTGGGGGTTGTAGTGTTAGTACAGAAGGAAAGCTGTGGGGCATGCTGGGGGTTGTAGTGTTAGAACAGAAGGAAAGCTGTGGGGCCTGCTGGGGGTTGTAGTGTTAGTACAGAAGGAAAGTTGTGGGGGCATGCTGGGGGTTGTAGTGTTAAAACAGAAGGAAAGCTGTGGGGGCATGCTGGGGGTTATAGTGTTCGTACAGAAGGAAAGCTGTGGGGGCATGCTGGGGGTTGTAGTGTTAGTACAGAAGGAAAGCTGTGGGGGCATGCTGGGGGTTGTAGTGTTAGTACAGAAGGAAAGCTGTGGGGGCATGCTGGGGGTTGTAGTGTTAGTACAGAAGGAAAGCTGTGGGGCATGCTGGGGGTTGTAGTGTTAGTACAGAAGGAAAGCTGTGGGGGCATGCTGGGGGTTGTAGTGTTAGTACAGAAGGAAACCTGTGGGGCATGCTGGGGGTTGTAGTGTTAGTACAGAAGGAAAGCTGTGGGGACATGCTGGGGGTTGTAGTGTTAAAACAGAAGGAAAGCTGTGGGGGCATGCTGGGGGTTGTAGTGTTCGTACAGAAGGAAAGCTGTGGGGGCATGCTGGGGGTTGTAGTGTTAGAACAGAAGGAAAGCTGTGGGGGCATGCTGGGGGTTGTAGTGTTAGTACAGAAGGAAAGCTGTGGGGGCATGCTGGGGGTTGTAGTGTTAGAACAGAAGGAAAGCTGTGGGGGCATGCTGGGGGTTGTAGTGTTAGAACAGAAGGAAAGCTGTGGGGGCATGCTGGGGGTTGTAGTGTTCGTACAGAAGGAAAGCTGTGGGGGCATGCTGGGGGTTGTAGTGTTAGTACAGAAGGAAAGCTGTGGGGGCATGCTGGGGGTTGTAGTGTTAACAGCAGGAACGCTGTAGGGAGGGTATGCTGGGGGTTGTAGTGTTGGCACAGAAGGAAGCTGCTGGACACGCTGGGGGTGATCTCTGAACTACTGGAAGGTTGTAATGGGATGCTGGGAGTTATAGTTTTGGAAAGTCCTGAGCTGGAGAGCAGTGGTATGTAGAGCGCCACTTGTACAGAATATAGCGCCCCCTATGTGCAGGAGACGCCGGCGCGGTGCCCTATACCTGCCTGTGCTGTTCCTACATTATATGGTATTTGTGTATTTGCTTCTGGCTGCAAATAAGTGTCAGGGAGTTTTCAGAAAGGGATGTTCTCAGGGTTTTGTTGTTTTTTTTTTTTTTTTTACCTGTATTGTTTATTTTATTGTAAATTCTTTGAGTTTTTACTGCAGTTTTCCACCTTGAGAGCAAATCGGCTTATCGGCCAAAAAAACCACTGAAACCCTCAACAGGTGCACAGAATTTCCACTGCGGAAAGAGTCTCCCTCTTCCTCCACACTTCTCTAATCATTGCCAAGTTCAGTTGTTCCCGTCCCCCCAGTCATTACGTCTCCCCCCCCCCCCCCCCCCCTCACCCAGTCATTACGCCACCCCCCCCCCATCATTGCGTCCCCCCCGGTCGTTACGTCCCGTCCCCCCCCCAAACAGTCTCTACGTCGTGACCTCTCAGCGTCACTTTGGCTGCAGTGATACAAGTTCTGTAAATATTCTGATCCAGTGAAGTCTTTAGCTTTCTAGCTGATCTGTCTGTGGAGTTTGGTTCTTGATCTCGGAGAGCGAGATCTATACATTCACACTATTTTTTTTTTTCCAAAGGAGATTTTTAAAGCAAATTTTCATGTGGGTTTTGCACCAAAATCCGCTGAATACATCTCCCATTGATTCCTAGGAGAGGACACCTCAATAGTGCAAACGGGGCTAATTTTTTTCCTACAATGTTTTTGTCTTTGGGTAAAAAAAAGAGAAATCCTCCAAATTTGACCACTAAACTAAAGCAGAAACAATAAGCCCCCTACCTAATTGTTAATACTGGTGCCCCGCTTGGCAGTATGTCGTCATACCCCACTGTATATGGTGGGACCCCCGACGTGCTTCATACATACTGCATGATGTGCTGAAGCCCATGGAAAAGTGCAGCTAAGTTGTAAACTATTCAGCAAAAATCTTGAAGTTGATAAATGGTTATAATTATTGATTCATTGATTACATGAGCTTTGTGAAAATATATATGTACACCCCCCATCATCCATACACCTGGGGCAGCCTACACTTTGTATATCAGTTGTCATGGGTTACTGTATGTGTGCTTGTCAGCCATGCATCACTACGCAGCGACAGTGCACGGTGTGAAGAGTTGTGGGGGCCGCAGCTCTTCCCATACAGCAGGACCCTTCAGCACCACCCAAATGAATTGGAGTCCTGCCTGTATACGCTGGATCGTGTACTACAACTCCCACAGTCCTCCATTGTGTTTAAAGGGACAGGCATGGATCTGTCTTGTGCACATTCCCTGTGCAGTTGGATTCTAATCTATTATTCTGTTATCGGACGTTTCGGGCAGAGGGAGAGGCGGACTAGTGCTGGGGGCCACGAAGCCCCTGTGATAAAGTCAATGACATTCACTTCCATGTGATGGCCAGCTGTAGTCTTAGGGGGAGGGGATACATTTTGGGACAGTGTAAAGCTGACCTATCATACTTATCTTCTTCATTCTGCTTTTTGGTGTATGCATTGCTGAAGTGATCACATGACCACAGCGTCGTAATGTTTTTGTTTTTTCTTGCTTTATTTGTCAATATCATAATATGGAAATGTCCTTTTCTGCACTATTTGACCAAGAAGGTTTGTATGATGGAAAGTTCAGGATTTGATCTCTTGTGCTGTTTTTCCAGCGCGGTATTATTGTGTGTGGGTTTTCTGCCATGTCAGATCTGCAATGTGCCAGTCCTTTGTGGACTCGACCTTTGCGAAAGTTTCCCTGAATGGCTCGTGTCGGGTGTGTGTATTAATTAAACCCCCAGTGAAACTGGGCGGATTTACTACGCTGCGTGTGCCTGAAATCTGCCTTCATTTCATGTTCTGCGTAACATCTATGTGCTGTACAATTGCCACTTACCGGAATGTGGGCACAGGAAAGGCATGGCCTCAACTGTGCCAAAAACTCTCATAACTGGGGCAATGAAAGCAACTACCAAATGGTATAAGGGGATGTGCGCACGTTGAGTATGTGCAGTCGATTTTTCTGCAGGAAAGCGCTGTGTAAAATGTTCTTTTTTTTGTCTTTTCTCCATTAATTTTAATGGGTGAAAAACGTTGCAAAAACATTGAAAGAATTGACGTGCAGAATGTGGCTTTAAACCAAACACTTTGCAGGTTCTTATCTGCAAAAATTGGATAAAAATTAGTTGCATGAGATTTCTGAAATCTTTCACTTTACTGTTACTGAGAATCGCATGGGGGGAAAAAAATGCGGCAAAAACGCAGCGTGTGAACGAGCCTTAAAGGTGTGCTGGACGTATCAACCATCTTGTGACGCTGGCTTATTTTACACTCGTCTAGTCTATAGGCGCATGTACATTGGACGGTCTGCTATCATTAGGCGACCTCTGCTCGTCACTTAATGGCTCGCTTCGAAGCCCGGCTGCTCTTCCAGAATGATCGGTAATGGATGGTTCTGTGCGCATTGATTGTCATTGTTCTCAGCAGCGCAGGTCTTATTTGCCACCGAGAACAATGAATTTTAAAGCGAGCGAATATATAACCCAGCACTGATATTGACAAAGGCATGTTACATATAGAGAATTCTGGGTGTGGAATAGTCCCCTGTATGTGTCTTATACGGGGGTATACCGCTCCTATATACAGGCATGCAGATGGGCTCCCGTGTGTGATGGGGCGACAACTGGAAGCTGGGCGCTTGTTTCGGAGAACTTTCCAGCCTATTAGTCTACATTCCCAAACTTGCCTCCATTGTGTTCCTGTTTTGATCCTTTGCGGCTGTTTTCTGTCTTGTTCTGTGATTACTTTCCAGCCTGATCGGGTTGTGTGAATGGTCTTATATTTATTATTGATGTGTTTTTCATGTGCGTTTTGGAACAGATATAAAAGGCAGAGGTCATAGATTTTGGGAGCTCCTGGGGCGCACCCATGTATGCTCAGTAGTGTGTGCACTTTTTGGATGGCAGCCGACATCACTCTATATTATACATGACCGGGGCGATGACTACCACACTTGTGATCCGCAAAACTGATCTGGTATCCTGTGCTGAAAGACATCTGCACGTAGGATTTATACACGTGGATTTTTTATTATTTTTAATTCACATTTTATCTAAATTTTGCAGAAAACTCCATGAAGTTGCATCATATTTTTTGTCGGGGAGCACTAAACTTTATCAGCGTGCACAAGAGACAAATATACCTGATTTAAAAAAGGCAGAAAAAAATGCAACAAAACCTGCTTTTTATAAGCAGCTTCTTTACTGCTGGCCCGGATGTGAGAATTTGACCTAAAATGGATAGAATTGTGTTTTGCTGTGGAAAAAGCTTCCAAGTGACTGATTCTTGGTGTTGGGGGCATTTATGGCACTTTATGGTCATCATGTGTCTTGCAGTGCTCAGCACTTGCCCCGATGACTAGTTGGCATTATTACTATTTATTATTATATCATTGCATATGGTCCAGTGCGGATCTTGCAACCCACAAGGGGAATATAGTCTATATTATCTGACGGCGTCCGATATTCCAGTGCTCAATAATAAGTGGTATGTGGTCCTCGCCATCTACTTCCGACCGTCCTGTGGTCTCGTCACGTGCGCTGTGTGCAGTTGATAGCTCTCTTTTTCTTATCTCGGTGAGCGCTGACCCTTTTTTCTTGCACCCAGTTGCCACTTTATCTCCTTTGTCCTTATGCTCTTTCTCTTTTTTTTTTCCATCCCTTATGCGGCGTTATGCCTATTAATTAATGAATTGTCATCTCAGTCTTGCTGTGCATTGTATAAAATGCAGGCGTATCTATTTAGCAGCAGCGTGTGATCGCCAGGGACCTGGTTTTCAGGAGGAAGCACCTGTTCCCGGGCGTTTTTCTCCATTTAGTCGCATTGACAGGTCACCATTTGTCAGGGACGTTACAGTTGGGGGGGGGGGGGGGATGCCTTCTGTCCTCACAGATGTCTGTCTGGGGTCTGCTTACCCTGACCAGATAGTAAGGGCACAGATGGTCTTAAGTCATCGGGGACCCTAAGATTAATGCTGGTCAATAGACGGTGGGCTTAGGCGGCATTATCTTAATCCTGGCAGCGTTGGGCCGCGGCCCCGGTGCAGAATTCTCAGCTTTCAGATACGTTTCCTTATATAACCTTAATTTATCACGTGAGGCTCAATCACCAGGTTGTAACTCGCCGGCTGTAGAAATGTCAGATATTCCTAGGCCTTTTATTTAGAGTTCTCCTTTTTGACAATCAGTCAGTAAAATTCCTTTTAGGCCATGTGCACACGTTGCGAATTTTGGCTGCGGATCTGCAGCATTTTTCCATCCGGGGTACAGTACAATGTAAACCAGTGGAAAACCAAATGCGCAGTGCCCACGGTGCGGAAAATACCACGCGGAAACGCATGGGATTATTTTCCGCAGCATGTCAATTTTTTGTGCGGATTCCGCAGCGTTTTACACCTGCTCCTCAATAGGAATCCGCAGGTGTGAACTCTGCACAAAAAACACAGGAAATCCACAGTAAATCTGCAGGTAAAAACGCAGTGCGTTTTACCTGCGGATTTTTAAAAAAAACGCTGCGGAAAAATCCGCACACAAATCCCACAACGTGGGCACATACCCTTATTCCGGCATCCAATAGTCTAGACATTTTTGGTAGCTTGGAACTTTTCTTTGAGGCCATGTTCACATTTCGGGTAAATAAAGCATTTGTTTTTCTACTTTTGACCGCACTGAAACACACAATACTAACCTGCACTGATTATTGCTTTTTTTCCTGCATTTTTTTTTTTAATACTTAATTATTTCCTGTTTTTTTTTTTTTTTATGCTTGCTTGATCCAGCCAGTGGTGGCCAGAGCAGCACTGATAGAGCAGGGAGGTCAGTTACCAGCCATGAACATTAATATTAACAAGTATATTGTACTCTTGCTTATGTTTTCAAGCACTTTGCAACTTTATCCATTTAATAACTTGAGAAAACCCCTTTAATGAGCGAACTCCCATCATCTGTACCGTCTGCTCCAGGCGTGGCTGGTATCGCCTCCTCCCTATTGTCTACCTGGTGCAGCTCTGTACGTTTGCTATCGGCTGTGCCTGGTAATACCATCTCTCTTGACTCCCCCATACATATCAGCATCCACTTGTGTATTTAATGGGATCTGTGGAAGAAAAGGATTATGCATCCATACAAATCGGCAGAGCGAGGCTCCTTTATAATCGTTAGATTGGAGCAGCAGTGGGTTTGCTCGTCCACCGCTCCCTATTTGGCTTCCGGGCGATGCATCCAGCTTTTTCCGGCAGCCCCATGGAGAATGGAGTGGTAGCCAGGTACGTGCCCTGCCGCTCCATTGTAATAGGGGTAATAATGCCCCATTGGGTAATTTTTATCCTCAAGTTTACCACCTTTCTTATGGTTAGGTGATCACTTGTCTTCACTGGATACTCCCTTTAAGCTGCCTGATACTCGCCTGTTGGTGGATATTTGGGAGCACCCCATACACATTTGATGGTCCTCTAATTTCATCAACCTTGATTAGTGAGAGCCGTTCATCCCATTCACTTATTTAGCACCGACATGTAAAAAGAAAAGAAAAAAGTCTTTTTGTTCTTTTTACCGCCTTGCTTTATAAGCTGGGCACATACGGAGGTGCTAAAGTGCTTGGTTAATACAGGGCCGTGTATACCCGCTAAATGAGACGGTTACCCACTCGTGTCAGTATTTTCCAATAAACTCCCGTTTTGTGGAAATGTGAACTATTTGGCCTCTGATTGTGATCACACGTGTGTGATGTTTATAAGTGGCTGTTGCATTATGACAGCTGCCATTCCCGTCTTTAGTTTTACCCTCTCATTTTGTCTTGCTATTGCCGGGCCTCAGGGCGCCACAACTAGAAGAGACGCTGGAGGCTAAGGAGGCCTACCGGAGATTACCGCAGCCTCCCGTGCTGATGGAGGTTGCCCGTAGTTGGGTCATCTGATGGTCACGCACCTAATCTCCTGATGCTGGGAGCCGCTGATATCGCACACACCAGGGATGGCAGAACTTATTGTAAAAGTCAGCGCTTCAGATATTGCCATCACTGTCCCCATTGGGCTCTCAGTCTACATTCCCTGTCAGTATGTCCGTGGAGTGTGGGAGGAAAGCGGAGAATCCCACGGAAACACCGGGAGAACATACAGACTCTTACAGCATACACCAGGGATAATAGTAACATAGTAACATAGTTAGTAAGGCCGAAAAAAGACATTTGTCCATCCAGTTCAGCCTATATTCCATCATAATAAATACCCAGATCTACGTCCTTCTACAGAACCTAATAATTGTATGATACAATATTGTTCTGCTCCAGGAAGACATCCAGGCCTCTCTTGAACCCCTCGACTGAGTTCGCCATCACCACCTCCTCAGGCAAGCAATTCCAGATTCTCACTGCCCTAACAGTAAAGAATCCTCTTCTATGTTGGTGGAAAAACCTTCTCTCCTCCAGACGCAAAGAATGCCCCCTTGTGCCCGTCACCTTCCTTGGTATAAACAGATCCTCAGCGAGATATTTGTATTGTCCCCTTATATACTTATACATGGTTATTAGATCGCCCCTCAGTCGTCTTTTTTCTAGACTAAATAATCCTAATTTCGCTAATCTATCTGGGTATTGTAGTTCTCCCATCCCCTTTATTAATTTTGTTGCCCTCCTTTGTACTCTCTCTAGTTCCATTATATCCTTCCTGAGCACCGGTGCCCAAAACTGGACACAGTACTCCATGTGCGGTCTAACTAGGGATTTGTACAGAGGCAGTATAATGCTCTCATCATGTGTATCCAGACCTCTTTTAATGCACCCCATGATCCTGTTTGCCTTGGCAGCTGCTGCCTGGCACTGGCTGCTCCAGGTAAGTTTATCATTAACTAGGATCCCCAAGTCCTTCTCCCTGTCAGATTTACCCAGTGGTTTCCCGTTCAGTGTGTAATGGTGATATTGATTCCCTCTTCCCATGTGTATAACCTTACATTTATCATTGTTAAACCTCATCTGCCACCTTTCAGCCCAAGTTTCCAACTTATCCAGATCCATCTGTAGCAGAATACTATCTTCTCTTGTATTAACTGCTTTACATAGTTTTGTATCATCTGCAAATATCGATATTTTACTGTGTAAACCTTCTACCAGATCATTAATGAATATGTTGAAGAGAACAGGTCCCAATACTGACCCCTGCGGTACCCCACTGGTCACAGCGACCCAGTTAGAGACTATACCATTTATAACCACCCTCTGCTTAATATCACTAAGCCAGTTACTAACCCATTTACACACATTTTCCCCCAGACCAAGCATTCTCATTTTGTGTACCAACCTCTTGTGCGGCACGGTATCAAACGCTTTGGAAAAATCGAGATATACCACGTCCAATGACTCACCGTGGTCCAGTCTATAGCTTACCTCTTCATAAAAACTGATTAGATTGGTTTGACAGGAGCGATTTCTCATAAACCCATGCTGATATGGAGTTAAACAGTTATTCTCATTGAGATAATCCAGAATAACATCCCTCAGAAACCCTTCAAATATTTTACCAACAATAGAGGTTAGACTTACTGGCCTATAATTTCCAGGTTCACTTTTAGAGCCCTTTTTGAATATTGGCACCACATTTGCTATGCGCCAGTCCTGCGGAACAGACCCTGTCGCTATAGAGTCACTAAAAATAAGAAATAATGGTTTATCTATTACATTACTTAGTTCTCTTAGTACTCGTGGGTGTATGCCATCCGGACCCGGAGATTTATCTATTTTAATCTTATTTAGCCGGTTTCGCACCTCTTCTTGGGTTAGATTGGTGACCCTTAATATAGGGTTTTCATTGTTTCTTGGGATTTCACCTAGCATTTCATTTTCCACCGTGAATACCGTGGAGAAGAAGGTGTTTAATATGTTAGCTTTTTCCTCGTCATCTACAATCATTCTTTCCTCACTATTTTTTAAGGGGCCTACATTTTCAGTTTTTATTCTTTTACTATTGATATAGTTGAAGAACAGTTTGGGATTAGTTTTACTCTCCTTAGCAATGTGCTTCTCTGTTTCCTTTTTGGCAGCTTTAATTAGTTTTTTAGATAAAGTATTTTTCTCCCTATAGTTTTTTAGAGCTTCAATGGTGCCATCCTGCTTTAGTAGTGCAAATGCTTTCTTTTTACTGTTAATTGCCTGTCTTACTTCTTTGTTTAGCCACATTGGGTTTTTCCTATTTCTAGTCCTTTTATTCCCACAAGGTATAAACCGCTTACACTGCCTATTTAGGATGTTCTTAAACATTTCCCATTTATTATCTGTATTCTTATTTCTGAGGATATTGTCCCAGTCTACCAGATTAAGGGCATCTCTAAGCTGTTCAAACTTTGCCTTCCTAAAGTTCAATGTTTTTGTGACTCCCTGACAAGTCCCCCTAGTGAAAGACAGGTGAAACTGTACAATATTGTGGTCGCTATTTCCTAGATGCCCGACCACCTGCAGATTTGTTATTCTGTCAGGTCTATTAGATAGTATTAGGTCTAAAAGTGCTGCTCCTCTGGTTGGATTCTGCACCAATTGTGAAAGATAATTTTTCTTGGTTATTAGCAGAAACCTGTTGCCTTTATGGGTTTCACAGGTTTCTGTTTCCCAGTTAATATCCGGGTAGTTAAAGTCCCCCATAACCAGGACCTCATTATGGGTTGCAGCTTCATCTATCTGCTTTAGAAGTAGACTTTCCATGCTTTCTGTTATATTTGGGGGTTTGTAACAGACCCCAATGAGAATTTTGTTACCATTTTTCCCTCCATGAATTTCAACCCATATGGACTCGACATCCTCATTCCCTTCGCTAATATCCTCCCTTAAAGTGGACTTTAGACAAGACTTTACATAGAGACAAACCCCTCCTCCTCTCCGATTTTTATGGGGAGCAGAACTTATTCTAGAAGTTCCTTTACATTTGTGATTAACATCTTGTCACTGCCCTGTGTTCCTCTCTCATCCCACTGTAATAATCCCCTGGGGACAGGATTGTGCCAACCCTGGAAGGCACAGTACAGAGACATGATGTTGGATCCATCCCGATGTGCCACGTTGTCAACTGATTCTTTTTTTTTTTTTTTTTTTTATGCTACTATATGTACAACCTTTGCTGGTAGACGCCCCTCCTTTGTTTATTTTGGGGTCTTTTTTTTAATCATCCTTTTACTCTTTCTATTCCTATATTTTGCAGTATGATGTGGGTTTTTATGGTAGCAGAAATATTAAATTATAATTTTTTTTTTGTTTTTTATCCTCAATGTTGGGCCTAATGAAGACCTGAAAGTCTTTTTTTTTTTTTTTTTATTTTGTTTTTATTTTTTAAGTACCTGATTGGTATGACTAACCATTGGCACCCGACAGTGCAATTGAGGGGGTGAAAGGATTAGATTTGTCTCTCCCAACATCGAGGTATCAGATGTGATCACTAAGCTCCTCCACCCTGTACACCTCAGAAATGGATGTCTGGGGGTGAATGCCCCCATCTGATGTGGGTGACCCCCGTTATTGGGGTGCAGTAGCACTTTGACACTTCTGAATCGTTGACTTCCATCAGAACACTATGTCGGGAGCGATGCTTTAGTAGTTTGGTGGCGGCCCGCCAGGACAAGTGCTGGCTGTAAGTTTCCCAGATTCTCGGGACGTGTGTTCTGCTCTGAAGCTGCCCAGCTTTGTTTATAGAAGTCGGGAAAAGTTGAAAGATAAGTGGCCGTCCCAAGGCCGGGGATGGTTTTTGGCAGCTGCGGTTCCCATGACGGATCTCTCTACCCCTTCTGTGAATCATGCGCTGGATGGCGACTGACTGTTCTCATGACAAATTAAGATTTATCTTTAGCAGTTTTGCTAACAAATGAATTCGGCAGCATATTGTATATTTGCCCTCTGATGTCTTGACTTCTTTATCGATACAGCCACATAGACAGACAGCTCTGAAAATATCATCTGATGCAGCAGATTTATTACTTTGAGCATTAATGTGTGGCATAAAACCCGCTACGTATCTGTCCCACGACAGAAAAAAATCCAAGTGTCCTGACTCGATCCCAAGTTTATTGACCTCATAGTTCCATGATCTGCAGTCTTTCTCGGCCATACTTTTGTGCCCGTAATATGCTTATTTGAAACTGGCGTCGATGACTGCACTGCCGACAGGCGCTCAAAAATTAAAAATTTCACCTGGTTTTATAATCCTAACTATATTCAAAATTGTTCTGTTGTGTCTGATGGTGCTGGTGTAATTACTTTGAAAATCAATGTGAGAGTGGCTGCGTAATCCTCATTAAGAGGAGGGTACAACTTTAGCTTTTCTTCTAAAATGCCAATACTAATACCATGCAGGAAATGATTAAGCAGCCATTCTGAGAGTTACAAAGTAAATACACCAGCCTCTTCTGGTCTAAGAGTTCCAGTTAATAACGGCTGCCGTTCCTAACATGAAATCTTATCGATAGATCCGCTTTCAGTCTTGCGCTGGCGGCAGCGTTTCACCTACTGTCCTAAAGGGAAGTTATGAAAGTCTGTTCATTCACTGATAACTAGAGCCAAGTTTCTATAGGAAGTTATGAAACTTTTTCTACAACTCTGCGTTAAGTTGCTAATGACAGATGCAGATTTGCCAGTTGCTATGAGAAACGGTCAACAAACTTCTTGTGGACAGACTTGTCGTTACCAGCTTCGCACTTTCTTATAATCAGGTCGTCTATTTAACGAGATTGCCCAAATTGTATTTGACTCGTTAATATACTTGTATTAGCAAAGCGCCATTGATGTCCCGGGTTCTCGCCCGGTACCGGGTCCCAGTAGCTACATTTCCGGCTCGGGCTTACTACAGTAGTTTCCTCTGTCAACACAACATCATTGCTGCGTGAGAAGGGGGCTGGCTTCATTTAAAATAAGAATCAAAAAATTAGTAGGGCTTTGAAAATGTAAAAAAAAAAATCTGATAAGAAAAGGTGTGTTAAAAATAAAGAAAAAAATCATTGCCTGCCTAGTAATTTTCTTTGGTGGTCTCTCCAATCTCGTATACCTAAAGTGATGATGCCCTATAAGTGACTACCCGGACTTCAGCGGTCACATGCATACTGATGGTGGTGATTGGCTGCAGCGGTCATGTGCACATATTGGTATGTAAAAAGAAAGAAAAATCCATTTAAGGTGCCCAATCTGATTAGATAAAAGATTTGGTAGTGATATGATGTTCCTTTTAAATATCATAAAGTTAATTTTGAGATGGTGAAACATTTGCTCCTAAATACTCTGAATCTTAAAGGATAGGTCTTTATTTTTTCTTGGTATGGGGATGACTCTGCAGTGCTGGTGAACTTACGCTGTGGGTATTTTACAGAGATTTCATAGAGAGAACCTGTCAGCACGATCTTGTAATGTAAAGTACAGACATGGCTGTAATATTGATTACATTGATACCTTTGGTGAAGAAATCCGCTTTGCGGTTCATCTTTAATCAACATTTGAAGTTTTCTGCTAGTTAGATTTCAGTGCACAGGGGCCGGACTTGTCACTAGGTCTTCCCCTCCCTGTCTGTGATTCTCCAGCCCCTCCGTCTGTTTCCTCTGCTTCAAATCTCAGGTGGAGGGGGCCGGGAACCACTGACCGGAGGCAGATTGAGGGGGCCGGGGCACCACTAACTGGAGGCAAGCTGAGAGGGGCCGGGGCACCACTGACTGGAGGCAGGTTGAGAGGGGCCGGAGACCACTGACCGCAGGCAGATTGAGGGGATCGGGGGACCACTGACCAGAGGCAGATTGAAGGGATCAGGGGACCACTGACCAGAGGCAGATTGAGGGGATCGGGGGACCACTGACCGGAGGCAGATTGATGGGATCGGGGGACCACTGACCGGAGGCAGATTGACGGGATCGGGGGACCACTGACCGGAGGCAGATTGACGGGATCGGGGGACCACTGACCGGAGGCAGATTGACGGGATCGGGGGACCACTGACCGGAGGCAGATTGACGGGATCGGGGGACCACTGACCGGAGGCAGATTGATGGGATCGGGGGACCACTGACCGGAGGCAGATTGATGGGATCGGGGGACCACTGACCTGAGGCAGATTGAGGGGATCGGGGCACCACTGACCGGAGGCAGGCTGACAGGGGGCCAGGGCACCACTGACCGGAGGCAGGCTGACAGGGGGCCGGGGCACCACTGACCGGAGGCAGGCTGACAGGGGGCCGGGGCACCACTGACCGGAGGCAGGCTGACAGGGGGCCGGGGCACCACTGACCGGAGGCAGGCTGACAGGGGGCCGGGGCACCACTGACCGGAGGCAGGCTGACAGGGGGCCGGGGCACCACTGACCGGAGGCAGGCTGACAGGGGGCCGGGGCACCACACACAGCGTGAAGTCCCAGTGCACAGTTGGGCCCCTGTGCACCGAAAACTTCAACTGTTGATTAAAGAAGAACCACAAAGCGGATTTCTTTACCATATGGATCACTGTAATCGGTATTACAGCGCCATTCCAGCTATGTTTTTTTCTGTACATTACAAAAATCGTCGACAGGTTCTCTTTAAAATCTCATATTCCTTATTTCCAACGTAAACGCATGAGGTTTTTTTTTTTGCAGTGTTTCACTTTGTAGGAATCTTTTTTTTTTTTTTTTTTTTTTAAATTTTTTATTTATTTATTTTTTATTCTAAAGAACAACAATACCTAGAAGTATCAGTAAGTAAATTACACTGCCAGGCAGTTAAAATAAGATTCTCACTGCAAGATATCATCTGTGACTTCAGTTATATGGCATGTTATGTCTACGCACAGTTGTTGTTTTACATACAGAGGAGGTGACCTGTCCAATGATCCGGACACATGTTTTGTGCAATTAACTGTGTCAACATGAGAGCTGCTGTACTAACATCACTACTAGGCTGCTTGACCTGGTTTTTATGGGTGTTAATACACTTATTTCATCTCCTTAGAAGAATGCATTTCAAGTCTCCTTTGGGGCTTGTTGCAGTTTTCTGAGGATACAGCTGCCGGAGTAATCAGTAGTCATTGTCTTCCTCCTAAATATCAGGTCAGCAGCTTCATACTGCACATGTAATACGTTCTGTACATATATAATCATCACGTCAAGGGACGAAAACCTCAATGGAACCCACATGTGATCCAAGTAAACAATGGCTTTCCCTAAAGCTCAATCCCCAGTCTTTTTATAACCCAAAGTATGTTGGTAACGTCAATAAATCATTTAGGGGCTAGTGTTATCAGTCATATACCTGGCGGCGTCCGTCATATACCTGGCAGCGTCCTTCATATACGTTTTGCTAATTAATCCCCCCCCAAATTCTGTTGTCCCAAGTTATTAGCTTTGTAAATAAGTTGATGAAGCATTATACGATTGTTCCCGAGAATATACCTCTATTATTTACTGACATACCGTACGTAAAGGTTCCATAAAGACTGGGAATTGATCTTTGGGAACGCTGTCGATCTATACACATTCTACTTAATTACATTGAGGAAGAGCTTAAAATGGGTTAAAATCAGAATTTTAGGTTCACAGTTAATGAGCAAACTGATCAATCAACCCACGGATACAATTGTTAATTACTTCTTGATACTTGGCAGAACATTTCGTTGTCACAGATGGCCAGCCATTGGTGGACGGACATTGAACCCATGCTCTTTCCCAGTACAGGTTCTTGTTGCCTGCCGTTTTATCCGTTTGTTTTTGCCATAATATCCCTGATGAATTTTTGCAGTGATACTCCCCGGCTTTTACTGTAGTTTACGATAAATGATTTAATTTCTAAAACAAACTTGGATGAATTTTCATCTCCCAGGACCGTGCACCTGAAATATTCACAAGTGCAGGTTCTCGCCCTCCCTGGGGGTTTTGGCGATATCTCGGCACATCCGCTGAGATCGGTGATTGGCTGCAGCGGTGATGCGCGCTGTCAACCTGTCGTCACCACTGCAGCCAAAACGCCTAAGGAGTCTGCGCTGGCCCCGGGGAGGGTGATTACCTGCTCAGTTTGTTAGTTTAGGGACTTTATAGCATTTTTGGGTCCACTTTCCTGAAGTTCTAAACAACTTTCTTGAAAGGGTTATTAGAAGGAAGGATTGGGGGGGTGAATTGCATAATCTTGTAGGTCTCCTCCAGGAGGCGGTTTCCCGAAGCCTCGAGTATCCGCCGTCCTCTTATGAGAAATATTAATGTGTCTAAACACTTGACATCATTGGTCTTGTGATGGTGTTTTTCGGAGTTGTGCTTGGCTCTCAGGCGGCGCGCTAATGTCTTCTTCACATGTCTGCATTTAATATTCTTCTCCAGGGAAAGCTGAAAGCTGCAAGTCTGAAGTGTAAGTGAATCTCGTGATAGATCCGGCGCTGGCATAGTGCGCACATTGTTTGGTCTTCGTGCGCATCCTGAGCTGACGGTCAGCAGATGCAAATATTTCTTCACGTTATTTTGTGGAATAATGATAATCCTTCCAGTGTCTGCTTTAAATGTGTAGTTAATCAATCCGTGCTATTCCAGGGCATTCTGGAAGTTGTGGTACATCGGCAAACCATAGTACGCACCCGGTTTCTGTTTTACAAATGAGAATCTGAAAGCCTTTGTACAATATTTCCAGGACTGTTTGCATGTTTTACTTTGGATGTTTTTATACTGTGTATTTTTGGTTTACCTTTAACTGTATTTGTTTTTTGTTTTACCCCTGGACTGATCTAAAATACTAATGTACAATAGTTTTCTATATGTTTTGATCCGTTTTCTAAGTTGCCACTTTATACTTACTAACAACAGCACCATTGTTTAAATCATGTCCTCGTATTTCCAAAAAAGCAACTTTTGGGCAGGATTTCCGTAAATGACAACACTTTTTGGCTTGGGACAAACACAAATTTTCAAGAATTATTTCCCCCAAATTTCCATTTCAGGCTTTATAAATCATGGACTTCTGGCAACTATGCGTCGGTATTCATGTAGACGTCCGTGTTCCATGGGAAGAACACAGCCATTATGTCCAAATAGTAATGCAATTTGCAAATCAAAATCGCACATTTTAAATCAATGGATCCGTGAGAAAAAAACAAACTGCACATGGATGCCATCAGAGTTCTGTTATATGGTTTAATGGGTAGGAAAAGCGTGCATACTTATTTTTGTTGCACTGATGATAAAAACAGAAGCGCGTACCAAAAATATATAAAAATAGGATCCAACGCCCTTCGACAATTGGATCCAACTTGCAGTTTTTGTTCTATATGTAAAAACTACCGGACGACTAAAGTAAAAGATAAACTTTTAGACATGGATACCTTTCAGATCAGGCCAATAGTATGGTCTCGTCATATGTTTGCTTGTGGGTGATGGTGCGAGACTGTCCGGGGGTGATGGTGCGGGACTGTCCGGGGGTGGTGGTGCGGGACTGTCCGGGGGTGGTGGTGCGGGACTGTCCGGGGGTGGTGGTGCGGGACTGTCCGGGGGTGGTGGTGCGGGACTGCCCGGGGGTGGTGGTGCGGGACTGCCCGGGGGTGGTGGTGCGGGACTGTCCGGGGGTGGTGGTGCGGGACTGTCCGGGGGTGACGGTGCGGGACTGTCCGGGGGTGACGGTGCGGGACTGTCCGGGGGTGACGGTGCGGGACTGTCCGGGGGTGACGGTGCGGGACTGTCCGGGGGTGACGGTGCGGGACTGTCCGGGGGTGACGGTGCGGGACTGTCCGGGGGTGACGGTGCGGGACTGTCCGGGGGTGACGGTGCGGGACTGTCCGGGGGTGACGGTGCGGGACTGTCCGGGGGTGACGGTGCGGGACTGTCCGGGGGTGACGGTGCGGGACTGTCCGGGGGTGACGGTGCGGGACTGTCCGGGGGTGACGGTGCGGGACTGTCCGGGGTGCGGGACCGTCCGGGGTGCGGCTGATTAATCCTGTCTGTCACGGTGGCTCATGTAGTAACTTGCTGTTTACCCAAACTGAAACTGAGTGAGTATTGCTGTGATTTGCCCTGCCCATCTGACACCAATTAGTCACCAAACATTGCTAATTATTGAGGAGACATGCCAGGGATGTCTTCAATTACTCATATTTCCATTTCAGTTCTCAGCCAAAATACTTTGGGGTTTTAGTTTCTTGTAAACTGTATTAGTCCACGGGCTGCCGACTGATGAAGACCATGGCAGGTGACGGGACATTGGGCCGGGAAAGGGAAACAAGAAAATGAATGGACCACTAACCTGCTACTGGCCGTATCTCTGTATCCACAAATTACAAATTTTATTCCAAATATTTACAAATCAGTACAAATATTGGGGGAAATGTACACAGAGCTGTAATGAACCGAAGTACATAATTGACAATAAAATTGTAAACTGAGGCCGTAGTTTGGTAAGAAATGGCAAAAGTTCATTTTAATTAAAAAGAATCATCTGTTTTACATGTGGGTGTCTGTATTAGACTGAAATGTGCAAAATATTTGCGCTAAGTCTGTACGCTCACAAACATAAACGTGTTTGTTTATTTTTGCCTGGAAGCTGTTCCTATTTGTGCATGGGACAAACACCCCACTGAAGACATTACTGTAGTTTTGTGTTTTTGGTACGGGACGAGCCCGGGTGTGAGAACATAGGTGCTAGTATGGAGCGCCGGAGAGGAAATGGGCGAGCGCTGACCGTTACGTGCGTATAAAAGCTCCTGTGTCTCTCCAGCCGGGACTGGAAAAAGTAGCCAGTCTGACCAGTATGAGCAAAATTATGTCTGGATCTTCATTCTGTAATTACGGTACTTATTTTTTTGTTTAATGGATTTATGTTGAAATGTATCAAGAATAACTTGCTTCCTTCTGACTTTGATGTATGGGCTCCGAAGTGCCAAAAAGATAAATAGATTTGTGTTCCTTTATAATGATAGAAAAATGAAATGACCGAGTGGAGTGGTAGCTCCAGTTAGGATCTGTAGTTAGGAAATGGGTGGGCCGCTGCCTCTTTGTAAAGGACTTTGAGGATCTCTGATCTGCCAGAAAGTGTGTGGCCACATTAGTCATCCGCGGGGATGAATGAGCGGAATATAGCGTGCGGCGAGCGTTGGCAGGATATCGCTCCTGACACCAATTGTTCCAATAAATGAAAGAAAAGAATCCACCTATTCACTTTTGCACTAGGTGTTCTGTGCCTTTATCGAAAGTAACCTGATGTCCCGTCTCATGAATACATCGATTCCTGGCTCTTACTTGGATAAAAGCCATTTTCACCAACTTGTCAATCAAAGACAGGAGGTGTCATGAGAGCGATGTAGCCAGTGCAACCTTGTAATGCAGATTAAGAGGCACAAAATGACTGTTCAAACCAAGCACAGGCCCTGGCGTGGCCGAGGAGGTCAGTGCACCTGCCCAGCTAATTGTTTTCCATCTATCCCCACTTCTATAAAGCCACCGCTGCCCATAAAGGAAGAGGAGTTTATGTAGATGGAAAGCAGCGGTGGAGAGGTGCACTGTTTGCTCAGTCAAGAGTGCACCGAGACCTGTGCTTGGTTTGAACAGTCGTTTTTTTGGTGTCCGATTCCAATTAAGCAAACATCGAAGTACTACTTCTTATTGAAGCTTGCGGCCGTTCTTGAGTTAACATTTTTGTTTTCATTATTGTTTACAAGTCGTTGCCTTGGAGACCGACCACTTCTGCTAGACATGCACAGTGCTTAGAAGCTTTTTTTATTTTATTTTATAGCTTGAAGGCATTGTTTTGACTCTCACTGCAATCACTGGTGGGGTCATAGTTCCTAATCCTGGCCCGCTTCTGCGCAGTGCTTACAAGATAGACCGCAGCGGTGGTCGGTCTCCTAGGCAACGCATTGTAAATTTAAAAAAAGTTAATATCTCAAGAACTGTTACAAGTTTCAGTAACCTTTTAAAGAAAACGTATATTGAAGTAATTTTCTCAGAGGGGAAACAAAAATCTGCTTACCCCGCCATGCACAGATACTATTTTATTACTATTTTTGGAGGCATTTACATGTCCCGTTATGGGTAAACCATCTGATTACACCCTGAGAACAGTATATTCTCCCGCCGGACTCATGAAATCCTATCTGGACGTGTTTTCACTTCTCACAATATTGTGATTGACAAGTCGCTGGGATGCGGTGCTGTATTATATCCGATATTGATCGCGGGGAGATGATTGAGCAGAGCTTATCCTGCGCTGCTCGGATTATTTTCCAGTAGTGGTTATGTGGGGGCAGCGATCACTTATGGCACCTGCAGTAGTCGGAGCTGTTACGTTGTGGCCATTGTATGGATGATCCCGGATAGATGTTGTTCCTCCACCTCCTGGTGTGCGATCCTGGGCTCTTATTATTATTATTATTATTATTCCTGGGGACATCTGCTCCGCTGTGTGATCCTCGGCGGGGGGCCGCTTCCTGCAGCCGCTCTTACCACCGACGCAGCTGTACTAATATAACAATCCGCTGTCACTTGGGAAATTGAACTTTTGGGTCACTCCCATGTGAAGATCAATTCGTATTAATCTCGTGCTTTAGTTTGTGGCTGCATCAATTGCTTTGTTTTTGGCATAAATGTTAAAGGGGCTGCCTGCATTATCGTCACTGTCCCCATTGGGGATCTAATCTAGATCCCCTATCAGCATGTCCTTGGAGTGTGGGAGGAAACCCAGCAAACACGGGGAGAACAAACATCCTCAGTGTATACTTAATGCACAGGGGTATGCCTTATCCTCAAGACTCCGATACCCAGATGATAGTCCTGAGTAACAAAGGGGGGGGGCGGGGGGGGTAGTCTGAACCAGGCAAATTAAAAAAAAAAATAAAATGAAAGGGGTTTTCCCGCTAGCATACATGCATGCTGTTAAACAGAAATATTTTAGAAAAAAGTGATTATTTCATTTGGAAATGCATCTTTCCAAGGTTCTTGTCTTTGCAGATGTCAGTGTTGCTCTTCTTTTTTGCAAACTCCATTTCCCATGGTAATGTCTCACACTTCTATTCTGATTGCTCTTCCGTCACTTCCCTGCACAGTCCTGTTTGTTCTGATGGGGACCTGCTGGTTTTCACTGGTTTATGCAGGAAGCTTTTACCCTCTGCATCAGTGGGGTCTGTGGAGGACCCATCACGGCCCCCAACCGTTAAGTTATAAAAGATGTGAGTTCTATAATTACATTTTTGCACCATGATCTTATACCAAACTTTATATAATTCCACAACACTTGACCATGGATTTCTCGATCGCTTGCACTACCTATGTGGTGCAGTGTATCAGGCATCATACCTGTCACCATTCTCTTGATGTGCAGCTGATTCTTAAAGGGATTATCCACTACTTGGACAACACTTAACTAAGGTGATCCTGCTCACCTGCCATATCTGCACCGCTCCAGTGATGTTAGCGCAGGGCCTTTCATGGCTTACATGGTATTTTCATGATCCAATAGTGGCTTCTGATTGGCTGCTGGATTCATGTGACCTAACAATGTCTTGCCCTGGCGCCAATATCACTGGAACAGTGCTGGTAAGGGAGCTCAGTATATGTTGTTTTTTTCTTTTACAAGGGGGATTACCGGTATTTTAGTTAAAAGGGAGGTGTTCAGGTAGTGGATAACCTCTTTAAGTTGCATTTACACAACATGGTTATCATACAGTCTAAACAGACTATTGATTACCTGACAAAGGAGTAAAACTCTTGACTGTCAGGTGAAATGATATTCTTCCTTGCATAGTCCTGTTTGTTCTGATGGGGACCTGCTGGTTTTCACTGGTTTATGCACAAAGCTTTTACCCTCTGCATCAGGGGGGTCTGTGGAGGACCCATCACGGCCCCCAACCGATAAGCACAACAGATCATTGTTCTCAGCCGTGGATCACCGTCAGATCCTGTGATGCAGCCCGTGCCCACTTATTGGTGGATTATAGATCATTCAGTGCACATCTAAAGTGCGATCTGCTGTTATATGACCGCTGATCAGGAAACAAGACAACTATAGGCATAAATGGATCCTTAGGTCTGACCTCTGATCATGTCGCGGGCTAGCTGATGTCCTGACAATGATGGGTTCAGTTCCTGCCCTCCATCATACCTATTAGATTCCGTTATTCACCCCGGGATGAACAGCCGTGATGGGCGCTCTTATCTCTTCCCCTGCTGATGGCGCAGGATAAGCTTCTGGGCTGTGCCACCTCTGTGCCCTACGTGTATGGCGCTGTTCAGGAAGGGGTTAAGCATCATGCATTGTATAAAGCCCCCATGTATGTCATTAATTTTTTTTTGCTTTATTATTTTTAAACAATTGCAACTTTTTAATATTTTTACTACTTTAGTCTCGGTTAAATACAGATAAAGAATATCACAAATCACATAGAAAAGTCCAATAGTAAACTTTCTTGCTGGCGCTGTGCACAAGGCTGTGGAATAATCGATCAGATTACTGTCGTTCAGTATGTAAATGCTTTATGTGACTAAAGGAGGATGTGTAATACTCCCTTCTATCATGTCTGTGCTAGTAGGAGATCCCAGAAAGAGCCGAGTGTATCAGTGTTTAATTCCAATATTTTGACAATCCCTTAAATCCATCTCTATGGCTCCTTTGTCTCCTCTTTCTGCCTCCTCCTTTTTGCTGCTGGAGCAGTGAATAAACCCGCTCAACCGGCCCGGGGCTGAACCCTGCAGTGATGGGTCACCAAGGGATTTCTCACGAGAGTATTACAATTTTCGGGTGTGTCTGCAGTGTCGTTCTGTAATGAAGTTATATCACGGCCAGGAACGCTGCAGCTTTAGTTTGGCTTTACCCAGGGTCTCAATGCCACGTAAATCCCATTATCCCACTCTATCCTTCACATGGGCTATAACTTTACACCCCTGACAAATCTACCCTAAAAAAAACCCTTTTCTTGTGGATAATGGAATGTGTCCCAATCCCATGGCACTACTGCAGCAGAATCCGTCACATTTTGCCAGGGCTGTGTGCACATGTTGTTTCTTGCTGCTTTTTTTTAATATCACTGCAGGTTTGTCACAAAAACTGAAGGGTCTTCTGATTCCAGCCAAGTTAGTAAGAATCCTGAAGTTTCATGCTCACATTTCTTATTTTTTTCTTTGCAGATTTATATCTGCCGCTTGTCACTTCTGACTGCTGGGGATCTGCACCGATCGGCAGAACAGAGAACTTACATCCTCAACTTTCACATGCTCAGCCACTGTTTTTTTTGGGGTCTGTCAAGCGCTGCGCGTGGCTTTTTCCGGCAGGTCCATAAAGAATGAATGGGCATCTTATCTGCTGCTTGATTTTGTAACTGGGATAAAAATTTCCTGTTTTCCACTGATCAGTAAGTGATCACTGTGTATAGGTAATGATCATTAAGTGATCACTGTGTATAGGTGATGATCAGTAAGTGATCACTGTGTATAGGGGATGATCACTTACTGATCACTGTGCATAGGTGATGATCAGTAAGTGATCACTGTGCATAGGTGATGATCAGTAAGTGATCACTGTGTATAGGGGATGATCAGTAAGTGATCACTGTGTATAGGGGATGATCAGTAAGTGATCACTGTGTATAGGGGATGATCAGTAAGTGATCACTGTGTATAGGGGATGATCAGTAAGTGGTCACTGTGTATAGGGGATGATCAGTAAGTGATCACTGTGTATAGGTGATGATCAGTAAGTGGTCACTGTGTATAGGTGATGATCAGTAAGTGATCACTGTGTATAGGTGATGATCAGTAAGTGATCACTGTGTATAGGTGATGATCAGTAAGTGATCACTGTGTATAGGTGATGATCAGTAGGTGATGATCATTAAGTGGTCACTGTGTATAGGTGATGGTCAGTAAGTGATCACTGTGTATAGGTAATGATCATTAAGTGATCACTGTGTATAGGTGATGATCAGTAAGTGATCACTGTGTATAGGGGATGATCACTTACTGATCACTGTGCATAGGTGATGATCAGTAAGTGATCACTGTGCATAGGTGATGATCAGTAAGTGATCACTGTATAGGGGATGATCAGTAAGTGATCACTGTGTATAGGGGATGATCAGTAAGTGATCACTGTGTATAGGGGATGATCAGTAAGTGATCACTGTGTATAGGGGATGATCAGTAAGTGGTCACTGTGTATAGGGGATGATCAGTAAGTGATCACTGTGTATAGGTGATGATCAGTAAGTGGTCACTGTGTATAGGTGATGATCAGTAAGTGATCACTGTGTATAGGTGATGATCAGTAAGTGATCACTGTGTATAGGTGATGATCAGTAAGTGATCACTGTGTATAGGGGATGATCAGTAAGTGATTACTGTGTATAGGGGATGATCAGTAAGTGATCACTGTGTATAGGTGATGATCAGTAAGTGATCACTGTGTATAGGGGATGATCAGTAAGTGATTACTGTGTATAGGGGATGATCAGTAAGTGATTACTGTGTATAGGTGATGATCATTAAGTGATCACTGTGTATAGGTGATGATCAGTAAGTTGTCACTGTGTATAGGTGATGATCAGTAGGTGATGATCATTAAGTGGTCACTGTGTATAGGTGATGGTCAGTAAGTGATCACTGTGTATAGGTGATGGTCAGTAAGTGATCACTGTGTATAGGTGATGATCAGTAAGTTGTCACTGTGTATAGGTGATGATCAGTAGGTGATGATCATTAAGTGGTCACTGTGTATAGGTGATGGTCAGTAGGTGATGATCATTAAGTGGTCACTGTGTATAGGTGATGGTCAGTAAGTGATCACTGTGTATAGGTGATGGTCAGTAAGTGATCACTGTGTATAGGTGATGGTCAGTAAGTGATCACTGTGTATAGGTGATGATCATTAAGTGATCACTGTGTATAGGTGATCAGTAAGTGGTCACTGTGTATAGGTGATGATCAGTAAGTGATCACTGTGTATAGGGGATGATCAGTAAGTGATCACTGTGTATAGGTGATGATCAGTAAGTGATCACTGTGTATAGGTGATGATCAGTAAGTGATCACTGTGTATAGGTGATGATCAGTAAGTGATCACTGTGTATAGGTGATGATCAGTAAGTGATCACTGTGTATAGGTGATGATCAGTAAGTGATCACTGTGTATAGGTGATGATCAGTAAGTGATCACTGTGTATAGGTGATGATCAGTAAGTGATCACTGTGTATAGGTGATGATCAGTAAGTGATCACTGTGTATAGGTGATGATCAGTAAGTGATCACTGTGTATAGGTGATGATCAGTAAGTGATCACTGTGTATAGGTGATGATCAGTAAGTGATCACTGTGTATAGGTGATGATCAGTAAGTGATCACTGTGTATAGGTGATGATCCCTATGTGATCACTGTGTATAGGTGATGATCCGTGAGTGATCACTGTGTATAGGTGATGGCTTGTTTTCACTGGACAACCCCTTTTAAGAATTTCTCCAAACACATATTTGATATGTTATAACCCTGATATAAGCTATAAACATTATATGGGCAAGATGCAAATGAGCGAATTTTGGCCCAGAGTTTGCAGTTTTACATCCTTGGCTGTATTGTACACTGTTTATGTGCTAAACTCTACAGATTGATCTTCCCATATATGTCACTGGATGGAGCAAGCAATGCTAAGAAATCTGTCTATTTGGCTGTGTGGTGATGCAGTGCTATGCATGGTCCCAATAAAAGTAATAATGTATGCGGGGTCTTTGTCATGCGAATGTCAAACATGTGTACAAGGATCATACTGTACCTCCTTGTGCCTACAATTTTATGCATTACATATAAATGTGTGCAAATTGTCTCTTCAGAGAGGAAGAGGACTAGAACTCTAGTGCCACCTATTGGAAGTAGCAATCCTAACAGTCAATGTTGACCCTTTAACGAGGCTTGTCACATGACTTAGGATAATAGCCAAACCAGAATCTCAATTTGCAGACACTGTGTTTCGGGGTACTGCCCCTCGTCAGTGCAAAGTGGAGATCTGGTTTGGCCGATTGAGAGGCGTCTGACCGGGATCCAAGAAGTATCGTTTCTCCTTGTGGAGAGTGACATGATTAGCATGTCGAGGTGAGGAGACTTTAACCCCTTTCTGCCATTAGACGTACTATTGCGTCCATGTGGGGTGGGCTTTACTTCCCAAGGACGCAATAGTACGTCATATGCGATCGGCAGCGCTCACGGGGGGAGCGCCGCCGATCGCGGCCGGGTGTCAGCTGTTTATCGCAGCTGACATCCGGCACTATGTGCCAGGAGCGGTCACGGACCGCCCCCGGCACATTAACCCCCGGCACACCGCGATCAAAGATGATCGCGATGTGCCGGCGGTACAGGGAAGCACCGCGCAGGGAGGGGGCTCCCTGCGGGCTTCCCTGAGCCCCCCGCAGCAACGCGATGTGATCGCGTTGCTGCGAGGGTCTCACCTCCCTCCCTGCTCCCTCCAGCCCCGGATCCAAGATGGCCGCGGATCCGGGTCCTGCAGGGAGGGAGGTGGCTTCACAGAGCCTGCTCAGAGCAGACACTGTGAAGGCTGCAGCGCTGCATGTCAGATCAGTGATCTGACAGAGTGCTGTGCAAACTGTCAGATCACTGATCTGTGATGTCCCCCCCTGGGACAAAGTAAAAAAGTAAAAAAAAAAAATTTCAAATGTGTAAAAAAAAAAAATTAAAAAAAATATTCCAAAATAATGAAAAAAAAATAAAAATATTATTCCCATAAATACATTTCTTTATCTAAATAAAAAAAAACAAAACAATAAAAGTACACATATTTAGTATCGCCGCGTCCGTAACGGCCCGACCTATAAAACTGGCCCACTAGTTAACCCCTTCAGTAAACACCGTAAGAAAAAAAAAAAGAGGCAAAAAACAACGCTTTATTATCATACCGCCGAACAAAAAGTGGAATAACACGCGATCAAAAAGACAGATATAACTAACCATGGTACCGCTGAAAACGTCATCTTGTCCCGCAAAAAACGAGCCGCCATACAGCATCATCAGCAAAAAAATAAAAAAGTTATAGTCCTGAGAATAAAGCGATGCAAAAATAATTATTTTTTCTATAAAATAGTTTTTATCGTATAAAAGCGCCAAAACATAAAAAAATGATATAAATGAGGTGTCGCTGTAATCGTACTGACCCGAAGAATAAAACTGCTTCATCAATTTTACCAAACGCGGAACGGTATAAACGCCTCCCCCAAAAGAAATTCATGAATAGCTGGTTTTTGGTCATTCTGCCTCACAAAAATCGGAATAAAAAGCGATCAAAAAATGTCACGTGCCCGAAAATGTTACCAATAAAAACATCAACTCGTCCCGCAAAAAACAAGACCTCACATGACTCTGTGGACCAAAATATAGAAAAATTATAGCTCTCAAAATGTGGTAACGCAAAAAATATTTTTTGCAATAAAAAGCGTCTTTCAGTGTGTGACGGCTGCCAATCATAAAAATCCGCTAAAAAACCCGCTATAAAAGTAAATCAAACCCCCCTTCATCACCCCCTTAGTTAGGGAAAAATTAAAAAAATGTATTTATTTCCATTTTCCCGTTAGGGCTAGGGTTAGGGCTAGGGTTAGGGCTAGGGTTAGGGCTAGGGTTAGGGCTAGGGCTAGGGTTAGGGCTAGGGTTAGGGCTAGGGTTAGGGCTAGGGTTAGGGCTAGGGCTACAGTTTGGGTTGGGGCTAAAGTTACAGTTAGGGTTTAGATTACATTTACGGTTGGGAATAGGGTTGGGATTAGGGTTAGGGGTGTGTCAGGGTTAGAGGTGTGGTTAGGGTTACTGTTGGGATTAGGGTTAGGGGTGTGTTTGGATTAGGGTTTCAGTTATAATTGGGGGGTTTCCACTGTTTAGGCACATCAGGGGCTCTCCAAACGCGACATGGCGTCCGATCTCAATTCCAGCCAATTCTGCGTTGAAAAAGTAAAACAGTGCTTCTTCCCTTCCGAGCTCTCCCGTGTGCCCAAACAGGGGTTTACCCCAACATATGGGGTATCAGCGTACTCAGGACAAATAGGACAACAACTTTTGGGGTCCAATTTCTCCTGCTACCCTTGGGAAAATACAAAACTCGGGGCTAAAACATATTTTTTGTGGGAAAAAAAAGATTTTTTATTTTCACGGCTCTGCGTTACAAACTGTAGTGAAACACTTGGGGGTTCAAAGCTATCACAACACATCTAGATGAGTTCCTTAGGGGGTCTAGTTTCCAAAATGGTGTCACTTGTGGGAGGTTTCTACTGTTTAGGTACATTAGGGGCTCTGCAAATGCAATGTGACACCTGCAGACCATTCCATCTAAGTCCTCATTCCAAATGGAGCTCCTTCCCTTCCGAGCCCTCCCATGCGCCCAAACAGTGGTTCCCCCCCACATATGGGGTATCAGCGCACTCAGGACAAATTGGACAACAAATTGTGGGGTCGAATTTCTCCTGTTACCCTCGGGAAAATACAAAACTGGGGGCTAAAAAATAATTTTTGTGGGAAAAAATTTTTGTTTTATTTTTACGGCTCTCCATTATAAACTTCTGTGAAGCCCTTGGTGGGTCAAAGCGCTCAGCACACATCTAGATAAGTTCCTAAGGGGGTCTACTTTCCAAAATGGTGTCACTTGTGGGGGGTTTCAATGTTTAGGCACATCAGTGGCTCTTCAAACGCAACATGACGTCCCATCTCAATTCCTGTCAATTTTGCATTGAAAAGTCAAACGGCGCTCCTTCCCTTCCGAGCTCTCCCATCCGCCCAAACAGTGGTTTACCCCCACATATGGGCTATCAGCGTACTCAGGACAAATTGTACAACAACTTTTGGGGTCCAATTTCTTCTCTTACCCTTGGGAAAATAAAAAATTGGGGGCGAAAAGATAATTTTTGTGAAAAAATATGATTTTTTATTTTTACGGTTCTACATTATAAACTTCTGTGAAGTACTTGTTGGGTCAAAGTGCTCACCACACCTCTAGATAAGTTCCTTAGGGGGTCTACTTTCCAAAATGGTGTCACTTGTGGGGGGTTTCAATGTTTAGCCACATCAGGGGCTCTCCAAACGAAACATGGCGTCCCATCTCAATTCCAGTCAATTTTGCATTGAAAAGTCAAATGGCACTCCTTCGCTTCCGAGCTCTGCCATGCGCCCAAACAGTGGTTTACCCCCACATGTGGGGTATTGGCATACTCAGGACAAATTGTACAACAATGTTTGGGGTCCATTTTCTCCTGTTACCCTTGGTAAAATAAAACAAATTGGAGCTGAATTAAATTTTTTGTGAAAAAAAGTTAAATGTTCATTTTTATTTAAACATTCAAAAAATTCCTGTGAAGCACCAGAAGGGTTAATAAACTTCTTGAATATGGTTTTGAGCACCTTGAGGGGTGTAGTTTTTAGAATGGTGTCACACTTGGGTATTTTCTATCATATAGACCCCTCAAAATGACTTCAAATGAGATGTGGTCCCTAAAATAAAATGGTGTTGTAGAAATGAGAAATTGCTGGTCAACTTTTAACCCTTATAACTCCCTAACAAAAAAAAATTTTGGTTCCAAAATTGTGCTGATGTAAAGTAGACATGTGGGAAATGTTACTTATTAAGTATTTTGTGTGACATATATCTGTGATTTAATTGCATAAAAATTCAAAGTTGGAAAATTGCGAAATTTTCATAATTTTCGCCAAATTTCCGTTTTTTTCACAAATAAACGCAGGTACTATCAAATAATTTTTACCATTGTCATGAAGTACAATATGTCACGAGAAAACAATGTCAGAATCACCAGGATCCATTGAAGCGTTCCAGAGTTATAACCTCATAAAGGGACAGTGGTCAGAATTGTAAAAATTGGCCCGGTCATTAACGTGCAAACCACCCTTGGGGGTAAAGGGGTTAAGCCGCAATGTCTGCAAATTGAGATTCTGGTTTGGCTATTATCCTAAGTCATGTGACAAGGCTCGTTAAAGGGTCGACATTGACTGTTAGGATTGCTACTTCCTATAGGTGGCACTAGAGTTCTAGTCCTTTTCCTCTCTGAAGCGACCATTTCCTTGTGGAGAGTGACATCAGGTCAGAGGCCTCGCATACAGCCAAATCAAACCTGCATTGCACTGAGGAGGGGCAACGACCCAAAACACGTCTGCGAACTGAGCTTTTATCCCAAGTCATGAGGCAAGGGTTGTTAAAGGCTAAATATTGACTTTTAGGATTGCTATTTGCAATAGGTGGCACACGGGAGAGGCAATTTGCATATTTAATTTCCCAGAGGATCATTGCATGGTCTATAAGTCTCCTTACACCGGCGTATAATGTTTCCTTGTGGAGAGTGACCCCTTGGATATAAAGGTGTGGGAACCCCACCCTGCCTAAACGTATCCTTTGTAGGAAAAGGCTTCAGGGACGCCTTAAGGGTATGCTGACACTTGTCGGATTCCATGTGAATTTCGATACATGTTCTGTGCCTAAATCTGCGTAAATTCCGATGTTAATAATCACACATGTCATGCATATGAATGAGGCTCGCTGAGAGGTGGGGAGAAATAAGTTCTTGAAAGAAGTGCCATATATCTTGTCTGTTGGGATGATTCATCCCAAATAACGATTTTGGGGATGTGCCTCATGCATGATCGCTCCCGTTGATAATGGGGGGTTTCTATCCTAGCCATGTGTATGAACATACCCTAAACCTGCATTGTTTTAATATACCCATTTCCTGACAAATCCACAAATGATCGGACATGGTGCATATTATGTTTAGGCCTGGAAAGGGAATGTTCTCTGCAAAATTTGCACCAGTTTTGTGAAGCCTGTTGTGGTTGTGCAGAGTGGCCATGCGGTAATGCCCCGGCCATGCGGTAAGGCCCCGGCCATGCGGTAAGGCCCCGGCCATGCGGTAAGGCCCCGGCCATGCGGTAAGGCCCCGGCTCTGTGGCCGGCTGGCGGCATCAGCAGTGCGGCCCGTCCTCGTGCTTTTTACACTTCGCTGCCCCCATTGCCGGCGTTTTATTGAGTTTTTGTCAGCACGTTCTTTGTCCCTGGTGACCGTTCAGGCAGAACCTTTCTATAGTGATATGATTGCTCTGGAGCACACATGCAGCGCCGTGTTTTACTTGCCGCAACCTGCACAAATCCTTTGAAAAAGGAAAAATAAACCTGCATTCGATACAGTACAAGCAGTATCCAGTTACTGTCATGCGGACGATTGCCAAGTGTGATTATTTGCAGACCGGAGTGTTTTTCTCTTGCATTTCAATATCATTTATTTTTTATGCTTTTGGATGAATTCCAGGTAACCAAGGTATCTGCAAATGTTTGCAAGGATTTCTGGTATCCACGTTGTGCTACGGTTCACAAGTCGTCATAGTCTCATGTGTCATAAAGAAACTCTCGGAAATTGTATTTATTTTTTTTGGTCCAGTTCTATATAAGGCTAAATTCAGACTTATTTTTGGTCCTTGTGCATAACGGACCGCTCACGGACAGGACAGTGAATAATTTTAGCCAGTGTGAAAATGCACATGCGTTATTTTGAGAAGTATGTGTGGAAAAAATGGCTACAATCGCTAATCTGGTCTGACTTAAAGGGAATCTTTTAGGTTTTTGCAATGTAACCTGAGGACAGCAGAAGATAGAGGCTGACACACTGAATTCAGGGATATGTCACTTGTCAAAGTGCGTGGTGTTGTTTACTAACTGCGAAAGATTCAGCACCAAGAAATTAACATGGTGGACACTAGTTGGGCAGCTAAGCAGCTCACTGTCTATGGACTTTGTACACAGAGAGCCTGGTGTGGGCGGAGCTAGCTTTCTCAGCTCTGCTTTATTCTAAATCTAACAGCTCTGATTGTATCAGAACGGCTGCACTCAATAAGCGAAGTGACACATCGCTGGATTCAGCTTCTCTTTCCCTACACCATGCTGCTCTCAGATGAGATAGAAAAAACCGGCTGACAGATTCCTTTTAAGGACCGAATTAGTTCTTGTAAATAGTAGGCAGCTACCTCTCCCGTCTGCTTTTTGGACAAGACACGGAGCCACCAACGTCTTCACATCCACAATTTGCAGACATGACCTATCTGCATAGTTCACTATTCGTATGTGCTTAAGACATGGCTGAATTCAGATGTCGAGTTTCACAGTCCCGGTAGTCTGCGGCGGGGTCAGTAATGCCGCGGAGCTTCCTCAGCCCCGTGAATGTGCCACAATATTTGTAGTGACAACTTTTGCATATTGTTACAAAAGTACCGGTAATTTCCAAGACGTGATCGGAGATCTATTACTCATCTGTTACCGGAATAGCCGTATTTCTGGTACTGAGCCGGTTTGTAATGTTTTTATTATTAGTAAAGTTTTATGACTCCTTTATCTTTTCCATTGCTACACAGTAACTCGGGTGCAGTCAGGGATCTCTGCCTCACACCTGTAGAAACATAGGAGCTCATTGCTCTTCTGCCACTAGACCGGATTTCAGGATTTCACACATGGAAAGGGATGAAAAATTTACCTATTTGCACCTAATCTGGTTTTTAACATAATGCACATTGGTTTCCAGATTTCGTTTTTCTCCAAACGTACGTTCCTAGGAAATAAAGTAATTTGTGTATGTAACCAAATGTGGTTTGTGATTATTTCCATAGGCAATCTAGTGGTTTAGAAATATATTCTGCTGTGGCTGTGTGCAGATTTTGGGTTAGCAAGTGTAGTATGGCGGGAAGTTGGAAGACATTAGTTCTGGCAAGATCTGATTGTGATGTGTAATGGTGCATTACTTGTATCAATCCCACAACGGTTCTGCCAACTTACACGTGCTAAATTACCAGCTTGTATCGGTCACAAGACTTATAATCCATGCCTACTTTCTTTAAAAAAAAAAAAAAACACACTTCCACATGTCATGGGTTATCTTGAAAGAAATGTGGATTAGCTGTAATACCGCATCCAACTGCTGTGACAGTTTTGGCAGGAAAGCCGCTACATTTTATTCTAGAGATGGACCGCCCCTCCTTTTTAATGTATTTTTCATTATGACCAGCACCTTTCAGTTTAAAGCCGGCCCAGATTTTGAATTTTACTTAAAGTATTTGTCAAAACTAGTAAGGTTTTTCTCCTATTTTATTCCTGCTGCTCTCCTGAGTATTCCGCATTTTAGTTTTTGTAAATCTGCTGTACGATTCCAGAGATATGGGCCTTATTAGTTAGTGTTAATTATTCTGCTCTCTACATAGGGAGGGTTCACCAGGTAATAAGTGGCCTGCAGCCACGCCCCTAGAGAAGCCGTGAGCCACGCCCCTAGAGAAGCCGTGAGCCACGCCCCTAGAGAAGCCGTGAGCCACGCCCCTAGAGAAGCTGTGAGCCACGCCCCTAGAGAAGCCGTGAGCCACGCCCCTAGAGAAGCCGTGAGCCACGCCCCTAGAGAAGCCGTGAGCCACGCCCCTAAAAAAAGCCGTGAGCCACGCCCCTAGAGAAGCCGTGAGCCACGCCCCTAGAGAAGCCGTGAGCCACGCCCCTAGAGAAGCCGTGAGCCACGCCCCTAGAGAAGCCGTGAGCCACGCCCCTAAAAAAAGCCATGAGCCACGCCCCTAGAGAAGCCGTGAGCCACGCCCCTAGAGAAGCCGTGAGCCACGCCCCTAGAGAAGCCGTGAGCCACGCCCCTAGAGAAGCCGTGAGCCACGCCCCTAGAGAAGCCGTGAGCCACGCCCCTAGAGAAGCCGTGAGCCACGCCCCTAGAGAAGCCGTGAGCCACGCCCCTAGAGAAGCCGTGAGCCACGCCCCTAGAGAAGCCGTGAGCCACGCCCCTAGAGAAGCCGTGAGCCACGCCCCTAGAGAAGCCGTGAGCCACGCCCCCTTGTAGAGACCTGAAAAAATTGGCCACTAAATATAAAGGCCCATATCTCTGGAACCGTATGATTGATTTACAAAAAACTAAGACTGGAATACTCAGGGGAGCAGTGGGAATAAAATTAGGGCAAAACCTGGCCACTTTTGACCTGATGACTGGTCCCCTTTAAGATGACATGGAGGAAAGTGCATTTTGCTTTATGTGTAGAATTTAGTTTTATTTGCCACTCTAGCTTATAATGGTAATTTTTGCCTTCACAAGGCCTGCACTTCAAGCCCTTCCCAACATCTGACGTACGTGTTCTGCGCATGTCTGGTGCACGTGTATAGAACGGGCTGAGGAGCTGAGCCCTCTCCATACCTCCATACACAGCAGATGCAGTGTGTGAACCAGCTGGCATGTAATGGCAGCGACCAGATCTTGCTCCGATTGCTGCTACTTACTGATCACTGAATCGGTGTTTAGATGGCTTGGTTGACCTGGGGTGCCTTTGGAAGTTTACTGAAGACCCATGTCAATCCCATATTAGTCCTTCTTTTATATAATGGTTTGATAAAAAATATATAAAACAATTCCTCTTCCTTAGTTAAGAATGTAAGAAATATAAGAAAGAAGGAAAAAATATATGCAGAAAATTGGGAGAGGGGGAGATAGAATAATCTCTCTCAAGCTTGAAAAAATGCATACGTATTATAATTTTGTCAGATTTTATTATTTTTCCTTGTTCAACACTCATAAATAAAAACAAGTCACATCTGACCCTTTTTGGTGAGATTTTAGCAAAGAATAGACATGATGCGTGGCCCCTGAAGTCTCCTTGCATATATGCATCTCCAAGCTGGCAGAACAAGTCATTGTTTCTGACCAGGCTGAACTTTTTTTTGTTTTGTGTATTTTGTTCCGAACACCTATTGTTCCAGTTCCGTAAAATTCCCAATCTGTCATCCCTGACACCACAGCAGTGAGAAGAAAGCTTTCCCTCCCTCCAGAGGTTCTCACAATAAGTTCTGGATGTGATTGTCTGTGTGGAATAAGAGGAAACGGCCATTCCTTGAAGGTTTCCTGTATCTGTTTATTTCCTAGCTAAACTCTTGTATTTCTTTTTTAAACATTGTGTCCTGGATTGTAGTTACATTTCCTTTTGAGATGAAAGTTATGTAACATTTTCTGTGTTAAAGTGGATCTGTCGTCAGGTTTCACAATACAATGTCTTCAAACAGCTGAGCTGTATGATCCCTCCGTGAAGGATCCAGCCAAACAAGAGTAGAAAAAGCTCAAGTCCAAGTGTATTTATAAGCTGACATCAATATCCTCCCACTGTGACTGATGGCTGCAGCTTGTACTGAGCAGTGTGAGGTAACAGCAGGGAGGAGGGTCACTGAGGAACAATCAGGATAGGTAGCCAGAAATTATGCTTAGCTCATGAATACATATTGTTCTTTCTTTACATATATGTATTGAAAGATAGGAGACAAAAAAAGCGCAAATAGGGTCTTATCCCCAGGATTGTTCCTGATCAATTGTGAGAGAACTGCTCACCTGGTAGTACACAGTACAAGCGTGTAGTTTGTCAGCTGCTGCAGATCCACAGGTCGGCGTTGTGACCTCTCAGGACCGTTATAATAAATGAAATGTGGATTACATCCGCGCTGCTGTGACAAATAATAGATCCAGATATACTTGTAAGATGTTCAGGTGGTTTATTCAACGCGTTTCGAAGCTCATGGCTTCTTCTTCAGGAAGTTTCCACACAGAGATATCAATTATTTATTGATATTTGATATAATTGATATCTCTGTGTGGAAACTTCCTGAAGAAGAAGCCATGAGCTTCGAAACGAGTTGAATAAACCACCCGAACATCTTACAAGTATATCTGGATCTATTATTTGTCGCAGCAGCGCGGATGTAATCCACATTTCATCTATTATAAAAGTTTACATATATGTGTAACATATAGCTTACTGTGAGCTTTATACACCGTATCTGACCAAGCAGTGTAAAGGATGGACAATGGCGTCTTTGCTACTTTTAAGGTCAAAGGGATCATGTTTGGTCATTGCAGCCTTTGGAGGCAAATGCCAAAAATGTAAAAGAGCAGCACAGTGGCACACATTTTCACAAAATAAGGCTGCCTAGTCCTCTAGGCTCTTGGCTTCCATAAGGTCTGATGCAGCAAAAAAAGAATTGCAGAAATCCACAAAATCAAGTAGAGATCAGTCACTTAAGGCTACTTTCACACTAGCGTTTTCTGCAATCCGTCACAATGCGTCGTTTTGCAGAAAAAACGCATCCTGCAAAAGTGCTTGCAGGATGCGTTTTTTCCCCATAGACTTGTATTGACGACGCATTTGCGACGGATTGCCACACGTCGCATCCGTCGAGCGACAGATGTGTCGTGCTTTGGCGGACCGTCGGGAGCAAAAAACGCTACATGTAACGGTTTTTGCTCCTGACGGACCACTTTTTCCGACCGTGCATGCGCGGCCGGAACTCCGCCCCCACCTCCCCGCACCTTACAATGGGGCAGCGGATGCGCCGGAGAAATTCATCCGCTGCCTCCATTGTGCAGTGCGTTAAACGCTAGCGTCGGAATCTCTCCCCGACGCATTGCGACGGGGAGATTCCGACGCTAGTGTGAAAGAAGCCTAACATGTTAACAAGGGAATGTTTCAGCTGGAGGCATTTTTTTTTTTACATTTTCACACTGGCCACTAGACATAATAGACTAGTGTATTCTGTACAGATGACTTTTCATCAGTCTCATTATCATCACAGACAGAATCGCCATGAAAGTAATACCTCTTTACACCACATCTACCATTCACAGTAGGTAGTGTCACAGCCCATTATTATTATTATTATTTATATAGCACCATTGATTCCATGGAGCTGTACAGGAGAAGGGGTTACATACAAATTACAGGTATCACTTACAGTAAGCAAACTGTAAGGGGCGAGGACCCTGCCCTTGCGGGCTTACATTCTACAGGATGGTGGGGAGGGAGACAATAGGTTGGGGGTTGCAGGAGCTCCGGAGTTGGTGAGGAGGCAGCGGGGTCAGTGCCGGCTGTAGCCTTTCCTGAAGCCACCTTCCTCCTTTACCTTTGCCCAGATCAGAGCATGCGCCAAGAAATCTCTTGTGTAAAACATTTGGCCTGGTTCACACTAAGCATTTTTTTTTAAGCTGATCCATAACAAAATCCACATAAAGAAAATGTTTCAGATGTTCTTTGAATACTGTTTTCTTTGCATTTTAAATCCGATCCTCTTCAAAATCTGCACCAAAAAAAAAACAAAACTGTGTGAACATAGCCTTAATGAGCCACGGACAGTCTATTGCTGCCCATGCTCGTGTGGCTGCCTGTACCAAACAGGATGGACTATTAGCGTTAGTGGGCATAGCTCATTTTCTTTTAGTGCTGGATATTATGGAAAAAAAAATGTTTGAATGAAATCTTTATTTAAACCACGGGCCATTTTCTGATAATATTCCATTTAAGGATATTTGTTGGAGCCCGGGCAGCCGGAGTGTCACATTGCAGTTAATGGTGCGGTGTTTGCCGTGTATATAAACAATGACTAGTTTCTCATTACCACATGTGGCATTTGGCCGGGGTTCAAGATCTGACAGCTGCCATGATCTGAGGGTTTCTCGGCCATCTTTAAGTTTAACTTTTTACATGTTAGTGCCTTGCGAAAGTACGGTAATTGGCCCCCTGGAACTTTTCAGGGTGTGTGCACACGTTGCGGATTTGCCTGTGGAATTTTCTGTGCAGATTCTGCATCTCTTGCTAGAAAACGCAGGTCAAAATCTGCGTGTTTTTTTTTTTTTGTGTGTGTGTTTTTGTTGTTGCTGATTTACTGCTGATTCTTTGCGGATTTCATGCGTTTTTACCCCTGCGGATTTCTATTATGGAATGGGTGCAGAAACCCTGCAGATCCGCAAAAAGAAGTGACATGCTCCTTCTTTGAATCCGCTGCGGTTTCTGTGCGGATTTTTCCGCACCATTAGCACAGCATTTTTTTTTTTGTGCCATTGAGTTGCTTTGTACTGTAAATCAATTGCGGATCTGCAGCGTTTGTGCAGAAAAAAAATGCAGCGGATCCGCAGGAAATCTGCAACGTGTGCACATAGCCTCAAACTTTTCCCACTTATCAGGATTCAAACATAAAGATACCAAATGTAAATTTTTGGTGAAGAATCAACAACAAGTGGAACACAATTGTGAAGTTGAACGAAATTTATTGGTTATTTTAAATTTTTGTGGAAAATCAAAAACTGAACAGTGGAACGTGCAATATTTTTCGGCCCCTTTAACTTAATACTTTGTTGCGCCTCCTTTTGCTGCGATTACAGCTGCAGTCGCTTGGGGTATGTCTCTATCAGTTTTGTACATCGAGAGGCTGAAATTCTCGCCCATTCTTCTTTGGCAAACAGCTCGTGCTCAGTGAGGTTTGATGGAGATCGTTTATGAACAGCAGTTTTCAGCTCTTTCCACAGATTCTCGATTGGATTGAGGTCTGGACTTTGACTTGGCCATTCTAACACCTGGATACGTTTATTTGTGAACCATTCCATTGTAGATTTTGCTTTCTTTGGGATCATTGTCTTGTTGGAAGACAGATTTCCATCCCAGTCTCAGGTCTTTTGCAGACTCCAACAGGTTTTCTTCAAGAATGGTCCTGTATTCGGCTCAATCTATCTTCCCATCAATTTTAACCATCTTCCTTGTCCCTGCTGAAGAAAAGCAGGCCCAAACCATGATGCTACCACCACTATGTTTAACAGTGGGATGGTGTGTTCAGGGTGATAAGCTGTGTTGCCTTTACGAAAAAAAAAATATCGTTTGGCATTGTTTCCAAAAAGTTAAATTTTGGTTTCATTTGACCAGAACACCTCCTTCCACATGTTTGGTGTCTCCCAGGTGGCTTGTTGCAAACTTTAAATGACACTTTTTATGGATATCTTTGAGAAATGGCTTTCTTCTTGCCACTCTTCCATAAAGGCCAGATTTGTGCAGTGTATGACTGATTGTTGTCCTATGGACATACTGTCCCACCTCAGCTGTAGATCTCTGCAGTTTATCCAGAGTGACCATGGGCCTCTTGGCTGCATCTCTGATCAGCCTTCACCTTATTTGAGATGAAAGTTTAGAGGGATGGCCGGGTCTTGGTAGATTTGCAGTGGTATGATACTCCTTCCATTTCAATATGATCGCTTGCACAGTGCTCCTTGGGATGTTTAAAGTTTTGGAAATCATCTTGTATCCAAATCCGGCTTTAAACTTCTCCACAACAGTATCACGGACCTGCCTGTTGTGTTCCTTGGTCTTCATGATGCTCTCTGTGCTTCACACAGAACCCTGAGACTATCACAGAGCAGGTGCATTTATACGGAGACTTGATTACACACAGGTGGATTATATTTATCATCATTAGGCATTTAGGACAACACTGGATCATTCAGAGATCCACAATGATCTTCTGGAGTGAGTTTGCTGCACTGAAAGTAAAGGGGCCGAATAATATTGCGCGCCCCACTTTTCAGTTTTTGAATTTCCACAAAAATTTTAAATACGGTAACCAATAAATTTCGTTCAACTTCACAATTGTGTTCCACTTGTTGATTCTTCACCAAATATTTTACATTTGGTATCTTTGTTTGAGGCATGATATGTGGGAAAAGGTTGAAAAGTTCCAGGGGGTGAATACTTTCGCAAGTATATCGTGTCTACAAAAAAAAATCACCTTTTATTACATTTACATTTCTTACTCTAGAAACTATGTGAGAATGCGTGTATGATCCTTGGTGAAATTTTCCCTTACATTGCCATGATTTCTAGCTGGACTCATGAGGCTCCTTTTAATTTGAGGATTATACCGTCATTCTGACATAGGTTTTAAAAGGAAGTACAACAGCCTCATCAGGTCTAATAGATCTATTTAGTAATGTATGTGGTTTGTATTGTGAAATATGGGGACAGACCAGTTAAAAAAGGGAAAAAAAACCAAGTCCCCTCTTATTGAAGGGTTTATGGGTGCTTAATGAAATTGGGCATTGGAAAATTGTATGCCGTGCAAACATTAACGCTAGAGAAGTTTCCTCAGGTCGTTCTGCTCCACCCGTCACATCAGCAGACAACTGCGACTGTGATAAACTCCTTCTTTTTACCCTGTTATGGAGACGTGCCGAAGCAGAGAGATATTTAGAAAAGATTAAATGTTTAACAAAATATGAATTTATAAAAAAATAAAAATAAAATTCCTCCTTCAGAATTACATGGCAGCATTTTTTTCTATCAGCCCCTTTTTGTCATTTTAGGACATGTTCAGCAACCAGATTTTGTCTGCCTACTCTTTTATGCCCACAGTTTCAGCAAACTTATTATCTGATCTTTTCCCTTGGTCTGATGATTGACAGGTTTGCAATGGTGAACAAATACAAGAACTGGTCACTTAATTGGCATTTTGTTTTCTTCTTCAGAAATCAGTTTACCGCACATTATAATATCAGCATTCAGCTTTGAGATCCTTGAACTTAAAGGCGCTTTAGCTTCAAATGTATTGTTTGGTGAAGTTTAGCAACTTTCCAAATAATCATTAAATTCTATTGTTTTGCTGCTGCCTAATGCAAGTCTGAGTGAGCTGTAAAATGTTACAGTACATCAGAGATCTTCTCTCCTGTGTAAGGGAGAACTGTAAAGCAGGGAAGGGGTTTTACACGGATCTCTACAATGTGGAGAGGGGAGAGAGCATGTACAGCCTCTGGGAGGGCAGAGAAAATGGGTAGTATACTGAAAAGGAGGAAATGACATGAAGAGGAGATAAGGTCAGGATTGAAATTGTACAGACATGGGAGCTGGTGAGGACGGCAGCACCCCGGATATTCATAGAGCTCAAATCTAGCCTATATTACTGGAATATACACACCTGCAAGAGAGAAATCTGAAACTTTGATCAGGCTGCAAACTGCTTTTTAAGGAGAGTGGTGGTGAATATTAATAAAATGATTGCAGTTTGTTTTTTTTGTTTTGTTTTTGTGGATGAGCTAGGACTGTTTTTCATCAGGACACAGTGTGCAGTTTTCATCTATTTTTGGAAATGTAAATGTAAAATACCGTAAGTTTCTCAGTAAATGTAAAAACAAGCAGCTCTTAGATGACGCATAGAAGGCACAATTGGTATCTTTTCTTTTCTTTTCTTTTTTTTTCTTTTTTTTTTCGCTGCCTCAATAAATTGTCTCTTCAAATTGAATCAAAAATAGACAAATCTATTTTTTTGCCATGTGTTTTTTTTTTCTCCTTTCTCAATGGCGAAGCAAAAAAAAAGTACATGTGTAAATTCCCATAGATCAAAAACAGAAGGGTAACGTGCACGTGAAACACGTATGTGTCATTGGGGCCTAATGCGAATGTATTAACTAGAGTGTATATAGATTTTTATTTTCCTCTATATTGTAGCTGTTAAATTGTCATGTTCTCCCAGGTTCTTTTTCTCCATTCCCTTGTATTGGTCCCTCTGTAATTTGCTTCTCTTTGACGAACCAATAAACATTTATTGAACTATAAAGGGCTTTTATAATAACAGCTTATAATGCCACGTCATAAAGCGCTAATCGATGCGATCCTGCTCCCAGTTGTGGTGTTTGTAGTAAAGCGAGTGCGTCCCCTCTCCATAGACCGTAATAACATGAAGTGTGATCAGTGATTTATCAAAAATCCCATAAATCACCCAATCACGCGCTTTATGGGAATCTAAATTCCTAATCGACTATTGAACTGAATATTTTTTCACATTACCCCCCCCCCCTTTTTAATTTTTTCTGTTTTTGGGACCCAAAGTTCTGCCGCCATGACTTTATTAGCTATGGGGCAGTGACCGCCCTCCTGGATTGCTCTGATATAACGCTCTTCTGTAATAGCCGCGCCCCTCGGCGCAGGGAATTTCGGATATTTTATTAACGAAACATAAACACTCGGTGCAACAATGTAATCATACCGGTCACACATCTGTAACAAAGGCTTAGACATTTTCCACGTTGCTTCATTTTCTTCCCTTTCTTCTGTTTTTTTTGATTCATTGAAATAAAATTCTAAAATTGTGTCACAAATATCCACGTGTTTTACCAATTCCACCAATCCACAAACTGTTGGATAATACACTGTGATGTTCTATTATATACCCGCTTATTTCACCAGCATGTACTCGTAGACATGTGCGCCTTCACTTTTCTGTAATGGGGATGTTAAGGCTTGGGGGAAAGGTCTGCAACCACTTTGTGCCTCCTCCCAGGGCGCAGTGTGCACGCTGTCAGGATTCTCTGGGAGTTGGGCAGTTTGGCATACATGCAGTCACTTGCCGACTAGACGTGCCCGCTCCCAGCACTGGAGAATCCTGACAGTGTGCACACTGCATTTTTTTTCTTCAGGTTTAGATCTAATAATGAGCTCTTCATGTACGTGTTCCTGCATATTCCTTTAATACTACAGATGCGCTTGACAGAGCACTAAATCGAGCATTTGTCAGCCTTCATGGTGTTTAAGAGATGGAGCATAAGAACTTTAGGACGTCTTCCCACGAAGAGTATGTGCACACATTCCAAAATATTCGCATTTTTTGCACGTTTTTTTCGGCAGCAAAAACGCATAAAAAACGCATACACTAAGCATCCCATTATTTTTAATAGTTTCAGTAATTTTTGTGCACATGTTGCGTTTTATTCCGCAAAAAAAAAAAAAACCGCATGCAGAAACATACGCAGCATGTTCATTAATTTTGCAGATTTCCCACTATATTATTGCATTGGGAGCCTCCGGGGAAAAAAAACTCGAAAAATCCGCAAAAAAATGCATGCAGAATTCCTGCGGAAAACCTCAGGATTTTCTCAGGAAATTTCTGCTTACTTTCCGGATGTGTGCACACAGCCTAAATGCTGCAGTTTTTTTTTTCTGCTGTTTTTTTTTTTGTTGTTTTTTTTTTTCTGAGCAGATTATCTGCTGCGTCCAACTGTACAAGCAAAGTTGATGAAAATTCCTGGTGTTTATTGACTGTTGTACTGTGTGTTTTTTCTACTGCTTTTTTTTTTTTTTTCTATAGGATACAATAGGGAGCCAGGTAATTGCAATTGTTTTTTAATTGCAGAATCAATGCTTTTTATTTATTTTTATTTTTTTACAAAAAATATATAATGCCGATTCAAATCTGCATCAAATGAAAAGTAAAATTAAAGAAAAAAAAAAAAAAGTAAAAATGCAATAATCAGAAGAATGTTGTAGAATATTTTGGTTCAGAAAACATTGATAAAAGCACTAGAACCCCCCTCCCCCCCCAGCAATTTATGCCGTGTTTGAATACAATATTAAGCAATCCGTCGCAAAGTTTTTGCCACCTAATCTTAGCGCAGCGCAGTGTAGACAGACCCCGATTCTTGTGATGTCACTTGCTGGGCTGCATGCTCTAGTTTTGATCTCTCGCTAATAAAACAGTGATCTTATCGCTAGAGGACTAGAAAACCTGCTGCCATGTAGTCCTCCATATTCATTAGCTCTGTATAACCCCGCCCCCACCAATGATTGGCAGCTTTCTGCCTATGCACCGTGCATACGGAAAGCTAGATTTGCGGCAAATAAACCAGGGATTGTGCCAAAACTGCAGCAAGAAGCCCACTAAGTGACACATCACTGGAATCAGGTTCTCTGACTCTAGATTACATAGCAAAAAACCTGGTGACAGATTCCTAAAACGACGCATTTTGATCAAAATAAACTGAAATGTGAAAGTAGCCTTATTGGTTCAGTTTTCATTATTTTATCAACGGTAAATTATCACTAGAGGATTAGTAAACCTGCTGCCTTGCAGTCCAACCACACCACCACCACCGATTGGCAGCTTTCTGCCTATGCACAGTGTACGTGGAAAGCAGCCAATCAGTGGTGTGGGCGAGGTTATACAGGTCTCAGCAGTTAGATCTGCGGCAAATTAAGCAACTTAATCAAAACTGCAGCAACTAGTAAAGTAAGTGATACATTGCTGGAATCAGGGTCTCTGCCCCCTGCATATTGCTGCTTTCAGAAGGGGTAACAAAAACCTGGTGACAGATTCCCTTTAAAGAAAATCTATGGAGAAATATATTTTACTCCTGTGACTTTTCACCCTTTATGACCAGAAAAAGACTTGTAATAAAAGTGAACAGCATACATGTTATGTACAGCACACAAAGTATAAACCTAAGCAGCCATTACTTGTAATAAAAAGGAGATGTGTTACAGTATTTCCGTCACATCAGTCTAGTGATGTACTAATTCATAAAGTCAAGATATTGACCATCACTGCATGATATTGTTCAAAAGAGAAGAAGAGCGGAGAAAGGAAGGGATGAGTGAGTGCCGAAGACTAGAATCCTAGTTATGGAGAAAGGTTAGGAGGAGCTCTGATGAACGTGATCCACCTCCTCCGCCAGCATTAGTGTTCTGAGAGTCTCTCCATCAGAAGTCCACTCCCGTCACCCTCTCCTGACTTTTTTACTTTTTTTTAAAATGGGGGTTCACCATGAATATCAATCTGCAGTAGTTGGTGGTCTAATGTATCAGCTGAACAAAGGGGCAGCAGAGTGTTAACCCTGGGGGTCCAGGCAGCGATCCCTGCAGGAACTGATCATTGTGTTAATCCAAGCAAACCTCTTGAAGCTTGTCACCTGCTGCTGCACCTGACTCCGTGTGCCTGGGGTATACATACACCCCTCTGTAATATCCTCCAGCCCATATCTGTGTAACTATGGATGTTCACAGTTGGAGGATGACACTGTGGGGGGCTCAGGGGTCCGTATACCAGGGTTCCCATCACTTATAGATCAATAATAACAGGATACAGTGCAATTCTGGACACTTTCTAGATGCAAACGCTTTGAGTGTCATCTAACAGCTCATCCCCTACATGGGAAATGCCGAATAAATGGCTTCATTTTCCATAGCCCCCGCTGTACAGACAGGATGCGGTGTGACCAGGGACCTCTTGGCTCTGTGATCGTCTCTGACCCCAGCGGAGGGGACGCTGGCCTCATCACACGGCGACATCTCGAGGATATTCCTGTTTAGTCCGTTCGGTATGTTACTTCCTGGCGTTCTTTCTTTACGTGTGGCTTTAACGTCTCCTGATGGCGGTCGTCTTATTTCTCTATAGAGCCGATAATGATTCACCCTCCTCCATACCAGACCGCATTTATTCCTTACAACTGCTGCTGCCCCGCCATGTCCTTCTCACCTGGAAAACATGTTCTCAGATTTGCACTTAGCGATTGTTAAACGCACAATGAAATGCTCTTTTCTCCTTAGCCGTCGGATGTTTTCTTTTATTCCCGGTCCTTGATTTGATGTTGCTGACACAAGCAGACAATACGTCTATTTATAAATGTTCTGGATGCTGTATAAAGGCTGTCAGTCACCCGGTATACACTGCCGGGTATAAAGCAGGCCTCCGGGGGATGTCAGTCGACATGCCAGGTTGTAGGAGGACCTATTGGTCTTTAGGGATTGTCCAAGAATTATCTGCTGTGAAAAATCTGCGGCAAAATAAGCACAAATTTTAACTAGTAACCCTTCTGCTACATTACCTGCATTTGCATTCTCAGAATCCGTTCATACTCACAGATTCTTTACAGTACGAGCAGGGAGGGTATTGATTCTTTATAGTACGAGCAGGGAGGGTATGGATTCTTTACTGTGCAAGCAGGGAGAATATGGATTCTTTGCAGTACGAGCAGGGAGAATATGGATTCTGTGCAGTACGAGCAGGGAGAATATGGATTCTGTGCAGTACGGGCAGGGAGAATATGGATTCTGTGCAGTACGGGCAGGGAGAATATGGATTCTGTGCAGTACGGGCAGGGAGAATATGGATTCTGTGCAGTACGGGCAGGGAGGATATGGATTCTGTGCAGTACGGGCAGGGAGAATATGGATTCTGTGCAGTACGGGCAGGGAGGATATGGATTCTGTGCAGTACGGGCAGGGAGAATATGGATTCTGTGCAGTACGAGCAGGGAGAATATGGATTCTGTGCAGTACGGGCAGGGAGAATATGGATTCTGTGCAGTACGGGCAGGGAGAATATGGATTCTGTGCAGTACGGGCAGGGAGAATATGGATTCTGTGCAGTACGAGCAGGGAGAATATGGATTATTTGCAGTACGAGCAGGAAGAATATGGATTCTGTGCAGTACGGGCAGGGAGAATATGGATTCTGTGCAGTACGAGCAGGGAGAATATGGATTCTGTGCAGTACGAGCAGGGAGAATATGGATTCTTTGCAGTACGAGCAGGGAGAATATGGATTCTGTGCAGTATGAGCAGGGAGAATATGGATTCTGTGCAGTACGAGCAGGGACAATATGGATTCTTTGCAGTACGAGCAGGGAGAATATGGATTCTTTGCAGTACGAGCAGGGAGAATATGGATTCTGTGCAGTACGAGCAGGGAGAATATGGATTCTGTGCAGTACGAGCAGGGAGAATATGGATTCTGTGCAGTACGGGCAGGGAGAATATGGATTCTGTGCAGTACGGGCAGGGAGAATATGGATTCTGTGCAGTACGGGCAGGGAGAATATGGATTCTGTGCAGTACGAGCAGGGAGAATATGGATTATTTGCAGTACGAGCAGGAAGAATATGGATTCTGTGCAGTACGGGCAGGGAGAATATGGATTCTGTGCAGTACGAGCAGGGAGAATATGGATTCTGTGCAGTACGAGCAGGGAGAATATGGATTCTTTGCAGTACGAGCAGGGAGAATATGGATTCTGTGCAGTATGAGCAGGGAGAATATGGATTCTGTGCAGTACGAGCAGGGACAATATGGATTCTTTGCAGTACGAGCAGGGAGAATATGGATTCTTTGCAGTACGAGCAGGGAGAATATGGATTCTGTGCAGTACGAGCAGGGAGAATATGGATTCTTTGCAGTACGAGCAGGGAGAATATGGATTCTGTGCAGTACGAGCAGGGAGAGTATGGATTCTATATCGTACGAACAGGAAGGGTATGAATTCTTTCTAGTGTGAGCAGCGAAAATTTAGAACTTTGGCACACAATGTTTTAATGGTTGATTCACTAATCAAGTTAATGGATGACCTGGATGGCTTTCCTTAATATACAGGAGCTTCTCACAAAATTAGAATATAATCAAAAAGTTAATTTATTTCAGTTCTTCAATACAAAAAGTGAAACTCATATTGTACAGAGTCATTATAGAGTGATCTATTTCAAGTGTTTATTTCTGTTAATGTTGATGATTATGGCTTACAGCCAAGGAAAACCCAAAAGTCATTATCTCAGTAAATTAGAATAATTAACAAAAAATAGCTGCAAAGGCTTCCTAAATGTTTAATAAGGTCCCTTAGGCTCTGTGCACAGAGTGCATTTTTGCAGCGTTTTTTTCCAAGTGTCGCATTCCTTGTGTCAAGCCCCTCATGACTAGTGATGAGCGAATATACTCGTTACTCAAGATTTCTCGAGCACGCTTGGGGGTCCTCTGAGTATTTTTTTTAGTGCTCGGAGATTTAGTTTTTATTGCTGCAGCTGAATGATTACATCTGTTAGCCAGCATAAGTACATGTGGGGATTCCCTAGCAAGCAGGCAACCCCCACATGTACTTATGCTGGCTAACAGATGTAAATCATTCAGCTGCGGCAATAAAAACTAAATCTCCTAGCACTAAAAAATACTCGGAGGACCCCCCGAGCATGCTCGAGAAATCTTGAGTAACAAGTATATTCGCTCATCACTACTCGTGACCAACAGACAACGCCAGATCCGTTTTACCTGGTCCAAGGAGAAAAAGAACTGGACTGTTGTCAGTGGTCCAAGGTGTTGTCTTGAGATTAAAGTAAATTTAGCATTTAATTTGGAAATCAAGGTCCCAGAGTCTGGAGGAAGAGTGGAGAGGCCACAATCCAAGCTGCTGGAGGTCTAGTGTGAAGTCTCCACAATCAGTGATGGTTTGTGGAGCCATGTCATCTGCTGGTGTAGGTCCACTGTGTTTATCAAGACCAAACTCAGCACAGCCGTCTACCAGGAAATTTTAGAGTCCTTCATGCTTCCATCTGCCGACAAGATTTTTGGAGATGGAAATGTAATTCTCCAGCAGGACTTGGCACCTGTCCACACTGCCAAAAATACCAATACCTGGTGTAAAAACAACAGTATCACTGGGCTTGATTGGCAGGAAACTTGCCTGACCTTAATCCCATAGAGAATCTATGGGGTATTGTCAAGAGGAAGATGAGACACCAGACCCAACAATGCAGACGAGCTGAAGGCTTCTATCAAAGGAACCTGGGCTTTCATAGCATCTCAGCAGTGCCGACCAAGTATTGAGTGCGCTTACTGAACATACATTTCAGTAGGCCAACAATTCGGATTTTAAAATCATTTTTCAAGCTGGTGTTGTAAAGTATTCTAATTTACTGAGATAATGACTTTTGGGTTTTCATTGGTTGTAAGCTATAATCATCAACATTAACAAGTGAAATAGATCACTCTGTGTGTAATCACTCTGTATAATATTCAAGTTTCACTTTTTTGTATTGAGGAACTGAAATAAATTAACGTTTTGATGATGATCTAATTTTGTGAGATGCACCTGTAGGTTACAGGTATTAGATTCTATGATCGAATATGGAGTCGGGAAGGAATTTTTCTCCTAATATGGGTCTATTAGCATCTCCATCATTGGGGTTTTTTCAGACTGGTTGGGGTCCGACAACCATCAACCACGCCGTCATCCGCTTCTATTTGTTCTGGTGGTGAATGGATGTAAACAATGTCCCGAATTGGGACAGCACAGCGCCACAGATTGTTTACTGGCCGCTCATGGGTACTGCACCTTACTTTTCCATTCACTTCGCTATGTTCTGACATGGTTGATTCATGCACTGTACTGAAAAGTCAGCAAAATGCTTCCTAAAAGTTAAGATTTTCTTTGGACTTAAATTTAAAGCCATGATAAATATACATGGGGATGTCCATGGGGTTCGTGATCTTGGAGCAGTTTGGTCATTTCAGTCGGGGAAATGATGGAAATGTTCTGTGGAGCAGTGTTTATAAGCACCGCGGGGGGCTTCCTACATGTGCACAGTGACTGTGTGGCGCTTATGGTTCTCTGCTACTTTTCCTATTCTATTTCCTTTCGACCAGTGTTGGAGACGGGAAAAAAAAGAATTTACAACCTAATAGAGCTGATTTTAATGGCATATAATTCTGGCTATATGTTCTGCATGTTTAAAGAGTATTTGTATAGTTTATTTCAGTGCATAAAAATCTGTTTAACAATACCAGCAAAATGAATGAGATTTTTGAGCTCCCATGCACATGCTGCTTCTTTTTTTTTTTTTTGCATATTTTGACCATCAATGGTGTTTTTTTTTTTTCTTTTCCAAACCTGCAGTATTTTAATTTTTTGCATTTTTTTTCAGTGTTCTTCCGTGCAAATGAATGCAGAAAAAAGACCAAAACGTGGATTGTACGCTGCACTTTTTTCCTGCGCAAAGATGTATTTTTTTTTTGTGCAGAAATATCCACTGTAAATACGTGCACATACCCTATCTGTCATTTTAACTCTCTCTTTTCACCATAAATCAATAGTGGACATTAAAATAATCAACTTTCTGCCTCTTTTTTTCTTCCTGGATTGGTTTGATTACTCTCAAAATGGCCAATGAATTTATAAAATGTCTTCAGCGAATACAGATCACCCCATTACTTAGATGGCAGACGACAGTTGGTGCTCATAAAGTTCTATGGTGAATAGCTCCTCTCATCTCCATAGAGTTTTAAAAGCACCAATTGTCATCTCCTATTTCAGTAATGGGAAGAATCCGTCTTCACTGAATAGATTACCACCTGTAAATCGATAATGAAAGATCAGTTCTGGCAGAGAAAGGTAGATTTCTCTGTTAAGATAAATTCCAAAGTAAAAATGTATAACAACGGCTACAGTTTTGTGACAATTGACAACTTTGGGTTTCTGAGACCTTTCTGTCCTTCCACTAATGTCTCGGTTTCCCTTCTTCATACTTGCACTTTCTTGGCTTGTTTTATTTCCACGGCCCCATTGTGTAATCTGCCCTCACATATTGCATTTGTCTTTCCCCTTCTCAATGAAAAAAGCCAATAAATGTCATTTTCTCCTCCTCTTCCTCTGCATTGCAGAGCTCTTAATCCCATGTACAGCTGGATAAAGCCTCTTGTGTGCAGCGGTTCCATGAAAATGCCAAGAATTCCCCCCTGTACATAGCAATGAAGTGTCTGTTGTGGGAATGCGGGGGGATTGCACGCAGTTGTGGGGTTAGTGACAGAGGGGCCGCTCTCTGCAGACCCCAGGCCGGTGCTGCGCCGCCGTGTGCGCAGCGTCTCGTGCTCGCCCTTTGTCACGACTACATAAAATCTCTTTCTCAGCGCTTGCAAATGAGGCTGAACGTCTTCTATAGTGAAGAGACTTCCATGGAAACTGTCGAGGACGAATCCAGCGCCAAGGATTCATCAGTCACCGACATTATGGCCGAATTTACTCTCTAAAAAGGATCGGGATCAACCCCTTGTCCAAAAATCATAGGAGTCCATGCCAATATCCCAGCATTAGATACCGGAATCTTTAGTAACTTTTTTTTTCTTTGATACAGTTTATTTTACCTTCCTCACCAACACTTTGTGTTTTTGCTCCTCACCTCCGCTCAGACTTTACATACGTTTTCGCTTCCTTCCTGAGCTCTATATAAAGGTTTCCGACTATTGACTTGTGACGAGTCCATCAGATGTCATAACGGTAGCATCGGTCGGGGTGCAGCCGCTGGTGGCCAGGAACAGGAGAGCAGGCCATACATGTGCAGACACTTTGCACCAACGTAACAGAAAATTCAATTTTTTTTTAAAGAAAAAATTTCTTGCACTGTAGTTAATTGGCTTTCTATGACATTGGCCTAGTATGTGTGGGTAACGCTACATTCACATTTCTGTGAGTCGCCATTAGAGACAGGCTGTTTTTTATTTAATTCATATTAACGCTGATGGGGGGCACGGATGGAGAGGCTGATGGGGACGCTGATGGGGGGGGCACGGATGGAGAGGCTGATGGGGACGCTGATGGGGGGGGGGGCACGGATGGAGAGGCTGATGGGGATGCTGATGGGGGGGGGGGGGCAGGGATGGAGAGGCTGATGGGGGCCACGGATGGAGAGGCTGATGGGGACGCTGATGGGGGGGCACGGATGAAGAGGCTGATGGAGAGGCTGATGGGGGGGGGGGGCACGGATGGAGAGGCTGATGGGGGGCCACGGATGGAGAGGCTGATGGGGGCCACGGATGGAGAGGCTGATGGGGACGCTGATGGGGGGGCACGGATGAAGAGGCTGATGGGGACGCTAATGGGGGGGGCACGGATGGAGAGGCTGATGGGGACGCTGATGGGGGGGGGCACGGATGGAGAGGCTGATGGGGGCCACGGATGGAGAGGCTGATGGGGGGCCACGGATGGAGAGGCTGATGGGGGCTACGGATGGAGAGGCTGATGGGGATGCTGATGGTGGGGCACGGATGAAGAGGCTGATGGGGACGCTGATGGGGGGGCACGGATGGAGAGGCTGATGGGGGGGCCACGGATGGAGAGGCTGATGGGGACGCTGATGGGGGGGCACGGATGAAGAGGCTGATGGGGACGCTGATGGGGGGGCACGGATGGAGAGGCTGATGGGGGGGCACGGATGGAGAGGCTGATGGGGGGCACGGATGGAGAGGCTGATGGGGGGCACGGATGGAGAGGCTGATGGGCGACACTGATGGGGAGGCTGATGGGGGGGGCATGGATGGAGAGGCTGATGGGGGGCACGGATGGGGACGCTGATGGGGTTCATGCACGTGATCAAGATTTGTTCCATGATTGACCTACTTGTCCAGGCCAACATCATACTCCCATCCCTCCCACACAATATGCATGCTTGGCTATGCTGAGCGTGCATGTGTTGTCAATGGGGATACGTCTCTGCCAGTCTTCTCTGCTTGTCTTCTCTGAAAACAAAGGATTGGGGGTGTTCAATTGGAACATCCCCCTATGCTGCTCTTGGACCCTCTGGATCGGCTGGCATTCATTAGGGTTTATGGCCACCTCTAGGCAGGGGCTGCATATTGTGAGCCACTGATCTCTTTATGGCAGTGACACATGGAGGAGCCATATAAACGATAGTAAAGTAATGATCTGATGATGGCGAGTGTTAAGCTGCCATACACATTAGATCGCCGTCCGCCATCTCTCCCATACACGGGAACATTTGGCTTGGCTGAGCGTTCCTATGTTCTTCATAGCCACAGCATAAAAGGATCAGGAGATGGCCGCCTGCCTGGTCCTTGGTTTCCGAGAAGAGTCCGGATGCCCACATACACAGGGTGGGCTGAGACCGCTGAAATCTGTAGGTTCGGCCAACGTTTATTGAACACGTATGAAGGCCTTTCGGAAACTCTGTAAGCGGGATCTGGTGCAACTTTACTAAAAACCGTCTCTGAACTATAATTAAAGTGAGGATTTGTAGTCCAGAGAAGCCCTAGTACTGTATCTGTGTGCACGGACACAGCAGAACACTTCCTGGCTGCAGCCTGTAAATGGCGCGATGTTGTCAGCTCGGCATGGTTATTCCGGAGCTCCTCTTCACTAGCAGATTCAATGGCTTTGAATTATGGCATCTTCCCCTTGTCTAAATGTTTTCTAATACTGTAATTCGGCGGTGCCTCCGGCCCGGACTCTCTACATCAGAGCTAAACACTTGTACTGGGAGCCTGCAGTGTTTATGGATGGCAGCGTTGTGCGGCCGGCGCCGGCTTCATTATTTACTACTTTGCCTCCATTGTGTACATTTTTCTATCTACTTATTTGAAGAATCCATTTGTAAAAATATTGTTTCCTACAAATCTTTTTTTTTTTTCTTCTTTTAATAATTTACTAGTAGAAATAATTAAAAATGTGTTGTTAGCGCCTAAAGGTGCCCGTCCACATTAGATGGCTGTCGGCCGAACACTCGGGTATCTCTCCTGACTGCCTTAAATGTGAATGCTGGGCCAAACATGCGTGGATTTCCATTGAGATGAGATGAGCGACCTCTGATGGCTGCGCATCTCCTGTGGAGACGATGAGGGGGGAGTCCTCTACTAGAGGAAAGCAGACTACCTCTCAGGGTGCCTACTATAATCACTGATGGAGATTCTTTACTGTGCGAGCAGTGAGAATATGGATTCTTTACTGTGCAAGCAGGGAGAATATGGATTCTTTACTGTATGAACAGTGAGAATATGGATTCTTTACTGTGCGAGCAGTGAGACTATGGATTCTTTACTGTGTGAGCAGTGAGAATATGGATTCTTTTCTGTTCGAGCAGTGAAAATATGGATTCTTTACAGTGCGAGCAGTGAGAATATGGATTGTTTACTGTGCGAGCAGTGAGAATATGGATTCTTTACTGTGCGAGCAGTGAGAATATGGATTGTTTACTGTGTGAGCAGTGAGAATATGGATTCTTTACAGTATGAGCAGTGAGAATATGGATTCTTTACAGTGCGAGCAGTGAGAATATGGATTTACTGTGCGAGCAGGGAGAATATGGATTCTTTACAGTATGAGCACTGAGAATATGGAGTCTTTACTGTGCGAACAGTGAGAATATGGATTCTTTACTGTACGAGCAGTGAGAATATGGATTCTTTACTGTACGAACAGTGAGAATATGGATTCTTTACTGTACGAGCAGTGAGAATATGGATTCTTTACTGTGCGAGCAGTGAGAATATGGATTGCTTACTGTGTGAGCAGTGAGAATATGGATTTACTGTGCGAGCAGGGAGAATATTGATTCTTTACAGTATGAGCAGTGAGAATATGGATTGCTTACTGTGTGAGCAGTGAGAATATGGATTTACTGTGCGAGCAGGGAGAATATTGATTCTTTACAGTATGAGCAGTGAGAATATGGAGTCTTTACTGTGCAAACAGTGAGAATATGGATTCTTACTGTACGAGCAGTGAGAATATGGATTGTTTACTGTGTGAGCAGTGAGAATATGGATTCTTTACAGTGCGAGCAGTGAGACTATGGATTCTTTACTTTGTGAGCAGTTAGAATATGGATTCTTTTCTGTGCGAGCAGTGAGATTTTGGAAATCGTTGCCACTGACTCGGATGGCTTTCCTAAATATAATATGTTACAGGTGCTAGATTCTATGATAGAACGTTGATCCAGGGATCTAGTTTGATTGACGAATGTGGAGTTGGGAAAAGTTATCTGCCTCATGGGGTGTTTGCTTTCCTCGGGGTCAACATTTTAATTGTAGAATTAATGGTGCTGTGTAAATAAACGGTCATTGATAGAACTCTGCGGCCCTTGCTCTCCTTATTGAGACGACACATACGCCGTGATCGCTGGTAACGGAGCCCGATGAGCCGTGAGATCAAAATGCCCCGTGGACACAGAGATCTGTCATTTAGCTTTCCATGAAAAATGGCAAACGTGTTGTTTCCTGGTAAATACACAGACGTGTTCCAGGCCAGAGAGCTGTCAGGATCCAACTAGCGGCAATCTGCAATGTTCCATGGTGACGCAGTGTCCTATCACAGCTGGATCATTACGTCTGTGCTATACATGTGTGCAGGGGGAGATTTTATGTTGTATCCCCTGAAAAAATTTGCCATAGTGAAAAGTTTGATTTGTATTTTCAAGTGAAGTGATGGCTGCTCACTATTGTACTGATCTGGTGGTCATGTTAGTAGGATGTGTAGTCACTATAGGTCGCTATTAAAGGGTTTCTCACCTTTAAAATATTGTTTCCCCATAGAGCTGCAGAGGTCTACAATAAGTTGTCCCAACACTGCACATGGTGGCTTTACCAGCAGTGTATGAAGAGTGATCATTACTGCATGTCCCCTCTGCTGATAAATGGCAAATGAGCTTTAATGGGGATAAATGTAAGGTCATGCACTTGGGTAGAAGTAATAAGATGTATAACTATGTGCTTAATTCTAAAACTCTGGGCAAAACCGTCAATGAAAAAGACCTGGGAGTATGGGTGGATGACAAACTCATATTCAGTGGCCAGTGTCAGGCAGCTGCTACAAAGGCAAATAAAATAATGGGATGCATTAAAAGAGGCATAGAAGCTCATGAGGAGAACATAATTTTACCTCTATACAAGTCACTAGTTCGACCACACTTAGAATACTGTGCACAGTTCTGGTCTCCGGTGTATAAGAAAGACATAGCTGAACTGGAGCGGGTGCAGAGAAGAGCGACCAAGGTTATTAGAGGACTGGGGGGTCTGCAATACCAAGATAGGTTATTACACTTGGGGCGATTTAGTTTGGAAAAACGAAGACTAAGGGGTGATCTTATGTTAATGTATAAATATATGAGGGGACAGTACAAAGACCTTTCTGATGATCTTTTTAATCATAGACCTGAGACAGGGACAAGGGGGCATCCTCTACGTTTGGAGGAAAAAAGGTTTAAGCATAATAACAGACGCAGATTCTTTACTGTAAGAGCAGTGAGACTATGGAACTCTCTGCCGTGTGATGTTGTAATGAGTGATTCATTACTTAAATTTAAGAGGGGACTGGATACCTTTCTGGAAAAGTATAATGTTACAGGGTATATACACTAGATTCCTTGATAGGGCGTTGATCCAGGGAACTCGTCTGATTGCCGTATGTGGAGTCGGGAAGGAATTTTTTCCCCCAATGTGGAGCTTACTCTTTGCCACATGGTTTTTTTTTTTGCCTTCCTCTGGATCAACATGTTAGGGCATGTTAGGTTAGGCTATGGGTTGAACTAGATGGACTTAGGCTGGTTTCACATTTGCGTTTTTTGCCGCTGCATTTTAGCGCAAACAAACGCATGCGTTTTTTGCATGCGTTTTGCCGCCGCATGCGTCTTTTCTATGCCTGCGTTGTGTTGCAGAAATGCAACATGTAGCAATTTCTAGCGGCGTTTTTTTGCCGCAAAAAAACCTATTGCTGTCTATGTAAACGCATGCTTTTTAATAGAAAAACACAAGAATACACACTACTAAGCCAACCCCAAACCCTAACCCTAAGGGATCTTAACCCTAACCGTAACCCTAACCCCAAGGGTTAGGGTTAGGATCACTTAGGATCCCTTAGGGTTAGGATCCCTTAGGGTTAGGATCCCTTAGGGTTAGGGATAGGGTTAGGGTTAGGATCCCTAGGGTTACTAGGGATCCTAACCCTATCCCTAACCCTAACGGATCCTAACCCTAAGGGATCCTAACCCTAGCTATTTCTGTTTAAAGTGGGTTTTCTTGTTGATTTTGATGATTGGCAGCTGTCAGACACTTCTCATCATGCGTTTTAAAAACGCAAACGCAGGAAAAAACGCATGTAAACGCGTCAAAACGCCGCGTTTGTATTAAAACATGCAAAAACGCATGCGTCTAAAAAAAGCGGCGTTTTAACGCGTTTACATGCGTTTTTTTCACCACATGCGTTTGCGTTTAAAACGCTGCTTTTTTTAAACGCAAATGTGAAACCAGCCTTAGTCTTCCTTCAACCTTAATAATTATGTTACTGGTCTGACATAGGAGGCATCTAATTAAAAGAAAAAAATCTGCCAAATAACGTTTTTTGTTGCATATATGCCTTTTTTTTCTTCTGGAAAATGGCCTTATCACCAGCAGGTGGCGCTGCAAGCTTATATTTCACAGTCCGTGATCAAAAAGGCGGCTGGGGGGTTTTACGTATAGGAGTCGTCTTTATGTTTTTATATTCTGTACATTTGCCCAGAATTTGTATATACATGGGTATATTCAGATATTATATACACAGGCTTTGGATTGGTTGTCTGGGGCATTTTTTCTGACACTCCTCATTCTTTACTATTATTCTTAAATATATATTTTCTTCTATTTGATTATGTCTGAAATTTGTACCTAAATCCTCTCGTGAACATATCCTAAGCTCAAAATTAATATTTGTTATGTATTTAGATTACCAATTTTTGGTTATGATCTCCTAAACTGCTGAGCTGTCCCATACAACATGAGGCTGGCGGAAGTTTATAATAGGAATCTGCAGTGAAGAAGGTGGCGGGCGCCATTTCTGATTATTACTTATAGCTGGTGTTTTCCCCCTTAATTTTTGTCCATAAAGCCATTTTATTGCTGTATGTATGGCCGCCTCTTCATTACAAACTGTGACTTTTTGGGGATTGTGGCATGCTCATTCTCCAGACTGGCGGACCCAGCTCCTTGACCCTCCCCACCGAGCCGCCTTTTAAGTTTCTGACTTATCCTAAAACTTTATTATCATACATCCTTTTAATTCTTTAATAAACCGAGGCACTTGGCAATCATTTGCCAAAATATTCAACCCTTTCAGAACAGGTTAAAGGGGATGTATCATCAGAAAATGACCTATTTTTTTTATATCTGTTACCTTTAAATAAAATGATATAATGTGTGTATAATATATGTATGTATAGGGTGTCTAACCAGATTGTGAAACCACCATTTTTGTAATCTGTTTTTAATTAATAAAGGTAATCTGTCACCATGTTTTTGCTACCCCTTCTGAGAGCAGCAAGTAGAAGAGGCAGTGACCCTGATTCCAGCTATATATCACTTACTGGGCTGCTTGCTGTAACTTTGACAAAATCCCTGTTTTCTCTGCTGTAGATCTAGCAGTTCTGTAAATGCTGAGCTTTGTATAACCCCGCCCACACCACTGATTGGCAGCTTTCTGCCTATGCACAGTGAACACAGAAAGCAGCCAATCGGTGGTGGGGGTGTGGTTATACAGCTCTCATGAATATGGAGGACTACCTGGCAGGAGGTTTATTAGTCCTCGGGTGATAATCTCCTGCTGATAAATCAGTGATTTTATCAAAACTACTGCAATATGCCCAGTGAGTGAAACATCGCTGGAATCAGCGTCTCTGTCTCTGCATTATGCTGCTCCCAGATTAGATGGCAGAAGCCAGGAGACAGATTCCTTTTTTAAAGATGCCCCTGATTCCATTTTTCTGCATGCTCGCATTTGCAGCTGATCATATGTACGGTCTCATGACTCGGTGTCTGGGGCTGATGGACGCAGCGCAGCTCTGTACTCTGCCATTTCTATCCGTCACATAGACAATGAATGGAGCAGCACAACCCAGGCGCGACCACAGCAGTGCACGACCACAATGATGAGGAGCCGGGGGCCCTAGTGATTAGATGCAGTATGTGTCACCTATTCTGTGATTGGTTGATTTTATTTTTTATTTTTTTTTTTTATAATTATTACTTTTGTGTGAAAAGCCACTTTGTGCATTTTCTCCATGGTATAATAAACCGTCTGCATTCAGTCTTCTGAGACCGTAAGACACGTCCTCCGCACTCACAAGGAGCCCAACGATGAAACTAGTCCTTAGGTTAAATTTAGAAACCAATTTCGTTACCTTTGACCCCAAGCAATTTTCCTCGTCCACTTGAGTTTTCAGGTCTGTGTCATCGCAGTCAATGTGTTTAGTCACTCGGATGAATGGAGTTCAGTTCTCATAATTACTATGAAACCTATTACTGCACAATGGCGCTAATGTGTTAATCTGTATGGATGTAATTCTGACTACTGATCTTATATTACAATTTTTTTAATTTTTTTTTTTATTGCAGTATGAGAATGATGCTTTTACTTCCGTGGAGATGAGATGATCAGAGTTTTTCACACACTGTGGAGAGGGAGAAAGCACTAATGGTGCCGGAAGAATGGACCTAATGAATGGCCAGTCGAGCATCACTGCTCTCGCCACGAATGCTTCAGAGGTGAGGGACCACAACATTTCCAAAAAATGAAGTTGCCCTGGGTTACAAATATGTGAATTCTGCGGGAAGTATCCTAGTTATCTCCTGAAAACTCTGAGGTTTCCTGGTACCGTTCATCTGACTACAATATTTTTTTTTCTTTCTTGCAGAAAAGCAGTAGCTCAGAATCGCTGAGCGACAAAGACTCTGCTGCCCTGAAGAAAAGCTTTGATGCTGTCGTGTTTGACGTCCTCATGGTCACTCCAGAGGAATATGCTGTAAGATGTCCGCCTCTCTGTCTGCCAAAGAAAAAGCTCTTTAGTGAATATCCAGCAGCCGGCATTCTGAAATAACACCGTAAACTCGACTCGTCTCTGCTTTATCCAGACGATCCTGTTCAGACGCTGCCGGCAGTCGCCCCGATCTGTTTAGTGGCCCCTTATAATTTGTGGTTACTCCCATCGCTGAGCGCTTAGGTCTGGAGGGCTTCACATGACCACAATCTGGCTGCAGCGATCACACAGGCTTATTACGGGCTGGGGGTTACACTGGGGCTTCTGCACTGGATCACCAATACTTTATTTTGATATTTTATGTTTTCTGCAGTTTTTTTTTTTTTGCACATTCTTTTACAGGCTATGGACATCATTAAATGGAAAAATTATATATGTTAGTGGTTTCCTTTAGTAGATCACTAGATTTACAGCTGAAATTGCACATGTCTACATTCATTTTCAAACTCCAACATGCAGGTCGCAGCTTTCCCCTAATTTCCATTTTGTTTTGTTATAGTCTGGATGTGAGATCTGTGTAGCCAGTATACTGCTGTCTTTCTTAGATTATATAGCTTCATATCTTCTATCCTTCACATATTTCCTCTTCACGTGCTTTCTTAGAGTTGGTTTTCTCTGCCCTCCCTGAGACTTTACATGCTTTCTCCCCTGTCCACAGTGTGGAGATGTGTAAACCTTCTCTGCTGCTGCCTCTAACACTACGAGAAGGGATAGGGAGAATAGAAGTCATAACTGAGCTGAGGATCTGATTGATTTTTTTGTTATCAGTTTTGCAAAAGCATTCAGCTAGTCATAAGCAATAAACAGAGATTTGGGAACATATGAAATACATAAGTATAATGGTACGTACTGATCCCTTGACCTGCTGAGGTTTGATATGTTTTGTCAACTCATCTGTATAGAACAGAAATATTTTTTCCTTCATTGAATAGCTGTCCATTTTGATGATGCAAAACATCCGCACCTTTACATTAGACCGCTTACATGGTGTTATGATTGGGGAATGCAGATTTTTGTTCCACCCCAGATCTATTATAACCTGCTCTGTCCTTGAAGCCTCTGTCCTGAAAAGTTGATGCCAAACATCTGGGACATTATGGGACAAGCATCAGCGTTTTTCTTGGCTAGCAATGCCTTACTGCCATGAATCTGATTTTTGGCTTATTTCTGTATTATGGTGTCATGGACAGACCTTTTTTGTGACTTCTTGGATGAGTTGTCACTATCATTCTTTTGGAAGAAGTCTTCTCCATTTGGCTGATCTCCGGAGCTCTGCAGCCTTAGAAATGGCTTTATATCTGTAGCAATGACCTTTCCTGGACCAGAAAAGTGCTGTACGTGCAATGTAGTTTAGCAAAAGCCCTTTTAAATATTTTTATTTTCTTGCAATTTAATATGTGAATATATGATTTGGATAATTTGGGATTGTTCGGCCTTAGAATATAAAGTCATCCATATCATAATAAACAATCCGGTGAAGTGAAGTATTACATGGTGTCCATTAAAATCAATGGAGTGTGTAATATCGGGACAGGTAATCCTGATCTAGTAACTTTCATGGCCAGAGTAGTGCAAGCAAAAATGTAAAAAAAAAATAATTAAAAAAAAAATTCAGCATCACTCGATCGATCAAGAAGAGGTTGTAGAATGATGGAGAAGTCCTTTAAGTTGTGTGATCACAGATATGTTCGTGTTTAAGCTTCTGACCTAAAGTTATGTGCGTTCTGCAAGGATCTGTTCTTATTTTATCTAAATTCCCAGCGCCCGACTATAAACCTGTCAGACCCCAGAGAGAGAACCCACAATCACCGCCGATCCCCCCCCAATACCTGTAGTATGGGGTCCTCACTGTTTACCTGCTGGGTGCCGTGGTCTTTAGTCCTAATCCTCTGGGCTCTCTCTTGCAGGGTCAGATAACACTAATGGATATGCCGGTCTTTAAAGCCATTCAGCCAGAGGTGAGTAGTTCATGGAGTAAATAACTTCTAGAAATCTTATGATTTGCCACCATCCTAAGATTGATGTTTGTTCCTTTCCTTATATATTCTGGAAAAAATGCATTTATTAAAGTATGAGGGTCCCTGAGCTCCTGATGTGCATTTATCACCTAGAACAGTGCTAATATTTTAGTTTTATTCCGTGTCTGGAGGAGTCTTCATGTTTTGAGCTCTCGGTTTCCATAAGCCGCAGCTAATCCTCCTTCTGATACAAGATGAAACCTTACACTCGGTATTTGCATTTATCCCCTCTCGTTTTTCACTGGGATTATACAATTTATTTTTCATAGCCTTCCCCCGTAATACATAAAATCCCTCTTAGCACAATTCTCTGATTCTTCACCATCTTGTTTTTCCTGGTGCTATTTTTCAGTTAAATGAGTTTTCTTAGGTTTCCTGGGGTCTCATAAAATGTCCCTGTAGCACAACAAGTACTGTGATATGCAGAAAGTAAAATTCTGAGGCTACATTGGTACCTGTAGGAAAATGGTGGTCACCCAGACAGGAAGTCAGTTCACATTGCAGAATATACAAATAGACTAGAGAAGGGGGTAACAATCCTAAAAAAATCACTATTGATGCTTAAACGAGCTGTGCCATATGACTTGGGGTAAGAAGCCAAATCGGACATTTTCATTTGCAGACCCGTGTTTCGGGTGTTTACGCCTCATGAGAGCAAAGCAAGAGCGTCTTGAGATGGATAGGGGAGAGGCCTCTGACCTGGATTCTTAAGGGATTGTTTACCCCCAGTAGGTAGCACTAGAGGTCAAGTTTTTTTCTTTCTGAAAAGTATATTTACGTATTTAATTACCAGAGGAGCATGACATGGCCTATAAGGCTCTTTACATCGGCTTGACAACATCTCCAGAAGAATAAACGTTCCCTCAAAACCCAAGTCTCCAAGACCTCTTACATAGCCAAATCAGATTTGTTGCTTTGCACTAATGAGAGTCAAACACCCCGAAACATGTGTCTGCAAATAGAGTATGTGGTTTGGCTTCTAATCCTTAGGGTACCGTCTCACAGTGCCACTTTTGTCGCTACGACGGTACGATCCGTGACGTTCCAGCGATATCCATACGATATCGCTGTGTCTGACACGCAGCAGCGATCAGGGACCCTGCTGAGAATCGTACGTCGTAGCAGATTGTTTGGAACTTTCTTTCGTCGCTGGATCTCCGTCTATCATCGCTGGATCGGTGTGTGTGACACCGATCCAGCGATGCGTTCGCTTGTAACCAGGGTAAACATCGGGTTACTAAGCGCAGGGCCGCGCTTAGTAACCCGATGTTTATCCTGGTTACCAGCGTAAAAGTAAAAAAAACCAAACACTACATACTTACATTCCGGTGTCCGTCAGGTCCCTTGCCGTCTGCTTCCCGCACTGACTGACTGCCGGCCGTAAAGTGAAAGCAGAGCACAGCACGCTGTGCTTTCACTTTACGGCCGGCAGTCAGTCAGTGCGGGAAGCAGACGGCAAGGGACAGACACCGGAATGTAAGTATGTAGTGTTTGTTGTTTTTTTTACACTGGTAACCAGGGTAAACATCGGGTTACTAATCGCGGCCCTGCGCTTAGTAACCCGATGTTTACCCTGGTTACCCGGGGACTTCGGGATCGTTGGTCGCTGGAGAGCTGTCTGTGTGACAGCTCTCCAGCGACCACATCGTTGTCGTATCGCTGCAGCGTCGTCTCAGTGTGACGGTACCCTAAGTCATGTGGCAAAGCTTGATAAAGGGTCTTTAGGATTGCTATCCCCACTTCCCAGAGGAGCATTGTGTGGCTTAGATGACCCCTTTCAGGAGCATGCGGCTCCATTTCTTCCCCAGTCGGCACTCCACAGAGGAGACCATGCATGTTGCTCTGTCCATCGAAGTTTATGGATGTTGTGACAAAGCCTTGCACTTTACAACTACCATAAATGATAGTGGTGAAAACCACATGTAGAAGGAAAAGAGGACAAGCCCACCCTTTCGAAGAACAATCAGCACAGAAACCCACCAACTGTTCAGCACCCACTATATTTAGGAGAAGGAAGGATCCAGCTTCAGATTCAGGGATGTATAAAACAGATTCCCTTAGTGGCAAAAAGTTATGGACTTGGGGGTCTCCTCACCAGACGCATTTCGGGTGCTACCTGCCAAACCAAGTTAGTGCTCGAAACGTATCTGGTGATGAGACCCCAAAGTTCTCCCCTCACACCTTAGATAGGTGCATTTGTTCATCTTGTTGTCAAATTTTTTTAACTTTTTGCTAATAAAGGAATTCATTTTACATAAACCTGGATCGGAAGCTGTATCCTTCTCCTCCCCGACATGGACAATACCTGTGAGCAGCCACCACAGACGAGCATTTCTGTGTACATATATTTGAAGACCACAAAAAGATGAATTTCTCCTGTAAGCGGTCATCATCTATACCACATCACCCCCTGACCATGAATGGTGAGGTGTCCTCTCCTGATCAGACGTTCCATTGTTCCATGGTTACTATTGTCATCCAGGACTTATTCTCCGACCACTCACAATCCTCCCCGTGGTGCGAAGGGGAAGCGTGTCTGATCAGTCCACCAGTCTACCCAGCTGCTCACTGGTGCCAGGACATTAAAATTCAACATTTGTCACCATATGGCTGAACCCCTAATGGAGGGTCATTTTGTATTTTTGTGGCAATTATGCCACAATCGCTTGTGATTTTAGATCATTGTAGGTTATAATCACTGTCATCGAAGCAAGAAAATGTAGAGGGATTGTCCACCCTTTTATATTTTGTCAAGGACCCGAGTGTGCAGTGAAAAATAAAAACCACATGCTTACCTACTGATCCCCTTCCCTGGTCGTTTCTTTCTACAAATACCAGGATCTCATCTTCCAGTATTGGCCTGTAATCCCAGTAGCCTCAGTGGTAACCACTGTGTGGAAGGGTTTTGGTGCAGTTCCTATTTGACATAATCGATGGCAGTGACTTCCATCAATTATAGGCTTCAATGTTAAAAAGCTGCCCCGCCATAATTTTTAACCACTAATCCCTTCTAGTATATAGTTTTCTTAATATGTAAATGAGCTGTTAAGATCTATGGGCCGGACATAGATGTCGCTGAGAATCTGCCCCCAGGGAATATTTTAAATGAAGGGGACAGTTACCAGTGTGAGACATGTAATGACTGACAGTCTGCTCTCCTGGTCTTACACTGGTAACCATCCCTTTCATGTAAAATAATCCATGGGGGCAGATTCTCAGGGAGATCTATGTCCAACCCATAGATCTTAACAGCTCATTTACATATTAAGAAAAATGTGGATTTCCCTGGAATAAGACATCGGATCTCAACTAATAAGGTGTCATTTTACTCAGCTTCCCATGACCTACATGCCTTAGAAGGGTTGATAAATAAACAGTTTTAATTTTTTTTTTATTTGTCTTTAGGAATTATCAAGCTGCGGATGGAATAAAAAAGAAAAATACAGTTCTGCACCAAATGCTGTGGCCTTCACAAGACGATTTAACCACGTGAGTCACTGACTGTTTTGCTTTTTTTGACATCTCTAATGACGAACTTTCAATCTGTATATTTTGCTAATTCCATACAGTTATAAATGCTTGTTAAGTGCGTTCTAATTTTTGAAGCTTGCTTAATATAAGATGTAGTAGGAGTCCATACATTGTTTGTAGTGGTGATCACTATCGGTGAGTGATAATTTATTGTAATAAATATGAATCTAACAACCGTCCATGTCATGTCAGACATATAATAGAATTTATATTACACAAGTCACTGAAGGCAAAGTTTTATGTCTTAGCGGAAAACTCTTAAAAATTAAGTAACCTGGGCTGCAAAAGGATTATTTTTTTTTTTTTTTTAGTCAGACTTCATTTTTGCAGTAAGGAAATTACCATTCCTGTTTCCAAGTTTTTTCTTTCTTTATAGAAATAACATTCATTATTTAACTTCAACTTTCCCTACATTTTATGTGGTAATATGAAGGTTGTGCTATACAGCTCCTTAGACTTGAGGGGAGCGGGGGGGGGGAAGGGAGTTATTGGAAATATTTTTGATGAAAAATTGCAGACAATTTCCAGTCCCGTCTGTGACGTTAGTACCATTAAAAGAGCGTTCTTGTCGGATCTGCGTCCTAGGGAGTAATGAATGCAATATTCTCTCTAGAAGTTGCTTTTGATTCTGCAACAGTCTGCATATTGGCTGATTTTCGCCTGATGGGAACCGATCACACAATTGTGGTTGTTTTTACAAAATAAAAAGTGTTTTTCTATCCTTTTCTCTATCTATAAATGGCCTGATCACACACAGGCCCGTGTCGGGTGCTGGGCCCGTGTCCGGGTGCTGGGCCCGTGTCCGGGTGCTGGGCCCGTGTCCGGGTGCTGGGCCCGTGTCCGGGTGCTGGGCCCGTGTCCGGGTGCTGGGCCCGTGTCCGGGTGCTGGGCCCGTGTCCGGGTGCTGGGCCCGTGTCCGGGTGCTGGGCCTGTCGTGTGCTAAAAGGCAGGTAGTTAGCAACTTCTTGTCGGTAAGTTCTTGGCCCATAGCCAGAAACATTTTGAATTCCCTGTTAACCCCGTTGAAATGTGTTATGACGATAGTGCAACATTAAATTAAAAATGCCTAAAATCCAAACTTAAATGCCATAACAATGAATAGTTTTCAAAATATATACCATATTCAAAAATTGATTTTAACATATTATGAGCTTTTCTAACATTGAAGAACCCCTTAAACCATTCAGACCGCCATACCCTGTTAAGCAGTGGGTGTATTTCAATACTGGGGTCAGTAGTTGTGATGAGCGAATATACTCGTTACTCGAGATTTCTCGAGCATGCTCGGGTGTCCTCCGAGTATTTTTTTTTTTTAGTGCTAGATTTCGTTTTTTTTCACCGCATCTGAATGATTTACATCTGTTAGCCAGCTTGATTACATGTGGGGATTCCCTAGCAACCAGGCAACCCCCACATGTACTTATGCTGGCTAACATTCAGCTGCGGCGATGAAAACGAAATTTCCCAGCACTAAAAAATACTCGGAGGACACCCGAGCGTGCTCGGGAAATCTCGAGTAACGAGTAGATTCGCTCATCCATCACTAGTCCGTAGTTCTGTGTACGGCTGACTAGTCCGTCTGTGAAAGGATTTTCCGCCTTCACCCCGGTCCGTGCCAGTCTGTCAGATGGTGTCAGAAACCTTGTGTTCAAAGAACTCGTTGGACCCCAGTGAATTACCATACCGGTGTGTCACACTTGTTCTATGCGCTTCCTTAAATCCGTATTTCTCCTTTTCCTGTTTTCCGCAGGTGAGCTTCTGGGTTGTGAGAGAGATCCTTCACGCACAAACACTAAAGATTCGTGCCGAGGTCTTGAGCCATTACATAAAAACTGCCAAGGTGAGAGATGCCCGCAGTGTTTTCCTTCCGCCTTGGCATTGAGTAGAAGATGTGGGCACCACCGCGTCCTTACACTGCTCACACCCCAGGATAAATATTTGTTCCTGACACTTTATTTGGCAGCTCCTCTCGGACTCCATTAAATGCTTCCAGGCGCCCTGTGAGTCCATGAACTCTCCCAGTGTATTCCTGGGAGTTTGTGGAAAGAGGCTTTGTAGCGCAATTCCCAGAGCGAAGCATTGATGTATGTGATGGCAGGCATTGCTTCCAACACTTAAAAGCGCCTGTAAGGAAGAAAAATCACTCTTGGGGCTGGTTCACAACGCGTTTTCAGCCATCATCCTGATGGGGAGCTCCAACAACAGACCCACCATAAAGACACATCACAACACCAGGTGCACAATAAATAGTACCGCACCCTCTGTTACCAAAAAAATAACACGTTTACTTCACTTTGACATGATGGATGGCGTTTATCCATACAATCTCCTTCAAGGCTCCTCACTGCAATGATCTGCTGCACCAATAGCGCTCCTCCAAAATGAGATGTATGTATTTTTGCAGCCACAGCGTTAACGGACGTCACGTTTTTGCAGCAAAAATTCAGCATTTTACCGTCCCAACAAAATGAGTGAGATTCCTTAAACCCCATGCACGCAGCTTATAGTCTCTTTTTTTGCTGCAAATACTGGACGTGGGCGCGTGCCCATATACCGTAGCTAATGTTCTGCAGAGCGGTAATGGGGCAGCAATTCCTGATTCCGTTCTACCTTTCCTCATTGAACTCAATGGACAAAAATGATGACAAAACTGCAAAGTATAGAGCAAAAAAAAGAAGTAAAAAAACAATGCAAAAAGGGAGAAACTGTAAAGTGAATATGTCCTATGTCCACAGAAGCTGTATGAGCTGAACAACCTGCACGCATTAATGGCCGTGGTGTCCGGTTTACAGAGTGCGCCAATCTTCCGACTCACCAAGACGTGGGCAGTAAGTAGTATAGAAATATATATTTTTCATTGCTTCTATCAACGGGTGTCACTTATTCTTTGCAGATGTTTGGAGGCTTCTGTTTTCTTTTTTGTTTGTTAGACTAATCGTCATTTTAATTTTTATTTCCTATATCAATTGTTCATATGATAATAAGAAACTTTGTATCTAATCGACTTCTGGATTTATCTTTTGACTCTCGATTCATGGGTAAATCCTGTAAAATTACTGAGATAGGAGATGGCAATTGGAGCTTCTAAAATTCTATGGAGGAGAGAGGCGCCAGAGGCAGAGACAGACCTTCTGCTGCAAGGTCTCCATAGAACTTAATGAGCACCAGCTGTCATCCCCCATCTCTGGAATGGGAAAATCTGTATTCACTAAAGACAGATTATTATTTATTTATTTTTTAGTCCAGCGGGAGATAGGAGTGGATTTATCTAGTGGTCTCTAGTCGCAGACTACAACTCCCAGCATGTCCTCCAGCTCAAGATTAAGCTCAGAGTTGTACTTTTACAACAGCTGGAGAACCAGTGATTTTAAAAGCCGAGGGATGAAGTGAGATTTTGCGCCGTCCCACGGATTCATCCCCGCTCGCTTCTGTTTTCTGGTGATGGAGTTTGCGTTGAGGAATGGTGTTGTCTGTGGTCGGGCTCCTGTCACTCCTGGGATGTGAGAAGAGTTCGTGGACTGGTGTTAATCTGTTAGACATGTGCGTGCCGCGTGTGTCTGCGAGGAGGAGTGCTTGGTCCGCGGATACAGTGACAGCCATACTGTAGTTAGGTGACGGGTGGGTGAAGGAGCAGCTCACTAAAGACTGGGGGCGAGACAAGTGACGGATGGAGTCCTCTCTGGCGGAAGATGCAGTGGAGAGCGATTCAATTACTGGAGGGCGAAAGATGTCAATGGCCAGGAGACAGGGTTGTGCAAATTGGGAGGGTGAAAGACGTGTCTAATGGGAAACATCTGTATGGGCTGGGACCTCAGAAGTCGGATCATGAATAGTCAGTGCTGTGTAGTCGGCCATTGCACAGTGGATGCACATGTTACAGCCAGGATGCTGGTGATGAAATGGTTAATTTATGGGTTCAGTGGTCTCAAGAAATGGCTATAAAAGGTTTACGTGGCATCGTTTTAGAGCTGGACTGTGTGCATGGAGTCTGAATGGTAGCGTAGGACTGTACACCTGCCTGTCTGGCTGGCCGACGGATCGATCCATCGTTTGCCTGCCTGCCTGTCTGGCTGGCTGATGGATCAATCCATCGATTGGCTGCCTGTCTGACTGATGGGATTGATCCATCGATTGCCTGCCTGTCAGGCTGACCGGATCTATCCATCGATTGTCTGCCTGGCTGGCTGACCAGATCGATCTATTGATTGCCTGCCTGCCTGTCTGGCTGACCAGATCGATCCATCGATTGCCTGCCTGTCTGGCTGACCAGATTGATCCATCGATTGCCTGCCTGGCTGGCTGACCGACGGATCGATCCATCGATTGCCTGCATGGCTGGCTGACCGGATCGATTGTCTGTCTGGCTGACCAACGGATTGATCCGATTGCCTGCCTGGCTGTCTGGCTGACTGTATCGATCGCATCTCTGGCCGATCAATATTTGGTAATATAAATCAAGCAAAGTTTCCAATTAAAACAAGACCTAAGGAAGAATTCACTTATAAAGCTTATATACAACTCCTTTGATTAAAATGCTTGTCCACTCATATAATATTGATGACCTGTCCTTAAGATACATCCTCGATGTAAGGTTAGTGGGAATCCGATGTTGTTAGGTTCTGGTGGCTAATCCTACATGGGATCTGATCTGCAGTTCTCGGCATCCGCCGCTACATATCTGAGCAGCACGGCTGTATTCGATCTGTTCAATGTTTACTCCCCAAATGTATATTAATGACGTATCTGAAAGAGGTCGTCGGTATTAAATGCCAGAACCACCCCTATATATACATGTATGCTATTGTATTTTTCCCCCCTTTTCCAACACTGATAAAATGCATAAATTGTAATAAAACTACAAATTAAGTTGCACATGACTGTGTTTGTTCTTCCCCTGGCATAGCTGTAGATTTCATGATATCTTATTTACAGACCTTTATTTTTTAGGGTTTATTAATCCCAGAAGTGAATATCTTCTGTCGCCCTGCCGTGATGAATGGTCATTGCTACTGGATATGCGCATAATCTCCGTTATTGTCCTGTGTGAGAACATCTGTAATCCCACTCATTTCTTCTTCTTTGGCTTGTAGTTGTATTTTTTTTTTTTTTTTTCCAGTCGTCCAAGTGTGTAAAGCGCTCGTTCTCAGAGACCAGTAATCCAGGAGAATATTGGGTCCGGGCCCCGGTAAATCCCAAGTGTTTTTATAGTGTGGTCTGGGTTTTCTTGCGGTGGCTTCCAGGTTTGGAGGACCTGAAGAGCTCACTTTTGATAAGTCCTGACTATGTTATACATTTATTTTTATTTATTTTTTTTTCTCGAGTTAACTTTACCCCAAGGGGCGATAGCAGCCAAACTGTCTCAACGAAAGCCTTTAATTGGGTGTTTTCCCTAATGCTTCGGCCAGCTGCTGCGTATGAGTAGCTTCTTTTCAGGCCGGGTTTGATTGGCATTTGCAACGACGAAACGCGACGTGACTAAAAACAGCTGGTTCTTTTTTTCTTTTTCTCTTTCTTTCTTTTACTCCTTGTAATATCAAGGCTTGCACCAAATCTCCGGTAGCTATGTGCCTGCACGAATTGTGTCTATATGGATGCTTAATTATCCCTTGTTTTTCCTAAATCCTGATGAATATAGTGTCTGTATGGACTCTGCACAGACCCGCTCATATAAAGCAGAATTATTTGACACTCCAGAAGATAAATTTTATTTACTTATCTAAATGTGTCAGTACTACTCTGGTGTGAGTAAAGCCATGGCTGTTTTTGTATGAGCTACCAAAAAAGGATCTTTTTGTTCCAGAAATGGCCATAAGGTAGCTGTACACATTTCAGCAGCATCAACCAATCATCTAATGCCTTTTGAGGTGCCCCGATTTTTTTTTTTTTTCCTAACAGCAGATGTAGGGGGAGTTGTGTCAAGACTGCCATACATAAGATCATGAGAAAGCGGCCTTCTGAATGTTTGTTCCGCAGACGGCTATCCTGGCTCCTCGGCTTGGCTGAGCGTTCATGTGTTTTCAACTGGAAGAGAAAGCTCCTACCAGACGCAGCTCTAGAAAGAGGCTTATCTCCTTCATGTCCCAACATGGTGCTTTTTTTCTTCTTCCTGGAAATAAAATGCACATCCCATTGCAAAATCAGGCTGAGGTATGCAAAGCTTTGCATGAGGAAGGTCCAGCAATAGAAGGTCCAGCAATAAAAGGTCTAGCAATAGAAGGTCCCAGATATTCCCTTTGTGTCTCTCGGATTGCTTTGAGGAAAGAGAAAAGTAAAATGATCACTGGTGTAATAAAACTGTCTTGCAATTCTTAGTTCCTATTTTCCGATTTTTAAGGCTTGAAGCGTTCAACCCCCAATTCCAAATAATTTGGGATTGTGAAGTAAACATCAGACAAATTGCTGGAGTTTTGGGAGAGGAATTTTGTCCCATTCCTGTCTGATGTCGGATTCTCGCTGCTCCACTGTCTGGGGTCATCTTTGCCAGATTTTACGTTTCATAATACGCCAAATATTTTTTATTGGTGAAAGGCTCTGGACTGCAGGTGGCCTGTTCATCACCCGAACTCTTCTTCACGGCTTCATGCTGTTGCGATGGATGCAGTATGTGGTTCCACATAGTCTTGCGGAAATGTGCAAGGACTTCCCTGAAATAGACGTTATCTAGATGGAGCATATGTTCTAAGATCTCTATATAATGCTCAGCACCGATGGCACCTTCCACGAGGTGTAATGTGCCCATGCCACAGGCACTAATGCAGCCCCGTACCATCAGAGATGCAGGAACTGTGCGCCGTTAACAAGCTGGATGGTCCCTCTCCTTTACATCCAGTATTGATCATTAGCCTTGTGCAAAAACTTTCTCCAGAATCACTGAATCTTTTGATATGTTTTTAAAATGGAGGGCTACTCAAAGTTTTTGCAATTAGTACGTTGAGGAATATTTTTCTGAAATTGTTCCACGATATTTGGACACCGTTGATCAGATTGCTGAACCTCTGACCACCTTTGCTTCTGAGACTCTGCCTCCCTAACGTGTTTTTTTGTTTTTTTTTAATGGACCCTCTGTTCTTTCTTAGTACCACTTATTTTTTTGAGACGTGTTGCTTAAATATTTTTAAGACTTGTTGCTGCCATCAATTTCTGAATCTTTTTATTTTTTTTTTATAAATGAAATGGAAGAATGTCTGTTAAACCTATTGATCTGTATTCTTTTCTGGTGGGAATAAAATATGGCAGAAAAAGATTTCCAAATCATAGCGGTCTTGTTTTCTTTCCATTTTCTTCAGCTTCCCTAGTTTTTGGGAATTGGTGTTGTACATGTAAAAGTGTGAAGAGCAGCCCGTGCCTGATACAGGGGTACTGAGACTAAGAAGCTATTTGTACGCGGCGTGACCCTTGAGAGCTACCCTTGGTCATGCAATAATTACATTATTGTAGTAATTACCAAGATCTGGTAATAATTATATCTTGCAGTGGAGAACAGTCCTTCAGTAGTCTGGTTGTCAGTGTCTTGAATGTCACTTTTTATGTCTGTAGATGTTCGGCTATGTTTCTGCCCCTTTAAAATGGGTTTTTGGATTTACCAAAGGGCAGTCCAGGGGAATGAAGTATCGTAAGACTTTTACTATAAGTTTACTACATTCCCATCCGTTACGCCATGCCCTCTACCGTTCTCTGTTTACTTGCTGACATCACATCGCTACATGTGACCGCTGCCAACAATCACTGTCGTCAGCAGTTGGAGAGTGATGACTTGACGTCAGAGACGCAGCAAGTTAATAAAGATCGTCGTGGAGCATTGGGGGTGTAAAGTAATGCTTATGGCGTGTTCCATTCATGGCCATTTTTTGGGAGGATTGATCGTAGACAACCCCATTAATGTTCTAATTTAATGAAATCCACTTTGATTCGTCAGATATAAGGAGTATTATTACGTCTTGGTCATTAGACATTAGTACGGCCAACACTTATTTGTTTATTTTTATTGGTGATTTTCTCAGAGTACCGAGGAGCAGGCACATTTCCGTGTTTCGTCTAGCCGCCATATTTCTAGCTAATGATGTTTGCCTTTCAGCTACTGAGTCGGAAAGACAAGACGACCTTCGAGAAGCTGGAGTACGTCGTCAGTAAGGAAGATAATTACATCCGGCTCAGAGACTACATCAATAGCTTGAAGATGACTCCTTGTATCCCCTACTTGGGTAAGCGGCTAATGATCTCGTCAGTCTTGTGGAAGTAATGAGTGTATCCCGAAAGCTAAATGCGGCAAATGAGATTGACGGCATGTGATCTGGGGCAGCGGGACGGGGAAATGGTAGTCGGCGGCGGTCAGTGCAAGCCATGGTAGAGCCGCTGTCATGTCCATACGTTAATTTATTGCACATACTCGTAGTTATCAAAACTTTCGTTATAATTACCGAATCTTCCTAATATACTGTTTCTTTTTTAATACCAAATTATAATAATTTATTGACTTTTACCCCCAATGTTTAAGTTCCTTTTGAAAGAAGATTTTTTTTTTTTTTTTTTTACTGCAACGAAAAAGAAAAAAAAAACAGCAGGATCAGATCTTTTCACGGAAACTTAGAAAATTAGATTTTGTGCTCTGGTAAAAACCATCTGATGGAACAGAAAAAATGCCCTTAAATGCGTATCGTGCCATGTATCAAATGCCACTGTATGGGGCGGGTTCAAGAGCTGAGCCCGCTAAACACAGGACAGATGACGGCTGTATTATACAGTATAGCCAGCAGTGGACTTTAACGGAAGCGATCGGGGGCAGCATGTATCAGACGCCGGCTGTATGAACTGTCAGGTATAATTCGTTCTGAAACGCTGCGATGTTTAATAGGTGTGTATGTGCATGAAGGCAGAGATCTGTCCATCCCGGGCAGCGGGCGGTGATCAACTGCTGGGGACCCGCCTGTCCGACTAGTCTACAGCGTGGTCTCAGTCCCCGTTGGCTATTATAGTGATATATGCAGAGTGTGAGTCAGACATACCTGGCTGAGTTCATACAGCCGGTGCCTGATACCTGCTACCCATGGGCTGGACGCATTCTGGCGTAACTGGGGACTAAAGCATTGCATTATAGATCACAACCTCATGTGTAAATTGTCTCTTTGCCTATCTAGTTTCTCAGAGGAGCACGCATGGCCTATAAGTCTCCTCACGCTGACATGCCAGGTCTAGCTTGTCACTCTCCACAAGGAGACACTAGAACCCATAGCATAACTTCAAAACTCAAATGGGAACTAAAAAATGTGAAGTGTAGAAAAAAAAAATCTTTGAAAACTATTTTAAAAAGTAAAAAAAAATAAATCTGTACCACTGTGTCTGGAAGTCTGATTTAGTGCGAATTATTTACAGTATGTGCCTTCCATGTCCAATTTTTTTTCACCCCCCCCCCCAACAAAAAGCAATAAAAATGCCACATGCACCCCAAAATGATACAAATATGGCTACTTAGTGACTTTAGCAACTGAAGTTCGGCCGGTGCCGCGGCCATGCAAGCGAACGGGGTCACGTTCTGACCCACACTACCATGACAAGCAACTCATAGGCTGTCACACTGTTGGATTTCTGGTGACTTTTTGGATACATCAGTGTAGGTGTAGCAATAACCGTCCCACGCACACACCCGCCCCAACAACAAAAATGTGCCAATGACCTTTTTTTTCACCATTTTGCCCCATGTGGACCCGTCCCATTCAAAACTACAACTTGCAATGAAAAAAAATTACCAAGCCCCGTGTGGCCATGTCAGTGGAAAAATAAAGAAAGTTATGACTCTTGGAAGATGGGAAGGACAAAATGAAAGCGCGAAACGAGAAATGGCCAAGTAATTAAGACTACTATAACTGATGGTAAAAGTCTTGGATTGCCGGACCTTCTCCTGAAGGAGGGTTTTACCTACTGTGACTGGTGGTTGTAAGCGCTACGTTGGCTGATAACGGTGGGAGTTCTAATTTTCCAAAATCTAGAGAGAGACCATTTGGAATTTTGTTTTTCCTCGATTTTCCGTTTTTGTGCAGTGGTATATTTCGAGTGTTGTGTATTTTTAGACGAACAGCTATCCCCAGTAATGCAATCCTCCTCGGTGCTAAATCCCTGGCAAACTCCTCGGCAGCCGGCTGGATTTCGCCTTTTCTTGCCGTCGGAGTAATTGGTGTTTCTCGGTGTGCGGTGTCCTAGGACTCCCCTGGCTCCCGGATCAGATATCATTTTTGGTGTAGATCGGGGTCAGAGGAGAGGTCCGTTTCGTGCCGACTGCCTCTGCAGAACCTCTTTCTTTGCAGGCTCTAGGAATGCGCGGTTCTCCGTAGGTCAAAGCTCCGGCACAATCTCTGCGTAGTCTGAAAGTCATAGCCATAGTCATAAAGTTGGGCCATTCGCAGAAGTTTTATACCTAAAATATCTTCTTCACTCCAGCACTACGGTTCCCTCTTCTACTGGTTTTCACTAGTCATAATAAGAGCTTTGTGGCTCCGACACAAGATGAGAGCATCGGATCATATTCCCTTTCCAGCTGGATTTTGGCTGTTTTTTTTATTTTCCTACTTTTTATATTCCACTGACCAATGCCTGACATTGTATCCTCTGTAAAACCTCTAAAGCACAAGGGTTATTGTTAATGGTCCCTGGTATTTGGCCAAGTGTTGTGTAAGATGATAATTGATTACTAGGAATCGTCAGTGATTAATGTGAAATATCTGTGGCTGGAAGCTCGTCCCTCAAGAGTTGGAAGTTCGCTGCTTTTTGGAAAGGAAATCTCCCCGTCTGCAATATAAATTAGAGTAAACCTCTGACCCAAACTTTTTTTTTTTTTTTAATTTTTTGGCAATTTCTTGTGCTTCTACAATCTTAATGCCCTGTGACGAAGCGCTTTCCATGTAACCGGAGAGCCGACGTGCACAGGGCGTCCTCTTGTGTACAACATAATGAAATCTGCAATGGTATTTTTATTTATTTTTTTAATATATAATATTATTATTATTATTTATTATTATAGCGCCATTTATTCCATGGCGCTTTACATGTGACGAGGAGTATACATAATAAAAACAGGTACAATAATCTTTAACAATGCAAGTCACAACTGGTACAGGAGCAGAGAGGACCCTGCCCGCGAAGGCTCACAATCTACAAGGAATGGGTGAGGATACAGTAGGTGAGGATAGAGATGGTCATGCAGCGGTTTGGTCTATCGGTGGTTACTGCAGGTTGTAGGCTTGTCGGAAGAGGTGGGTCTTCAGGTTCTTTTTGAAGGTTTCGATGGTAGGTGAGAGTCTGATATGTTACGGTAGAGAGTTCCAGAGTAGGGGTGATACGCAAGAGAAATCTTGTATGCGATTGTGGGAAGAGGAGATAAGAGGGGAGTAGAGAAGGAGATCCTGTGAGGATCGGAGGTTGCGTGCAGGTAAGCACCGGGAGACGAGGTCACAGATGTATGGAGGAGACAGGTTGTGGATGGCTTTGTATGTCATGGTTAGAGTTTTGTACTGGAGTCTCTGGGTAATGGGGAGCCAGTGAAGGGATTGACAGAGGGGAGAGGCCGGGGAATAGCGGGGGGACAGGTGGATTAGTCAGGCAGCAGAGTTTAGAATAGATTGGAGGGGTGAGAGAGTGTTGAGGGGAGGCCACAGAGCAGGAGGTTACAGTAGTCGAAGCGGGAGATGATGAGGGCATGGACTAGGGTTTTTGCAGATTCTTGGTTGAGGAATGTACGGATCCGTGAAATATTTTTGAGTTGAAAGCGGCAGGAAGTGGAAAGGGCTTGGATATGTGGTTCGAAGGAGAGATCAGTGTCAAGGATTACCCCGAGGCAGGGAGCTTGTGGGACTGGGGCGAGTGGGCAGCCATTTACTGTAATGGATAGGGTCGGTGGGGGGGGGGGGGGGGGTCACGTGAGATGGGGGGAAAGGCAATGAATTCTGTTTTGTCCATATTAAGTTAAGAAATCTAGCGGATAAGGATGAAATAGTGGACAGACATTGAGGGATTCTGATTAGTAGGGAGGTGATATCTGGTCCAGAGATGTAGATCTGTGTGTCATCAGCATAGGGATGATACTGAAAACCGTGAGATTCTATGAGCTGTCCCAGGCCAAAGGTGTAAATGGAGAAGAGCAGGGGCCCTAGATATATCTCCTTTTCTCCAGAGAGAATAGCCTGGAAAATATTTGTGATTTACTGCACAGCCTCAAAATAATTAAAATTAAAAAAAAAAAAAAAAAATTGAAGGGTCATCTGCTCATACTTTCGGACAAAACAGAGGAAACTTTGAGCAATGATCGAATGTGCAGCATCGACTTCTGAAATACGAAGGTCCATCCCCAAGGACATGATGGTAATTCTGGTCCATCTGAATGCGTGAAGTGTTTCTGCCGTCCTGCATCATTACCGCATATGTGTCTGTGCAGCTGTGGACCGCTCTTGGATGCAGAAGATGTTAGCCCCCAACTCTTCTGAGAAGTTTAGGCCCCCAACTTTTCTGAGAATTTTTTTTTCTTCTCTTTGAAAAAGTGAAGGCTGAGTTTATGGATGTCATATGCTTAATTATAGAGTTAGCTACTTTTGGAGGCTGGACGTAGTTACCCTGAGGTTTTTACATGTGGTCTTGCGTGAATAAATGATTTGCAGGTTACCCCCAGTAGGGTAAACCATCACTTTATGATCAATAGAAGCCTGGTCTCTGGGACCCCCACCAATTGGAGAACTACAAGGCCGGTGTAGCTCTGCACAGCCTCACTCCCGGCCAGCCAGGCATATACAAGGAGCTGCAGCTGGAGAAAGTGAAGGGGACGTAGTGAGGAAGTATCACTGCCAACATCTTCATTCTGGAGGACTTTTGGGGCATCCCAGAGGTTTAAGCTCAACTTTCTAGTAGTCTTAAGAAAAAAGGAAAACTTGGCATTGTCAAAACATAAGACATTGTAGTTGTCGAACTGAACCTCCGTTTATTGGATCTGCTTGTGAATAAAAGTGCGAAAAGTCCAAGGAATCCAAAACAGGGGCACTCACCACCCATAAGAAAAACTTTATTTCAAAACACTGTTTAAAAATATATCGCTTTCAAATTTGCAGATGCAGGCAGGCGGCCATTTTGCACTGTAACCGGAGAGCCTCGTATGACATGGCTCAGATTATTTTTAACAATGTTTTCAAATAGTTTTTTATGGCTGGTGAGTACAGCTGTTCTTTGTGTGGCTGGTGAGTGCAGCTGTTCTTTGTGTGGCTGCTGAGTGCAGCTGTTCTTTGTGTGGCTGCTGAGTGCAGCTGTTCTTTGTGTGGCTGGTGAGTGCAGCTGTTCTTTGTGTGGCTGGTGAGTGCCGCTGTTCTTTGTGTGGCTGGTGAGTGCCTCTGTTCTTTATATGGCTGGTGAGTGACACTGTTCTTTGTGTGGCTGGTGAGTGCCGCTGTTCTTTGTGTGGCTGGTGAGTGCCACTGTTCTTTGTTGGCTGGTGAGTGCCGCTGTTCTTTGTGTGGCTGGTGAGTGCCGCTGTTCTTTGTTGGCTGGTGAGTGCCGCCGTTCTTTGTATGGATGGCGAGTGCGGCTGTTCTTTGTGTGGCTGGTGAGTGCCGCCGTTCTTTGTATGGATGGCGAGTGCGGCTGTTCTTTGTGTGGCTGGTGAGTGCCGCCGTTCTTTGTATGGCTGGTGAGTGCCACTGTTCTAGATTACTGCAACTTTCTAGTAGGCATATTGTGTTACTCTGAAATACTGTTCATTGTTCTGCGCTACTTTTGACCATCATGCAAAGAAAAGAAAAGTCTGACTTTTGCTCTACGATTGGCACAAGTTTGAACTATAAACATTAATGCTTTTCACAAGGGGACAGTTTCCTTCCTTGGCTGCTACATGCATTAGCACAATGCTGGCGTTTAATTTTTGATCCGCGATTCTTTTTTATTTCTGGATAATGGCATTGTTTAAAGTTTTGCTGGAAGAACTAAAACAAAGCCAGGCAAAGTCCAGTTTATCTAAGAATTCGGGCCGGGTACGGCAGGATTTAAATGAAGTAAACTGGTGCAGTTTGGGGGGAACGTACATGTATTTGAGTACTTAGAATTGCAAAATTAAATGTCTTGCATATGTTAAAGAAAATGTGAAATTGTGGAGTGTGATGTATTGTCTTGATTTTTTCCGTGCTGGGTGTAATGTCCGTGCCTCTTCCATAAGGCCTGTGTGAAGCAGCCCATGCGCCTGTTCTGCATTCCTGATGTGAGCAGGATGATGGAAGGCAGGATGATGAAGTCGGGGATCCCGTGGACTCCAGAGCGTATCCCATTCCTTGATGGTTGAGTCACACACACTCGCGCTTTGTGCAGATGGCAGCTGTGTTAGCGGATGCACGCTATCTTCCTTGTTGTGGATGATTTGTGACGTTCAAAAATTCTTCTTGCCAGGATGATAAAAAAAAAGATAAATCGATATTTCAGCTGCAAAGCAAAAGCCTGCAATACACCCTCAATGCAAAGCCATATTGTACAGCTTTATGCTTGGATCTGGCAGATGTGATCCTCATCTGTGGCATATAAAATTGCTGCATAATTATATTACCGCACTAACGCAGTATACAAGCTCGGACTGGCCCACGGGAGAGCAGGAGAATCCTCCGGTAGGCCGCTCCTATGAAGGAGTGCTAATGAGGAGTGTTATAACAATTTGCAGGAGAAGGTATAATCTAAAAATTCATTAAACAAGCTAGCCAAATATTACATAGAAGCAAAAGTAAATTAGTACTAGGGTCAGGTTAATTTTGCTTGTAGCTGAGCAGTGTGGCCCCAGAATCAATGTTACTGGTGGGCCTTTTCCAATCCAGTCCGACACTGGTAGCATATAATGAATGTCCTCAAAATTACCAGCAAAAGAAAAGATGACTGAATGTAGCAAGACACTGAAAAGTGGATTAGGAAACAGTCTTGTCAGCACAAAATGACTGTTCAAACTAAGCACATTAGCCTAGTGCACCCCTGACGTGACCGAGCAGTTCAGTGCACTTTCCCACCTACCTGACATCCAACTATCTACACCCTCTTGTAAAAGCGGAGAAGGAAGCAGGCACGGTGGAGATAAATGGAAATCAAGTAGGCGGAAAGGAGCACTGAACTGCTCGGCCATGCCATGGTGCACCGAATGCCTGTGCTTGGTTTGCACAGTCATTTTGTGCTGACAGATTACCTTTACAGGGATGGTCCTTGAGGTCAGGACTAGATAGATTGGGGCTCGAAGGTTAGCGTACTACCTTGCATTTAATGATTGTTTATGTGGTGTCATTAAGACATGATCTACTGTGTCCACGAGAGAACGGTCCGGCATCTAAGCTTTGTGTAGACTTGCCATCAGCTTTCTCATGTCTCTGCGCCCCAAAACCTTCTCGTATACGTGGATTAATATGGAACGTGCTCTATTGGATATATGTGCCAGTGACGCACTTAAATCTGAGCAGCTATTTAGGGCGTATTCACACGGGGCAGATTTGTTACAGAAATTTCTGCAGCTTACGATCGTTCCATTTTGATGCCAAGCACGTGGATTTCTGCAAATCCCATTGAGATGTATGGAAAAAATCGAAAACGTTTCTGCAATTAATCTGCAACCTGTGAATATATCCATAAAATGATTGTGTAATCCGGAGACAATTAATTAATTTATTTGTTAAAAATTTTCAATTTTCTGTATTTTCCGAAAGTTTAGCAATTGTCACACTGACCATTATATCTTTTAGACTCTCGCCTCCTGTTATGTACAGATGGCTTATCAGCAGGTTCAGTATCATCACACACAGGATTGAGAAGGCGTCTGTACAAGAGATGGGGAAACTGGGGACTGAGTCGGCGTGCTGCTTGTAATGTCCACGTGCCCAACAGGAAGTGTACGTCCATTAGGTCTAGGGGCCAGCGTGAAAATTGCCAAAAAAATTTTTTTTAATTTTTTTCTTTAAATCTTGGTAAGGCCTATATCTTTAAGGTTGAAAGAAAACCGGTTATAGGTTTAACTCTGCAAACTTACCTTGGTGATCCAGAGAAATCTGCTGAATCATGAGTGGTAAATTCCTTCCCGACTCCACATACGGCAGGAAGACTAGTTTCCTAAATCAGGAAAGAAAGGACAAAAAGCCACAAGCCGTGTACACAGGGATCACCTAACAATAAACCAATATTTAATTGGGAACTAAAAGATTCTGGAAAAACACATCAAAAATGTAAAAGTCGTAAAATGACATAGATGTTCTACAAAATCGCTCATAATAGAGCCCTCAATCAAGTGACCTAACGTATATAGTTGGTGTCATGGTACATGGCTTGTGACTTTTTGTTCTTTCTTTCCAGATTTGGTTTTCAACAGGCCTCGGGTGTATCCCTGTTATTTTGTGGTGCCCTCCTTTTCCAAATCTAACTTTACCCATTTTTTGGTAGTTTCCTAAATCAACATTACCGTATACACTCGAGTATAAGCCGACCCGAGTATAAGCCGACCCCCCTAATTTTACCGCAAAAAACTGGGAAAACTTATTGACGCGAGTATAAGCCTAGGGTGGGAAATGCAGAAGCTACCGGTAAATGTCAAAAGTAAAAATAGATACCAATAAAAGTAAAATTAATTGAGACATCAGTAGGTTAAAGGTTTTTAAATATCCATAATGAATCAGGGGCCCCATATAATGCTCCATACAGTTCATGATGGGCCCCATAAGATGCTCCATACAAAATATACCCCATATAATGCTGCACAAAGGTTAATGATGGCCCCATAAGATGCTCCATAGAATATGACCCTTATAATGCTGCATGAACGGTTAATTATGGCCCCATAAGATGCTCCATAGAAAAATACGCCCCATATAATGCTCCATAAAGGTTGATGGTCCCATAAGATGCTCCATAGAATAATATGCCCCATATAATAGTGTCCCAATTGTTGGCTTATATAAGCATGGGAGTCATAACCAAGCAAACTTGTTCGTCTGATCACATCTAATATGTGACCTAAAAAAAATCTTTCGGCATCTTCTCCCCTTGTCAATGGGGAACATTCTGCCGACAATATACAGACTGAACAGTCGTCACCAGGCAGTTGTCGTCACCTTAGGTAAAAAGACCTTGAAACGAGTCCTTCATTCAGAAATGTGGCTGTATAAAAGGACCCTAAAGCTTTATTCACACTGATGTTTTTTTTTTTTTTTTTAATCGGTTTCTATCCAAAATCTTTTTCAAAAACTGCTTTTAAAAATCCTAGGGAGACTCTTCCAACTTATTTCTATTGCAAATCCACTTTGCTGCTCATATAAGGAGTTTTGAAGTTTCTTTTTTTTTTCTTTTCCACCCTGAAGGTCTTGAAAAATACTTGTACTTTGAAGTAGATCCTATAGAAAATCTTTACAAACTGGGACCGTCCAGTCAAAAAACTGCAAACAAGCACTTCACGGAGGAATAAAAACTGTATATGGAACTAAAAAATTAGTTTCCTTAACTGGATTTTGCTTGGGGAAAAAAAAACAACAACAAAAAAACCACCTCAGTTTCTGACAGCAGTGTATGCACCTAGCCTTAGGCTGCTTAATCTATCATAAAACAGTTATCCAAAGATTGCCTCTTTCTGCCTTTGATGTGCCAGCCTGGGTCGGCCGTGTTTATTCCAATGAATGGTAATAACCCACCGACGGACACCCCTTGCAGAAATTTTTCCTGAACAAAAATTTGGCATGGTGAAATCCAAGATCCAAACGTCTTGGGGTGGTCCGACTGTCCACGTGTTGCCCCTCCAAAATTGTGAGAGTTGACTAACCTCTGTCTGATGTGAGTATGGCCAGGTGTCAAGAGCAAAATTAAAAATTTACATTAGAAACCATAAAAAAGCACAAAGCATAAGAAAAGCAAGCGGGATAATTTATATTTTACACATTACATCATCTGTATTCTGCGACAGATTGGATTACTTCCATTGTTTAGGCCTCGGCTGTCCATCGTCTTTAGTTTTGCCCTGGTAAGTCCTGCAGGACATCACGGTGAAATCATCGGTCTGTGAGTTCCTGACGTCTTGCTGAGCACATCAGGCGTTAAATATCCTAATATTCGCACATATTCATTCATGGCCGTGTGCCGGATACTGATACGTCATCGTGCATCTCCTCTTACATTATTATGCAGGCGTTCTGCCGTGTTCCCAGCCCATGGCGGACGGAGCACTAGAAGCCGTGTCGTATCGGTTATGTCTTTACATAAATCCAATAAAATATTTAACCAGAAATACATAGTAACCTGGAAATGGAGGGATGTCCAGCGTTCCTCATATACAGTTTATGGGTAAAACGTCCTCTCAATAGTCGTGAAGTCTTCATGGCGGGAACCATTGGGGAATTCGAGCACCTTCCACCATTGTCCTTCTTTGTGCTTCACTCTATTGGTCTGATCAACATTTGTACCTTTTTGAGAGAATACGATCCGCCCCGGTATTCTGCCCAGTAGATGCCGTCCTGGTGCTTACTCCGGTACATACCGCCTCTGTACCACACTCCGTTGAGATTGGCATGTGCGCAGGCGTTGTACCACCATCCTCCTTTATGGAAGTGTGCACAGTTACCTGGAAATAAGTGGCATTATTTTAGTGCATTTTTAAAATCTTTGGCCATTTTTCTATCGTGACTTGTAAAACGTCAATTCCTGTCTCACCTGTATACATATCTCTGTCCCTGTCCAGTGTGGTAAACTGCTTGCCGTTGTGCCAGACCATGGAATCGCCAGCGTTCCCTTGATACGTTCCCAGTCGTAACCTGTAGAAGTCTGTATCTGGCTCCAGCCGGAAGCTGCTGTATTCTGCGTAGACTTTTTTATTATTCCAGTCTTCCAGTTCAATCAGCAGCTTATAGTTATCTTGGTTTGTTAGTTGATAGATGTTTTCGAGCCCCAGCCAGTACTCTGAATCAATGTTTCCAAAACCTTTCTGTATAGAGAGAACATGCTGTGCGTTAGTGCCATACCGTACAAAAACATAATTATTCATTACTGTAATACTAATACCCCATCTAGATTCTTAAACGGTTACTCATGTTTCCAAAATCTCTAGACCATCTGATGGGAAATGCAATGGCTAGCAAAATTGCCAATTTTTTTTAGCCAAAATTACATTTTTAGCATGTAAGACTTCTCCAAAAAGCTGGTCACCATTGATGGTTTTCTAGATGAATTCCAGGAAGTGGGGGCGGGCATTTGCCTCTATAGGGGAAGTGGGGGCGGGCATTTGCCTCTATAGGGGAAGTGGGGGCGGGCATTTGCCTCTATAGGGGAAGTGGGGACAAGCATTTGCCTCTATAGGGGAAGTGGGGGCGGGCATTTGCCTTTATAGGGGAAGTGGGGGCGGACATTTGCCTCTATACAGGAAGTGGGGGCGGACATTTGCCTCTATACAGGAAGTGGGGGCGGGAATTTGCCTCTATAGGGGAAGTGGGGACAAGCATTTGCCTCTATAGGGGAAGTGGGGGCGGGCATTTGCCTTTATAGGGGAAGTGGGGGCGGACATTTGCCTCTATACAGGAAGTGGGGGCGGGCATTTGCCTCTATAAGGGAAGTGGGGGCAGGCATTTGCCTCTATAGGGGAAGTGGGGACAAGCATTTGCCTCTATAGGGGAAGTGGGGGCCGACATTTGCCTCTATACAGGAAGTGGGGGCGGGCATTTGCCTCTATGCAGGAAGTGGGGGCGGGCATTTGCCTCTATACAGGAAGTGGGGGCTTGCATTTGCCTCTATACAGGAAGTGGGGGCGGGCATTTGCCTCTATACAGGAAGTGGGGGCGGGCATTTGCCTCTATACGGGAAATGGGTAGAGGCATTTGCCTTTATACGGGAAGTGGGGACGGGCATTTGCCTCTATACGGGAAGTGGTGGCGGGCATTTGCCTCTATACGGGAAGTGGGGGCGGGCATTTGCCTCTATACGGGAAGTGGGGGCGGGCATTTGCCTCTATCCGGGAATGGGGGGCGGGCATTTGCCTCTATACGGGAAGTGGGGGCGGGCATTTGCCTCTATAAGGGAAGTGGGGGCGGGCATTTGCCTCTATACGGGAAGTGGGGGCGGGCATTTGCCTCTATACGGGAAGTGGGGGCGGGCATTTGCCTCTATACGGGAAGTGGGGCCGGGCATTTGTCTCTGAGGGAAGTGGGTGCGGGCATTTGGCTCTGCGGGAAGTGAGAGGCGGGCATTTGCTTCTATACAGGAAGTGAGGGGCGGACAATTGCCTCTGCGGGAAGTGAGGGGCGGGCATTTGCTTCTATACAGGAAGCGAGGGGCGGGCTATTGCCTCTGCGGGAAGTGAGAGGTGGGCATTTGCTTCTATACAGAAAGCGAGAGATGGGCATTTACCTCTGCGGGAAGTGAGGGGCGGGCATTTGCCTCTGTGGGAAGTGAGGGGCGGGCATTTGCTTCTATACAGGAAGTGAGGGGCGGGCTATTGCCTCTGCGGGAAGTGAGAGGTGGGCATTTGCTTCTATACAGGAAGCGAGAGATGGGCATTTGCCTCTGCGGGAAGTGAGGGGCGGGCATTTGCCTCTGCGGGAAGTGAGGGGCGGGCATTTACCTCTGCGGGAAGTGAGGGGCGGGCTTTGTCTGCTCACCTGTCTTGACAGCTGCATGTAGTTGCACTAATGTGTAAATAGTGAATATTCATTAGCGACCTGCCCATTACAGCGGCTGGGCCCGGGATTTGTACAGATGACGAAATATCCTCACCTTATACGTGTCCCAGTTCCTGAAAAAGTTTGCTGATCCGTCGGTCCGCCTCTGTATGACGGCCCACCCGCCAGGATCCAGGCTGTTCTCGCACCAGAGCTGCATGTGACTGTTGGCATTTTTTGGTTTTATCAAGTAGATTCCGCTGCTGGGGAATCCGGAGTCTTTTGCGTGCTTGCAGTCCCTGAATGGACCTGGTAAAGAAAAGTCCATGTATCACATAATGTCCTCACTCTTATGGCATGTAGACTACCAACAAGAAACTAGAAAGAGTAGGAAAAAATAAACATCTAGATCTGTGATTAGAGGGATGAGCTGCCACTCCTCCATTCCTGACCACCACTGATGGGGCAGGTGTTCATTGTTGTGTTGCCAGCGCCAATAATGGGAGCTCCTGTGGACGTGCCATGTGTCTTAGATGGGGCAACCATTTCTAGATTTTATGATAAAACTTCAGTACATTAGTAAATTGATCTCGTAGACCTGATGAAGCTGGTGTATGTACTGTGAAAATCAATCTAATAATTTGTTTTGGAAAGTCTTCCTGTCTGAATTCTCACGTCACAACGGCTGTATAATCTTGCTAAAAATGAAAGTAAGTACACCTGCCTTATCAGGTCAAAAGATGGCTGTCGGCTGAAGAACTGTTTTGCTGGACAGTGATTTCCCGGACTTGGAAATCTTGGCTCTGCTCCTGTGTGTTTTATGAGTGAGCCGCTGCCCGATTCCTCTGGCAGCCACTCATCTCCCCGTCGAATAAAAGATTCGGCCATTGAAATTCCAGTTGCTTGATCCTTCTTTCCTCCGACTTCACCCCCACACAGCTTAGATCTGATGTGTACGGGGGGCTAAGACTTATTTAATAATGTACGCATGTTGTGACAGATCGGCTTTGATGACAATAAGTGGAAATGGAACATTTCCTGCTATGTCTCCCGACAGATTAGGCTACTTTCACACTAGCGTTAACTGCAATCCGTCACAATGTGTCGTTTTGCAGAAAAAAACGCATCCTGCAAAAGTGCTTGCAGGATGCGTTTTTCCCCATAGACTTGTATTGACGACGCATTGCGACGGATTGCCACACTTTGCATCCGTCGTGCGACGGATGCGTCGTGCTTTGGCGGACCGTCGGCACAAAAAAATGCTACATGTAACGTTTTTTGCTGCCGACGGACCGCTTTTTCCAACCGCGCATGCGCCGACGGAACTCCTCCCCCACCTCTCCGCACCTCACAATGGGGCAGCGGATGCAATGAAAATCTGCATCCGCTGCACCCGTTGTGCGGTGCTTACAACGCTAGCGTCGGTAACCTCGGCCCGACGCACTGCGACGGGCTGAGCCCGACGCTAGTGTGAAAGAAGCCTTACGGGGGCCGAACGCCAGGATTCCCAATGGTCCGCTTATTTACAAGGGACACTTGTGTCTAATAGGGATTTTCCAAATCCATTTAATACCCAGAATTGATGCAGAATTTGGAAATCGTTTCCATATTAAGCATTGAATTCCCTGTGCTTCTAAGAATAGCTGATCATACCTGGCCGCGGCGCTCAGCCCTCCCCGGGGACGAGCATAGTTTGCTGTTGATGTATTGGAAGCTGAAAAGCTTAGTTTGTTGTGTAGGACGTAGCGGGTCCTGCAGCGTGACTTACACCGCGCGGCGTCACAAGGAAAACACAGACTTTTGTTTGTTAGGAAGAAGTTGTACTCTTCTTTGTTGAGCTGATTTCGGCGAGGCCCCTCAGGATCCCCAGGATGACTTTCTGCATCTAGACGTGGCATACTTCTTCATTCCTGGGGATAAAGCTTATTTTTCCTTTTTTTTTTTTTTGTTTTCCCCTCTTTGCTTTGTCTTGCCCACTTTTGGAATTGTTCCTTTATTTGTAAATGACATTTTACTGAAGGGAAACAATAGCGCTAATCTTTAAAATGTTTCAAATTACTTGTGGAACTTTTCCAAAGATTTAATTAGTAAAATACAGGATTTATGGAAAATTACCAGCTTGTGAGCGCTGTGCAGATTCCTACACGGCAAGTTACAGAATAAGAAGGTTTCTTATTTATTGTGGTGGGGGGTCCGGCCGGCAGCGTGTGGTATCGATTAGCTGCAGTTATTCATTACCGTGCACGCTCACCGGTAGAGAAGAGATGACCGCGGAGCAGATCTGCAGGCCAATCTGAGGCCACCCGCTCGTTACGCTGCTTCTGGCCGATCCTATCGGGTTAGCGGGATGTTTGGAAGCCATTATACATCCTCTCGTACTGTGGGGCAATTAATGGGCCATGGTACTATTTTAGGGGAGTATTTGCAGCTAGGATTTACCAGTCACATTCATAGGGTATAATTTTATCCAATGGAAAGGTTTTATTTTTTTCTTTTTTTTTTCTTCATTTGTCATATTTTCCTTTGTCAGTGTACTGTCTTGTATTCAAGATTTCTGCATCCAAACAATGAAGAATATCTGGTCTGACGGACACTTTGGCCACCATCGAGGGATGGCGACCCATAGATATATTTGATGTATGCCCTGGGGATGTTCTCGGATCCAGTTGGATGAAACGCGCGTTGGGGGCTGCTCTGCTGGAGTAAATCCATTCCTCAACAATGAAGATGGGAAGGGTGAAGTGAAAATAATAAATGTTTTCTCTTGATAAAGATGCAGGTACCGCGTGGAAACGTATTGTGGATTAAAAAAAAACTTACTATCGAAAAATATTTTTCCTCCAGCAGCGCAGCCCACCTCTTGTGTTTTATCCTAATGGATCCAATATTTCCTGGAGGATCTCTCCACCAGCCACGGGGTAGCAGCAGCTGTTTTTCATGCCCATCACCAGGTGGAGGTTGACCGAGCACTTACCCCCTCTCCTTCCCTCCCGGTATCGTCCTGTTGTGCGCACTGTTCCCTACATCGGGATTTCTCTGGAACGTTCCCGCCACATACATTGTTTCTGTGTACATTACCGCCTTCACGTTAAGCTCCTGATACATATGTGCTAATTACTTCTGTTCTGCTTCATCCTCAACACATTTTGCCGATAATTGGAAATGAGCATTCGTTAGCTGAATGGGAGCTTGTGTAAAGAGGCTGGCGATCACCGGACAAATATGCAAAACGCTCATTCATCAAGGGATGGGATCATTCATTCCGCCATTAAAATCATCCTTTGTCTGCAGCACATGGTCCCGTCCTGCCGAGATCGATGATATTCTTCGCCACAGAATGATCATATTTACTACTGTTCTGTGTGCACAGAACCCTGGTCGTCTGAAAGCCATAGATGGCTCGTCTGAATCTTCCCGGAGGAGACGCCATCTTTGCTATAATAGGGTTTGTTGGCTTTGTCACAGTGTGAGAAACATGGCACATAGTAGAATTTGTTTTGTATGGATTTGTAGTGGAGGATTCAATACAGATGTAACCAAAACCTAAACTTGTACTATGTTATGTTTTAGGTTATTATTTTTTTTCATTATTGCAACTTTGGTGCTTTACTCGAAAGGGCTTTTTCCACATTAATATCCGACCTTGTTGTCAGCGGTGTTCATATGTTGTACTAGATGCCGGATATCTAGAGCGTCACGTCACACAGATGACACCGCTCCAGCCCTGACAAACCAAACGTCAGAAGGTATGAGACTGAGGACCTCTCATGTGGCCGCCGAATGCCCCCGACCTGGACGCTGCTCCGGAGTCCTGCGAATCCATCCGCTCATCTCCAGTACCAGATTCCAGTCATTTCGTGGGATTGCTGCTATTGCGGGATGTGAGGACACCGGCCAAGTTTCAGTCTGTAGGATCCACAGACTGTTGGTGTGAATTAAATATTCCTGCTCGTTTTGCCAAGTGCCTGGTCTGAGGCCAGCGTGAGCAGCAGCTACTCCTAGGTCTTTATGCTTTTCAGATGTCGCCACTATGTTCACGTCCAAACCCCATTTCCTGATAGCAGGACCCAATGCCGGGGACGTCGCTAAATTTAGTTGCCAAACTTTCCTGTCTTAATTCGATACATTCCAATCCTAGATGTGAGAACTCTCGTGTTCCTCTTGATTCCCGTGCTTTATAGAGAGGACGCTCGGCCACATCTGGCTGTAATCTGGCGACATGTTGTTAAACTGCCGCAGCTGAAACTGCATCCTGCTAAACTGCTGCTTCCTGTCGGCCGGCTTCTGTGTCCAGCTCCTTCACAACAAAGCCACGCTGTGCTACTGACAGGCTGCATGATCCTCCCCAATGTGGTCGGGCTGCATGATCCTCCCCAATGTGGTCGGGCTGCATGATCCTCCCCAATGTGGTCGGGCTGCATGATCCTCCCCAATGTGGTCGGGCTGCATGATCCTCCCCAATGTGGTCGGTCTGCATGATCCTCCCCAATGTGGTCGGGCTGGAGGCTCTCCGACACGTCCCAGACTTCCTTACTAGGACAAGTGGATTAGGAAGAATGTGACATTACTGCATGGGAAGAATCACTCCTGAATCTAGAAGGATTGACTATCTGTGCACTTAACCATCAGGCCAGGTTGATACAACATGGTTGCACCGTAGCAGCCAAATGTGCAATGTCATCTGCAGCATGTCAGTTATTTCAGTGTTTTTCCTTCCCCATGATACATTTATACTTAGAGGTTGTCCACTACTCAGACATTCCCTTCTGATTACCTGTTATCTCCCAGTAAAAAAAAAAAATAACACTGAACTGTGGTGCTGTTCCAGCGGTGCCACCACTGGGTCTCCCTGTCACGTAATCCCTGCTGCCAGTCAGCACTGGCTTCACTCCTCTCTACCTCGGACAAATCAGGACTTGTCAACTACGTCCGTAAGAGAGAAGAACGAAGCCAGTGCCGATTGGCAGCAGGTATCACTTGACACTGTAACACAATCCCCAGGAGATCCGGTGGCGGCACTGCTGGAACAGCACCGGAGTTGAGTATGTGTTATTTTACTTTGGGGTGGGGCGGAAACATAGCGATTCAGGAGGGGTTGTCTGAATAGTGGACAACCTCTTTAATGTGGGCACATACCCCCCGTTAAAGGACTATTCTTATCTTCATAGATGGATATTGTTCTCGTAAACAAAAAGAAAAGCAAGCACATTGAAAATTAAGCAGTACATTGTGAGTCGGTCTTGAGATTTTACCATTTATTTTTGTTTACAGCTTACTGCCTAGGAGACCGACCACCACTGCTGGTCTTGCTTGTAAGCGCTGCGCTCAAGCTGGCCAGAATTAGGAGGTAACGGCTCACTTCAGCAACCCTGACCATCTTCAAAATAGTGCTTACAAGTTCATTAGAGAAATAAACTTGTAAGCAATGTTCATGTTCTGCTGTGTAGCAGCGGTGGTCGGTCTCCAAGGCAACAAGCTGTAAAGAAAAGTGTTAATATCTCAAGAACAGCTGAAATTTTGAAAAAGCAGTAAATTGCAAACTTCCTTGTATTCACGAGCACGATCTGACAATAACCATTAACAAAGATGAATTGGGAATACCCTGTTGAGTAATCCATGCTGCCTGAACCAGGGGTCGGAACCCTCCTCTACGTAGCGCTAGGAAACTCTGGCATTTATTCTCCTATTTGCACAAGTAGATTGACATGTATTTTTATAAGTTGAATAAATAAAAGCCAGAGGGGCCTGCCCTGATGCCGGTCCTTCCAGTTACCACTCCCTTTTTAGTTTTATTTTTTTGGAAGTGCAACAGCATTAGTCAGAAATTGAACGCAGAACAACTAATTTCTGGGCGTTTACAAAAAAACTTTTGCAGCTTATTTTTCCATAGAAATGAAGTGTGCTTAAAATAAGAAGTTGTATAACTTTTTTTATTATTATTATTGGGTGCCCCCTTTAAGTGCTACCGCACGTGTTTTTATTTAGCAAAGGTCATGTGAATCTCCTTTTTCCTTACAGGAGCATAAACTTGTTGTATTGCGGACTATTAGGAATGTCCCTGATAATTGTACGCCAGAAAAAAAAGAAGACATTTTGTAAATATTTTCTTAGAAACATTTTCCACCGTAGAGAAACTTTGTGAGACCAATTTCCTGTGTTACCGGGATTTATCATTCTCTGGTTGTTTTCATTGGACTGGATACAGCGTGCAATGTGACCTAATATTCTGCAGAAAAGCTGCCGCCTCAGCGTTGTCAAATCTTCAGACGTCTTCAGTGCCGGAATGTTTATTATACCTGTCAAAACTGTTGACTTTTTTTTTTCCTTTTTTTTCTTCAATTTTTGGAAATTGTAGCCATAGTTTTTTTTGGGAGATATTGTTCATTTTTGCAGTTTGGCTGTTGCTCTTTGTTTCCCTGAACACTCAACTTTGAAGTCTCCAGTCATAAATCAGCTGAGAGGAGCGGGGGGGGGAAAAACAGATAAGAGTTGCCCACTCTTCGTCAGTTCATCACCCCGTCAGTCCGTCATAACTGACGGATTCTCAGAACTCATTTTGTACTGCGAAATAGAACCGTGCAGAGGCGGTAGAGAGGAAGCGATTCAAAAAGATGAATCAAATCCAACTGCAAAAATTATTTCATCTTTCCAGTAAACAATGACTGGAACAGTGGTGCACTGCACCTAGGGGGGGTGGGTGTAAACAATGACTGGAACAGAGGCGCACTGCACCTAGGGAGGGTGGGTGTAAACAATGACTGGAACAGCAGCGCACTGCACCTGGGGAGGGTGGGTTAATCAATGACTGGAATAGTGGCGCACTGCACCTAGGGAGGGTGGGTGTAAACAATGACTGGAACAGCGGCACACTGCATCTGGGGAGGGTGGGTGTAAACAATGACTGGAACAGCGGCACATTGCACCTGGGGAGGGTGGGTATAAACAATGACTGGAACAGTGACACACTGCACCTGGGGAGGGTGGGTGTAAACAATGACTGGAACAGGGTCACACTGCACCTGGGAAGGGTGGGTGTAAACAGTGACTGGAACAGTGACACACTGCACCTGAGGAGGGTGGGTATAAACAATGACTGGAACAGCGGCACACTGCACCTGGGGAGGGTGGGTGTAAACAATGACTGGAACAGCAGCGCACTGCACCTGGGGAGGGTGGGTTTAAACAGGGACTGGCACAATGACACACTGCACCTGGGGAGGGTGGGTGTAAACAGGGACTGGCACAATGACACACTGCACCTGGGGAGGGTGGGTGTAAACAGGGACTGGCACAATGACACACTGCACCTGGGGAGGGTGGGTGTAAACAGTGACTGGCACAATTACACACTGCACCTGGGGAGGGTAGGTGTAAACAGTTACTGGAACAGAGGCACACTGCACCTGAGGAGGGTGGGCACCAGATGATTTTATTACTTTTAACAAAGGCATACTGATGGCACGATGATGACCTGCAGAAAGTTAAGCCGTAAAGGATGTCCTCATCCTTGGGTTAATGTGTCCTGTGCTCTACCTTCTGCTCATTGCCTTTGTAATATGTACCGCCATAGTTTGAAGATGCTTATTGTGGACATGGAAGTCTTGTTACATTGAAACATTTATTACTTATAATAAGAACGTCTTGCCCCACCGCTCCACCTCCCGCCAATATTTTGCTTACCTTCATTGATGATGGTCACTGGCGGGACCCGGAAGGGGCTGTCGGTGGGTGCTGGTGCTTGTGGCGGCTGTCTGCTATCTCTGACCTTGGGGTATCCGGTGTCTCTCTGGATCTCGTTACTGCCTCCTAGTCCAGGGGTGTACTGGTGGCTATTTGGGATGTGTTGAGGCACCACTTGTACCAATGGTGGCGAGCCATGGGGATCCCGTCTGGAGAAAACTCTCATGCACTGTTCTTCCAGCAATGAGATATCGGCAGACTGGTTATTGACCAGATCTACCAGCGAGGCGTATCGGATTTCCAACTCTTTGTAACGCGTGGCGGCTTTAAGCATTTCCGCCGTTACATTAAGGATTTTGTTTTCCAGGTGAGATACTTCTAGGGAGTTATCTCTCTTCCGGATGATCTCGTGTAGGAGCTGCATGTAGAGCTGCGTTACCCGGGAGTTCATATTGCGGCTCTCCTTCCTCAGTAACTTCACCTCGTTAACAACATTTCCGTCCACGTCTACCACCACTTGTAACAGTTCCATCTCTGTCCTTTGCTTAGCCAAAGCGTCTTTGAGATTTTCCAAATCCATTCTTGTCACCTGCTCTTTGTTTGGACCTGGCCCTTTGGTGTTGACACATATAGGTCCGGTGATTCTCTGCTGGGGCACCATGAACGTGTAACCGCACCGTTTACCGTCATCGGCATCTGTACTGTCCACAGAACGGGTAACTCTTTTTGAAGATGCTTTCCGACTTTGAAAGTCAACGTTTGTGCCGTAACTAGAAGGTACCAGAGATATGAGCAACACACTTAAGGTCCAGTAGAGTTTTTCCATCCTACCCAGGGATAGTTTTTGTCCAAACAACTAAAATTGAAAAAAGATAAAAGTTACTATTTTTGGCCGCAGTAAACCCCACTTGTGATTGTGTAATGTTGGACTTTTCACTAGAATTTCTTCAAGTAAAATTTACGATCTGCGGTTAAAGTTTATTACTTGTAAAAACTCAAGAGAATTTCGTAGTTGAGGATGGTTTTACAATTTCATGTTACAGCCTTCAACCACCAGGGATAACTTTTCATTTTGCTTCCTAAAGTAGTCCGAAAACTAGAAGTCCACATAAAAAGCTTTATTTCACGGTAAATAGATAGCCAGTAGAAATGTAAATATGTTAATATTTTTATGATCATTGCTCCCTCTTCATTAAAAATAATCTATCGGGTAGGATCAACCCTGGGCATACAGGTCTTTGAAATGTAAATTAATCGACACCTCTATATCTTGTATCTGTTGTTGCATTCAGGAATGATTTTGCATCATATGCAAATGAGGGGTTTAGTGCTCTGGGCGTAACAAAGTACTTTAAAGAGCTTCTTCCTCCTGAGGTTATTTCTCCACCCAGCACCAGCCTTTTTAACTTGATAGCTGGTTGTCTGATTTCCCAGCATGGTTCTTGATGTCACACAGACAGTGAGCTGTCAATCAATCTAAAGAGACTGGTGCTGGGCAAAGTAACAACCTTGGGAGACAGAGAATCAAAGTGCTCGGTTATACCCAGAGCACTTAACACCTCATTTACATATGAATGGGAACACAAATTCCCCATGAATGCAGCAACAAATAGACGATATAAAGGTGCCAATAGATTTACATTTTGAACACCTGCATGTCTTGGGGGTGGTTGATCTTTACTGACAGATTCCCTTTAGAGATTAATCTGTCTACATGTGCAGCTGCTAGGCAAACTTGTATATTTCCATACAGTCTACAAATACATTGCCCTCTGTGTTGTCTGTATAGTATGATTTTACTTCATTTTATCTGCTACCTCTTCTTTACCCCTATCAGTATGATGGAAAAAAATAAAAGTAATCCTCACCAATCCCTTCCGCCTCTTATGCCTGCTTGGTCCCATCTTGGCACACTGCATATTTCTGGAAATGCCCATTGGGCCAACCACTCGGCTGGATGTGACCAGATGGTAGTAATCACCCGGTCGGCTGAGTATTATACATTTTAGAGCTGAATGTTGGGCTGATGGCTACTCTTCCCAACATCCCCATAAACTTGAACACTAGGCCACTAATAGACGGGAACCTACTTTGACATTAGATGTGTCGTGCCAAAATTGACAGGTCTGGTCACTTTATCCAGCACCTATATCGGGCAGCATTTGCACGCTGTGGCTGTAACCGTGCCCTCGAACCAAAATTTTACCCGTAAAATCATTGGGCACCGCATGTGGATGCGATTACATCTGCGTACCGCAGATGTTTTGACACAATTGATTGGATGGATGTGTTTGATAACTCGAGTTAATTGACTTTGATTGTACAGGACCATATGTAATTATGGGATATGGATGTGGTTACATGGCCGCTTCTACTGCCGCCGAGATCAGATTTGTGCTTTTATTGCACCGACGGCCGGTTTAGAGCCGGGCAGTCATCCGATGCTTTCTTACGGTTTTTTTTTCATATTTCTGGCTCTTACCCTTCTCCTCTAAAATTAACATCACTATTTATTTTAGGGCACTAGTGGTCGGATACAAGCTCAGAGGTGTTTTTTCGTGCCCATCTTTATATGGAGAATTTGAGATTTTCCTGTTTTGGGGTTTAGAGGAATAACTTTTTAAGAAATCCTCTTGGCAGGAAACACACGGGTCTTGAATTTTTTTTTATATATAGTTGCAAACATCTGTGTGACTTCTCTGTACTCCTGCTCCGCATTGTGATCACTTCTGATTCCTGTAGCACTAATTGCTTGTGGTGTTTGGCCGGCGTTCCAACATGGACATGGGTGGGCAGCCTGCGCCCTCCGCTCTGCCAGCGTCTTCTCCTGCTCAAATACTGTCGAGTATTAAGTCATCCGTTCCAAGGTTGTTCCACAAACAGGACTGCGCTCTGCAGCTACAGCCGTCCAAGAAGGCGGTCTGCTGTAAAAATAACAATCCTTTTCATTGTGCTGCGTACGCTCTGCACGAGCCGTGCGTCTATATGGCACAGATCTGGGTATAATTCTACTATATTGGGCTTAAAAGGGGTAATATTCATCTCGCAACTTGATTGCACGTTACTAGGATGTGCCGTCACTTTATTATTTGGGAAGGTCTGACAAAGGGACGCAACTAGAGTTGAGCAAAATTTGGTTCCAATTATGATCGGCGGCGAATATCGTTTTTGCAATATTAGTCAAACGTAATTAGTCATTGGGAGCAGAAATTAACGAATATGTTCGGAGCAGATCATCAAACTTAAATTCGTTACAAATATGGCAAATTCAGATTCGGTGACAGATTCCGAACATATTCGCGCAACGCCACCTCCGTATCCCCTCTGTAGATGCTGGTGCTCCTGTCCTGATTTTTGCAGAGAGCTGCCGCCCCTCATTATGGTGCCAATGTGCCGGGAAATACAATGAAGCATGGGCATCAATAAGTTGCATCCCTGTGATGGCACATCATCAGGATACAGAAAACACGCTGCAAGATAGCGACACCTCTTTGGGCAAGCGATTGTAACGACCACGTGGTTTTTATGGTAAAACCGCCGTTCCTCTGCAATACCAAGTTATTGTTTAACAAGCAATTAAAAAACAAACTCTGCGCCCATTTTTCCAGCCGCTACGTTTTGGCCTTAGGGGTTTTGAAGGAAGGACCGATCTGTAGGCTCCATCATCAGTATGAGATTAGTGGGGGTCGGTGAGAAGTTCCAGGTGCTTACTGATGACCTATCATATGGGAAGGCCATTAATTGTTTGGTCCTGGATAATCCCCTTTAATGCTAATGTTGAGGACAGATGAGTCTTGAGGCAGTCTGTGTATAGCAAACACTCTAGAATAGCCCTGCTATATATTGTACTGGTTGGGGGTCTCCTATGAAGTGTCCACCTCCATCACCAATGATGATCTGGTCCTGCTCATCATAAGTCAGTAGTGTCTATGCGGATAATGTAAATGTCCTAACCATCACAAAATCACGCGAGGGTCCATTCATCTAAAGTTGGTGATCTTCTACACAACACGGATCTCATTATGTGTAGCCTCTATTCTGCTCTTTGGGGGTCTACAGACCCTATAGTCGATCTACTTTTCTATTCCAAACCTTCTTTGCTTTCTCCCTTCCTTACTCCATGTTTGGTAGGACCATACACATGAAGGGTATATTCTGGCTTCCGCATACTTTGTCCTTAGCTAGCACCTCCCAGCTCTATGATTGGAGACCCCACACGGGAGCCCACGTGCTACCTTGGCGCTAGTAATGGAAAGTCATTCTCTTATGGATTCCATTAATTTCATATAAAGTGTAATTTGGTAACCAAAATGTGGAAAATATAAGCTGTATGTTACCATTGCACTCAGATCTCGGTCACTGGTTTTGGCCATGTCCCCTTTCCTACTTTCTCAGTATGTGATAATCCGCAGTCTGTGCATTTTTGACATGTTGGTAATTTCCTGCCCATTTCATTGCACTGTGAGCACATAGTAAAACTGATTTATTTGCAGCTCTCTACATGCTCGTTATAGAAGAAGCTCGATTATGGCCACAAGTCTTTGATGTGAGCCCAGATCTGCATCTGTTTCTATTGTAATCTCCCTCCGCCATCGCGCTCAAGGCTTCTCCGCCAACCCCCCCAACCCTTTATCATAACTTTTTACCCCACTTCCATTCCTGCCAATACGGAAAGTACAAGATACGCGTAAACATTGCTGACAATCCCTTCATTTTGCTCAATACTCAATTAAAAGGAGGGCCGTAATCATTCCCATATGGTGTGAGCCGGTGCCTGGATGGCGTTACTCTGAGCTTTTGTATTGGGGAGGAATAGTCGTTTGTAGCCTTTCATACCGGTGTCAAGTCTTCTAAAAAACCTACCCGCATTTATTCTGGTATTTTAACCCCTGCACCTGATTTTCTCGGTCATAGGTGCCCTTCATGGTATGCAGTACACAATGAACAGAGCATGCTGACAAGTAATCATGTATTTTTTTTCTCTCCATTTTTTGCAAAAATGCATAAAAAAAAATCTGATTGTGAATTGCCCTTTAGCGTTCCAGTGCGTGGTTAAATGTAGGTCAGACTTTATCCATCAGTGCTATACAGTCAGTTTTCGCAATGACTTGTCTAATTTAGCGATTATATAACTTTTAATGGAAAATTCTCAATGTGATATGATAATGTGGTGACCATGAAACCTAAAGTCAGGAGCGTGAGACCAGTCTCATCAGATTGGCCAAGGGGCTCAATGGTCCATAGCTGGTGGTATGGATAAAAGGGAATTTGCATATTGAAATATTGCACAATTTAGTTATTTTTTCCCTTGTAAGTGAATAGTGGGTATAATAAGTCAATAAGGCTCAATGCATGTTATATCTGTCTTATGTTTGGCACAGGATGGCAAAGGAAAAGTCTAAACATGTAGATACAATTCCTTGATTCTAGACCCCGATTACCTTTTCTTTGCCATTTTTATCAATTCTTCATTTTTTAGATTTTTATTTTTGGGGTCTGTTTTTCCATTTTGCCTGACTTCTCCAGGTTTCAATGCGTCTGTCTGACGTTGTAAGCCAACGTGTCTGACGGGAGATACAGCACAGGCCCAATCTTTGCTTTCTCCGGCCTGAACAGAAGCTCAATGTTGTGTGAATCTAAGGGGGAACCAACATGCACAAGGGGTAAAACAGGAATAAATACAACTGTGACATTAGACGCCCAGTTATAAAGAATTCCAAGGTTGTATCACCTCTTTCTTCAGAGGAGTATACAGATGAGGTTTCTTTACGCCTCTTGTCAATCCCGATCTGTAAGCTTTCCCAGTTATGGCACAACAGATGTTCATACATATTCCTACGATTGTTATCTTTATGCATTTGTTCATATTTATTGGTTTTGAAAGGTGGGAAAAAAATGGCTGTGATCTCATGGAAGTAGTTATGTCACAACTTCCTAAGCCAAGAACCCCCCCAAAAAAATATAATCCAAAAGGAGATGATGGGCCTTGGAGGGCCGACAACATCTGTAACCCATAGAAAGCTGTATTATTGAGATCCAATAATGCTAAACCTGTATATTATGATTTAGAGCGGATCCATACCGGTTGGAACAGTCCAGCTCATGGAGACCTGCACGCACTTGCCAGCATGTCATTCAGGGACTTGTGGTTCACAACAGCTGCGGAGGCAACTAAAGTGAACCGAGATATGTCGCGATAAATGAGCATCCAGAATCCTACACAAGGACTTAACCCCAATATGGATTTTAGAGTTCTAGAACATCAGTTTAAAGGGTCCTCGGACTTGTCATTTACGGCATGATGGTGTTTTACTGGTGGCTAGCCACATTCATGCCCAAACTGACCATACGTTTTGGTAAAGTCTTAGATGGTATCCGCAGGTCTGTATTTTTCCTCCTGACTTTCTGTACTAACTCCTATGGCCCCTGCATTGTCAGGGAAGGGGTTAACTGCTTCCAGATGTGTCTGTGTGCTGAAAATCCAAGACCCGTTCTCAAGGAACCTTCTTTTCCCTCATTTAAACATTTAAGTGTTGTAAAAACAAGAGGACGGTTGTGTAAAACCAACCTTTTCACAGCCGGCCGAGATCTGCTTCGCCTCTCCTTCCTGCACGGTGTAGACGAGGGGAGCGGAGGGCGACTTTATCCGAATAATTCAGAAGCCTGCTTCATTTCTTTCCATCTGTAAGTGAAGGATGGGAGTGAAACGCGCCTGGCCTCACTCTAGTAAAGTCCTGGCGGAAAGTGCTCTGTGCACATCCTTGAAATGGAGTGTTGGTGTCGGGAAGGAGGGATTCCTTAAGTGTCTTTGGCTTTGGTAACTGAGCCAGCTGGCAATCCTCGAGTCTTCAGCACAGCCGACAAGTAAAGATCCATTTCGCTGCACGTTTATCCCTTTATTTGGCAACAACATTGTGAACTTAAGTGTTCATCCCTTCTAAAATGACCAGAGCTAAGGGACCTTTGACTTCTACCGTGGAGTTGTGGTCTTCAGGAGAAGACCCTAGATGATGATGATGGTGGTAGTGGTGGACTGGCACAATAAGGTATTTTGCTAATATTCATCTTCTCTTTGCATGATGCATCCTGTAGATTGGGGATGCTCTTTAAACCTCCATATCTTCAATCTCTTACTGTCGGTATAGATGGCTTCTTCTAAGGATTACAGCCTCCTTTTTAAGGGTCATCGAATAGGAAAACTGCACAGCGGTATTTCATCCATTGCAGTGCTCTCCTAGACCCATGATTGCAGTAACAAATTTGACATTCCATTTTTTTTTTCTGTATATAATATATATTTTGTGGCGTGAAATGTGACAGTCCATTTTTTTAACCCATGAGGCAGCATTGCGTTCTCCTCCTGAAAGCTTCTTATGGTCCTGCCGGCTCTCATTTCCAGGAGCTCCGCACATGTGGCTGTAGTTAAAGCCGGGTCTGAGATTAAATCTTGCAGAGTTTGTTTATAGGGCTTTTTCAATATTCCTCTTAAGGCTACAGCGAGCACCTTTGTGACTTGTAGAAATAAGAAGCAAATCACTTACCTCTCGCTCTCGCCTGTCCCGGGTCTGTGTGTTGAGCAGAGAATGCTCTGCGTTATGTCCTTGCTGAGATAGGGAGGGATAGACGTCTTATGTAATGCGCCTCTGTACTAAAATCTCTGTAACCTGAGATTCCAACCATGCGGGGGTCTCACTGACCTTTTTTCCTTTTTTTTTTTTTGTTTTGTTTTTTTGGGTGGGGGGCTATTTTGTGGCTACAGTGGAAACCTGATACAAGTTTTACGTAAACTTTCATAAACTTTAATGTAGCTTTTAGATTCCGCTGGCATGTAGGCATCATTATTTGTAAGAGGGGTTTCTTAATTTCCTTTTACATTTACTATATGCTTTTAAACAAATTTATATTGTTTGGATGTATCCACTAGAGAATTATAATCCTGTGGATTATTTCGGAGTAGATCCACTATTTATAGGTAGGAAACTGCCTATCGCTGTATGTACAAGCATACTAGCTCAAATTACACAACACCTCTCTTGTTAGAACTCTCATTAATGCTTTACTGGTTACCTCGGCTGCTGTAATCACAGGACCCTACAAATAAACAGCTTGAAATTTCTGCTTTGGTCGAGGAGAAATGTTGCCCCTTCGATCCCTTTTTTTGAGTGAATTATTCATGTTGGTGTAGCGATCTGCCTATGTCCTCCAGCAGTTGACATCAGCAGGGGGAGAGTGAAGGACTGCGGTAATGGAAATCTTAATTTTGCCCACTTTTGAAATCCTTGCACTATGCATTTATAGAGATTCTAAGGTACCGTACTTGACACAATATGTCACAATTGTGAACAAAATTGCACTCTTCTTTTAGCTTGGAGACCAATATTTGTGTGTGAGGCTAGCTTCTCTAAGCTCTTAAAGGGACTCTGTCACCTGAATTTGGCGGGTTATGTAAATACCCTGTTTTCGGTCTGATGGGCGGTGTTTCTTCTTTTTTCCTCCACCCCATCCTTCCCCGCTGTCCGCAGTATTTTCCAGAATTGGAGTAGGCGTCCTTCATAGTTCGCGCATGCGCAATGCAATCTTGTCTCCCGCACGCGCAGTATGCTTTGCCCATCTGTGGGCAAAGCTGAAAAGCATTACTGCACATGTGCCGGCGCACTATGTCCCGGAACACAGATAAATACTTCCGCAACATAGTGCGCCGGCGCATGCGTAGTAATGCTTTTCGGCTTTGTCCGCAAATGGGCAAAGCATACTGCGCGTGCGTGAGACAAGATTGCATTGCACATGCGCAAATTATGAAGGACGCCTACTCCAATTCCGGAAAATACTGCGGACAGCAGGGAAGGATGGGGTGAAAGAAAAAAGAAGAAACCCCACCCATCGGACCCTTACACGGCATTTACATAGCCCACCAAATTCAGGTGACAGAGTCCCTTTAATAGAAGAGCTGCTGTTTGTTTTGTTTTTTTTGCTTTGTTTTTTTGTTACCATTAAAATAACACAACCAAACTGACCATGTTAGTCTAAGAGGACAGACTTGAGGGCACCCAAAAACTGCTCCCAATTAAGTGGTGACAAGACTTTGATAAATTTGACGCAATTGATTCCCGCGATCTTGATAGTTTTGATAAATGAGCCCTAGTGTGTTAAGAAGAATTTCAGTAGATTAAATGGCTCATATTCAGCCTTGGTACCTAGCGTAGAATGAAATGTAAATACGCTCCGACAATCATTAGTCGCCGTTGTCGTCACTGGTTGTCGCCTTTGGGAATAGATCAGGTTTTTGGCCGACGAACCTCCTGAATAGTTGCACACACACAATTATAGGAGACTTCATACAAGTTGGTTTTGGAGTAATTGCTCTGACAGAAGAGCCTGTTTATTGGTTTTATACGTTTTTAGATCCGAGCATGTGCAAAGAGCATTACAGGGAAAAGTTTGATTTCTGTGTCTCGCGTCATCTGTTTAATTCATCTGTAAAACTACAGTAAAGGATGTATTGATTGAGGAGCCGGCCAAAAAATAGCTCAGAGGAAGCCGATCTCTGCATATATATTTCCGCTGTTGATTAACCACATGTTTTAGTGGACTCAGAGACTTGTGGTCAGCGTTCGGAGGGCCCCTGCTGTGCAAACATGACATCGTACGGCTCCCGAGTTTACCCTGAAAATATATGGAAAACGTTAACTCTTTCTTCTGCAAATATATGGTTTTCAAATATGTCTTCTGCTGTCCACAACAGAAAGGAATTTCGTGAGTTTATTATCGAACTGCAACCGGCAAAGTCTTATAAACTTGTCAGTGGACATGAGGTTGGAAAAAGTCACGCTTAACCCCTTATTTTTAGGCTACGAGAAATCGCACCCACTGACTCCCAACGCTCCTGTCTTCTCTACAGTCTGAAATGGGGCGTTCTTGATCAACATTGCCCACAATTATCACTCGGCCAATGCTTCCATACACAGTCTGAACCTGTCGATATTGGCGGGTCCGGCCGACAAGTCGAACATGTATGGTCGACTTAAGTCTAAAGTTGGCCATGCATGTGTTTACATGATGGACGAACAATTGTTTGACTGTCTCTCCTGACACACATTGTGTGTCACATTGTGTTTTCAATGCGGAGAGATTGACCGGTGAAATTCCAATGGACCTATTTTTTTTTTTTTTCTTCATTTTTCCCCCAGACATCCTCTTTTGAGTAGTCAGGAGGTCCTCCATACACATAAGATTGTCTGCCGATCCTGTTGACTTTCATCTAACGTGTAGGAGACTTTAAGACTAAAGACCCCAAAACCACATTAGACAAACGTTGTTATAAGTAAACTATTTCGACTAAGTCGATCTTTCAAGTTATGGTTATTTTTTGTGGCAAGTGATCAACTTTTGGGACGTGAAACAATCGTAGTTGTTCGAAACATCGGGTGTCTGATATTGTCATCCGACCATCGTTCCTGACACAATTGGTATGTGCTGATTGTTTGGAAAACTTTTACTACTTTAGCTCCATCCCACTGATTATTTCTCCATTTGACTTTGAATAAAACATTAGATGTCAGGTAGAGATTAATGATGAGCGAACGTGGTCGGATAAGGTCTTTTCTCTATCGCCTTTCATTGGGGGACACAGAAACCATGGGTGTATGCTGCTGCCACTAGGAGGCTGACACTATGCAAATAAAAAAGTTAGCTCCTCCTCTGCAGTGTACACCCTACCGACAGGAAGTAGGATATTCAGTTTAGCTTAGTGTCAGTAGGAGGTGGACACGGGTCTTTCATTAGACCCTTATCTACCTCAATGTGCGTCGTTTCTTTTCAGATTTTTCCGGAGGGATACAGGGTGAGCAGTCACACCTGTAGTCCCACTATGCGGACTATGAGTACGGCGTGTACTGCCACCCCGTATCCTCATAGATCCCTCTCCAGGACCAAGATCCTAGCACATCAGCGTGCTCAGAAGTCCGGTCCTGGCTCCGTCCCCCACCCACTCGCCCACCAGAGCCTGTCGGTTGGAGGAGACGAGGACATCCATCACAGCTCCGTGTACGTCTGATACCTTCAGGTTAGTAACTGCGTGGGATGTTTAGGTGAGTATTTCCCCTAAATTTCCAGATCTTCCCCTTACTCTCTCACGGTGTGGGGGAGTAGTTGGCCCTAAATACGCTGCACTATCTTCTATGGCGGCGCTGATTTTATTTTAAAAGGGATCCTAGGGGCACCAAGACGAGCAGTGGCTCTGCACTACGGGCTATCCCCTTCATCGGGGCCGCAGTGCCCTCCCTGCGGCCGCACTGCGCAGCGGCCGCAATGTCACTTTTCTGGCGACGCTGGCACCGCTCCCCCCTGCGGCCGCCCTGTGGGCTTCGGCGCCGCGATCCCCTTGCCGGCGGCGGCGGCCTCTAATTTAGGTCCCGGCTCCCGCCGGGGCCTACTTCCGGTACCGCGCTCCTTCACTTCCGCTTTTTCGGGCGGGCTTTCTCCCGCCCGACAAACTGTGCCCTGCAATCTCCGCCCACCGGCGCCATGTGGGCTGTCTCCGCCCCTTCCCCCACGTCGCTGCTGAGCCAGGGCAGGAGATTCCAACGTGCCCGCATTTTCTCCTGGGGGCACAGCACATCATCTGCGCGGATCACACCAGAGGCTGCAGGGCAGCAGCTCCATCTTTCTGTTCCACTGCTGTTCTTCAGGCCTGCAGTAAGTTCCGGACAAGAGTGCCCCAGATGTGTCTACCTGTTCTCCTAGGGGCTATCGTTCCTGAGGAGCATCTTCCAAGCCGTGCAGCCTTCCATCTGGACACCGCAGCGCCTGCCGTGAGTACCTCTGCACCGCAGTTTGACTCAAACCCCTAATCTTCTGACATTTCCCTTAGGGGCCCGTTCGGTCTAATTTGAAGGGAGGTCGCTCCCGGCCTCCTACCTTTTCCTGTGTCTTAGTGAAACACTTTCAGGGTTCGCCTTGTAACCACAAGCTCCCTTCAGGCAGGCCTGCAGCAACCCACATTTTGTTCCCGCTGCTCCGCCTCAGAGCGAAGTCCCCACCCCATGCTGGGCCTCCCCTCTGTCTCTATCAGTAGCGGATCTCACACGGGTGTCCCAGACCCTTGTGTCCGTGCTCGATCGGTTGCCCCTGCAGCCTTCCGTAGTAGCCAGCGGGTCGCAGGAAGCTCTGTCCGAGTCTTCCAATACAGGCCGCGAAAGATTCAGACGGGAACGCCAGTCTGAGTTCTCTTCTCGGTCCATCTCGCCCCACGGTCTTTCTCTGTGGTCGAGTTTCCCCTTATCCTTCCCCCCGGAGTCAGGCGAGGCTCTTTCTGATGTGCCTTCGGAGGATAATTTGGGGCCGGAGTCGAACCATATCTTATCATGAGGGATATGGTTCAAAGCCTCATTGGAGCGTCCAATCTGACCTGTGGCAACAAAGATTCCTCTACGAAACCCGCAGATCAGGCGGTTTCGTTTAGACGGTCTAAACTACCTCCCAAGGGATTCGCTCCTCATCCTGAATCGAGGAGCTTCTGGCCAGAGAAAGAGCGAATTCGACCAGACGTTCTCAAAGAGGAAAGCGTCTTGGAGTCTCATATCTCTTTCCTCCGGATCTCATCGCCAACTGGAATGAGAGGTGATGGAGAACGACCTCTCCCCCTGTGGATCCGCCGGCTGCTAGACTTGCCACCAACACAGTCCTCACGCTGTCCGGTGGGGCGACTCTGACAGGTTCCATCGATAGGATCATGGAATCCTTTGTGAATTCGGCTCTCGAACCTGCCGCATCATCCCTATGCCCGCTTGCACTTGGGTTTCGAAGTCGGTATCCGAAGGGGCTAAAACAACTCCGTTGGGGCATTCAAGCCGGAGCTCCACCAGACTGGCTGGCGGAAGTTACCACCCAGATTACTCATGCCGGGGAATAATGTGTTCTCTGGACGTCGCGTCTTCTGCCGCTCAGACACCCGGTAAAGTTGTTGCCAGCCGTCGTTCTGTTTGGCTCAAGAGTCATCAAAGAAGTCCCTTACGAGCCTGGCTTTTTCAAGGATCACGTCCTTTCGGTTCCAAGCTGGACCAAATTATTAAGGACGCCACTGGCGGCACCAATTCTCTTAGGCGGCAACTTCGGTCCTTTTCGGCCTTTTTTGCGTCGTTTCGCAGCATCAGATTCCTTTTCGCAACAGAGGCCACAGGCACGTTAAGAAAAGAAGGTATTCTTCGACTCACTCCTTCCTGGCGTTCCCGCTACTCCTAAGGTGGATTCTCCAGGTCCAGGACTGGAAGTTCCACCTAGGCATGACCCACGACTAGACTCTAGCCCGTTTCTCCTGTTCCTCAGGGACGTCTGGGTCTCCTCAGTAGAGGACGCATGGGCTAGGGCACTTGTATCCTCTAGATACAAAATCTTCATTTCACGGCCCTGGGATCGTTTTCTTCGAATCCCAACCTCCAAGAGACCCCGCTCTAGTCCTGGGTTTCTTTACAGCCATTGTTTCCCTCCTTAGATCCGGGGTAATCGTTCCCGTCCCAGAACAGGAACGGTTCAACGGTTCACAGGCTTCTCTTCGAATCAGAGGACGACAAGGTTCGTCCCAGTCCGGATCTCAATTTGCTGACCAGGAGGTTTCATCGGAGACACTTCAGGATGATATTCCCTCGTTCAGTAATCGCTTCCATGGAGGCTCAGGAATTTCGGTTTCAGGCTCCCGAAAGTCTATCCATCTTCCCGACACTCTAGCCGTTGCGGGTGGCTCGTCAACAGGAAGAAGTTCCGTCTTGTTCAGCGCCTCGTATCTCCGGGCATGTTCTTCGACACTTGTCGGACCAGAGTCTTCCTTCCCGAAGACAGGATATCCCTCCTTTTTCAGGAAGTTTGCTTGCTCCAGGGTTTTCGGTTCCCCTCCTTTCCGATGGGCCTTAAAGGTCCTAAGGAGGTTGGTTGCAACATCGGGAGCAATTTTCCCTTCGCCCGTTTCATTCAAGACTTCTTCAGCAGGCTATTCTATCACAGGGGGACAGGTCTGTCTTCTCCCTGCATCGTCCGATCCGGCTTTTCCCCGGGTCAAACGGTTCCTCGACTGGTGGCCGAGGTCACTTCTCTTATCCCAGAGTAGATCCTTCACAGCATATCTTTCCTTTCAGTTCCCTGGCAGGTGGTGACGACGGACGTCAGCCCGCTCGGCGGAGGCGCGGGGCTTTGTCACCTGTTCTTTTCAGGGTTGTTGGTCGGTGCAGGAGTCCTCCTTGCCGATCAATGTCCTCGAGTTTCGGATCATCTTTCTGTGTTTCCTTCACTGGGTAAGGATTCTCAGCAGCCTAGACAGACAATGACACAGCAGTGGCATATATCTACTACCAGGGGTGGACTCGGCGGTCTCTGGCCTCGGCCGAGATTCCAGGATCCTCCTTTGGAGAAAGGTAACGGTCCTGGTGAGCTCCGCAGTGCATGTCCCCAGCGTGGACATTTAGGCCGCCGACTTCCTCGGCCGCGAGGGCCTTGTGGTACTTCAGGAGGTTTCCTATCGGATTGCTCTTCGATTGGGGGACTCCAGATGTGGACCTCACGGCGTCCCGATTGAATAGGAAGGTCCCTTGGGTCGGTCCAAGGTCCCGCGATCCTCTCACAGTGGTGTTAACACTCTGGCCATTCCTTGGTTGCAGTTCGCGCTCCCCTATCGGTTCCCACCCCTTTCCCTTGCTTTCCAAGCTGTCGAAAAGATCAAGGCGGGATGGGTGTCGGTCATTCTGATCGTTCCGGATTGGCCCAGGAGGTCTTGGTTTGCGGACATCATCAATCTTCTCACGGTCACCCCTGGTGCCTTCCAAACAGACCCGATCTGCTGTCTCCGGGTCCGATCTGCCACCCGAATTATCGGTCGCTCAGTTTAACGGCGTGGCTGTGGACTCCACAGTTCTAAGAGCGTCCGGTCTTTCGGCCCGGATGGGTCACGCTATAATCCAGGCTAGGAAGCCTTCGTCTTCTTTTAGGATCTACTATCGTACCTGAAAGGCTTACTTTCGTTGATGCGAGTCCAACCGCTTTTCACCTATGTCCTTTCCCTGTCTTCCATTTGGTTTTCCTTCAGGCAGGACTGGATTTGGGCTTCGCTCTCAGTTCCATAAAGGGCCAGGTTCCTGCGCTCTTCTTCCCTTTAAGAAGACGTTATCTTCTCAGCCACAGGTTAAGACCTTCCTTCAAGGAGTAGCCCACGCTGTCCCTCTGTACAGGGCCTCTGTGGATTCATGGGATTTAAAGGTTGTGCTGGTTATTCTCAGGGGTTCCCCCCTTTTGAGCCTCTCAGGGAGTTTTCCCTGTCAGTTCTATCTCGGAAGGTGGCTTTTCTCAAGTCCATCTCTTCGATCCGCCGCGTTTTTGAGTTGGCGGCCTTTTCTTGCCGACCTCCTTTATGGTTTTTCCACCAGGACAAGGTGGTGCCAGGCCTCCGCCTTCCTTCTTTTCATGAGGTGGTTTTCATCTTTCCACCTCAACGAGGACATCGTTCTACCTTCCTTTTGTCCAGCTCCGACTCATCCTCTGGAGCGATCGTTGTACAGGCTGGACCCCGTCAGGGCAGTGAGGATCTCCCTGGCTAGCACGGCCGCTTTCCGAAAGATGGATTCTCTTTTCGTCATCCTTGATGGCGTGCGTAGAGACCTGCCGGCTTCCAAGGTGACTATTGCTCGCTCGATCAGAACGGCAATTTTGGAAGCTTACCGGGTCAAGAACAGAGTGCCCCTCCTGAGATAAAGGCTCACTCTACCCGGGCAGTCGGCGCTTCCAGTGTGGTACGTCACAGGGGCTTTCGCCGACGGCTTTGCAAAGCGGCAACCTGGTCTTCCATCCACACGTTTCGCCGGACTACGGCGGACTCCAGCCTGGGCAGAAGGATCCTGCAGGCGGCAGTGGTGAGTCCTCGTACTTGATGGAAGTCTGTTTTTCTCACCCCAGGGACTGCTTTGGGACGTCCCATGGTTTCTGTGTCCCCCAATGAAAGGCGATAGAGAAAACAGGATTTTTGGTTGCTTACCGTAAAATCTGTTTCTCGGAGCCTTCATTGGGGGACACAGCTCCCTCCCAAGTTGAACAGCTCTGTTTACCGTTTACGTGTGAGTTCTTTGAATACTCTTTGAGTGCTTGAAACTGTTAATCTATGGAGCGCCGTGGAATTTGTTGGCGCTATGTGGATAAAGTTTATTATGTTATTATTATTCTTTCTCTTTTACACGTTGCTTCTCCTACTGCTTTCTCACTAACTGAATATCCTACTTCCTGTCGGTTGGGTGTACACTGCAGAGGAGGAGGTAACTTTTTTATTTGCATAGTGTCAGCCTCCTAGTGGCAGCAGCATACACCCATGGTTTCTGTGTCCCCCAATGAAGGCTCCGAGAAACAGATTTTACGGTAAGCAACCAAAAATCCTGTTATTCGAGCACGCTTGGGTGCCATCAGAGTGTCTTCAGTGTGCTCGGATAATATGTTCGACACCCGCGACACATGTTTCCAACATCTACGAGTCATAAAGCCGTGGGATCTCAAACAGAGCACACCGAAGACGCTGAGATAACACCTTATCATCACTAAAGGGAACGGTGTAGAGGAGACGGGTAGATCTACAAGTTCCCTTGCATTGATCCAAACTTTCTTAGCTTGTCCTGCTGGGCGTAGTAGGATTGCTGATCAATACTTGGTGTTTGCATAAAAGCACAGCATATTATTTGGCTTTAACTTATGTGCATAGCCTTTGCTTTCCTGTGAACATACTCAAGACCAGTATTTCTATCGTTGGGTTACAAAAAAATTCTCCGAAACAATAAATCATGAGACCCTTTAAATTGTTTAAGTGCTGTATCTACATCATGTCCCACCACGCTGGGAGAAATATCACTTTACACGTCGTTTGCTCGGGTAACGGTCTTACTTTTGTCAGCATCTAATATGTTTTATTCTCTCCAGCCCCTTTTTGTCAATGCCGCAGGCAATTCATAATGATCTCAGCTCAGAAAAACTCCCCGTCTGACGTCTGTAGAAATGATCTCAGTTACAAGAGATTCAGTATAATTTATTGAGGTAGTTACAAATTTGGGTGACCCATGGATTCTCAAAATTACTATGATTTCTTATTGGAAGAAGGGATAATGATTTTACGGTAAAATGCTTACACGAACCTTCAAATGCCTGTAATTTACCACAAATTGAGTGCAGAAGATCCAGATTCGCCTCATTTTTATAAATTTGTTTCACGTTAAATCTTTTTTTTTTTCTGCCTGGTTGCCGATGTATTTGAGTGGTCCCACAAAGCTTCTGGCTCATAATTTAATTTAGGACACCCCTTTTTTGCAGCTGGAGATTAAAAAGGATGGTGTAATACAAATGGGCATAAGAAGTATACAAAATTAAACATATATGGAAAGAAAAAAGGTGCAATATTCATCAGTGAATGACACCAGGTGCCTTCTGGGAGAAGCGAAGTCTCCCTAAGCTAGAAGATCGTTGGGTACAGCCGGGACCAGCTGCTTCGAAAGCATCACCAAACCAGGGATTCAAGCTTCAGGAGGCTAATTTGCATATTCCAGGTGCCTTCTGGGAGAAGCGAAGTCTCCCTAAGCTAGAAGATCGTTGGGTACAGCCGGGACCAGCTGCTTCGAAAGCATCACCAAACCAGGGATTCAAGCTTCAGAATTTTTGCCTGTAGGACATTATTGCAAGAGAGCTTGGCTGAGTAGATTACACAAGAAGGAAAACACACAGGAAGTCAGCAGGATCTAGGAGCAACATGGCAGATGTGACAACCTACATGGTGAGCTGCAGCATGTGCTACATGTTCACAGATCGACCAGAAGAAGAATCCAATTTCACCTGTCAGAAGTGTAGACTAGTGGCCCTTTTAGAAGAAAAGGTGCAGGGTCTGGAAGAAAGAATAGCAACTTTGAAACTCATCAAAGAGAATGAAGACTTTCTAGACAGAACAGAAGCATCTCTACTGGTCACAGAAGGTGCAAAAAGTGTCAGAGAACCTCCAAAAGCAGATGAGTGGAAGCATGTGACCAAAAGAAGCAAGAAGACCATGGAGAAATCACCAACCACACAACTGAAGAACCGATATCAAATCTTTGTAGAGGATGAAGATGGCACACCTAAGAATGAAGCAATACCAGCAAGCAAAAAAGAAAAGGGCACACAGCAACAAGTGACAGCAAAAAGTACAGCCAAGAAGCAACGAAGAGTGGTGGTGGTGGGAGACTCACTACTGAGAGGCACAGAAGCAGCCATCTGCAGACCGGACATAACTGCAAGAGAAGTATGCTGCCTTCCAGGTGCGATGATCAAGGATGTGACCGATAGGTTACCAAAGCTCTTCAGCTCCAAGGACGTCCACCCATTTCTTCTGATACATGTTGGCACCAATGACACGGCAAGGAAGGACCTACCGACAATCTGCAAGGACTTTGAAGAGTTGGGGAAGAAAGTAAAGGAACTGGATGCACAGGTAGTTTTTTCTTCTATCCTTCCAGTAGACGGGCATGGCACCAGGAGATGGAACAGGATCCTTGATGCAAACAACTGGCTAAGACGATGGTGCAGACAACAAGGATTTGGATTCCTGGACCACGGTGTGAATTACTGGTATGATGGACTCCTCGCCAGAGACGGACTACACCTCAACAAACCTGGGAAACACACATTCGCCAGAAGACTCGCTACACTCATCAGGAGGGCGTTAAACTAGAAGAAGAGGGGACGGGAAGAAAAACATTAGACTCGAACAAAGACGACCCAGGAAAACATACTCAGAAGGGAGGTAAGAACATTTCTAAAATAATCCACAGTGAGGAGATTGGAACAAAACAAAATCCTCTGAACTGCATGCTCGCAAACGCCAGAAGCCTGACAAACAAGATGGAAGAACTAGAAGCAGAAATATCTACAGGTAACTTTGACATAGTGGGAATAACCGAGACATGGTTAGATGAAAGCTATGACTGGGCAGTTAACTTACAGGGTTACAGTCTGTTTAGAAAGGATCGTAAAAATCGGAGAGGAGGAGGGGTTTGTCTCTATGTAAAGTCTTGTCTAAAGTCCACTTTAAGGGAGGATATTAGCGAAGGGAATGAGGATGTCGAGTCCATATGGGTTGAAATTCATGGAGGGAAAAATGGTAACAAAATTCTCATTGGGGTCTGTTACAAACCCCCAAATATAACAGAAAGCATGGAAAGTCTACTTCTAAAGCAGATAGATGAAGCTGCAACCCATAATGAGGTCCTGGTTATGGGGGACTTTAACTACCCGGATATTAACTGGGAAACAGAAACCTGTGAAACCCATAAAGGCAACAGGTTTCTGCTAATAACCAAGAAAAATTATCTTTCACAATTGGTGCAGAATCCAACCAGAGGAGCAGCACTTTTAGACCTAATACTATCTAATAGACCTGACAGAATAACAAATCTGCAGGTGGTTGGGCATCTAGGAAATAGCGACCACAATATTGTGCAGTTTCACCTGTCGTTCACTAGGGGGACTTGTCAGGGAGTCACAAAAACATTGAACTTTAGGAAGGCAAAGTTTGAACAGCTTAGAGATGCCCTTAATCTGGTAGACTGGGACAATATCCTCAGAAATGAGAATACAGATAATAAATGGGAAATGTTTAAGAACATCCTAAATAGGCAGTGTAAGCGGTTTATACCTTGTGGGAATAAAAGGACTAGAAATAGGAAAAACCCAATGTGGCTAAACAAAGAAGTAAGACAGGCAATTAACAGTAAAAAGAAAGCATTTGCACTACTAAAGCAGGATGTCACCATTGAAGCTCTAAAAAACTATAGGGAGAAAAATACTTTATCTAAAAAACTAATTAAAGCTGCCAAAAAGGAAACCGAGAAGCACATTGCTAAGGAGAGTAAAACTAATCCCAAACTGTTCTTCAACTATATCAATAGTAAAAGAATAAAAACTGAAAATGTAGGCCCCTTAAAAAATAGTGAGGAAAGAATGGTTGTAGATGACGAGGAAAAAGCTAACATATTAAACACCTTCTTCTCCACGGTATTCACGGTGGAAAATGAAATGCTAGGTGAAATCCCAAGAAACAATGAAAACCCTATATTAAGGGTCACCAATCTAACCCAAGAAGAGGTGCGAAACCGGCTAAATAAGATTAAAATAGATAAATCTCCGGGTCCGGATGGCATACACCCACGAGTACTAAGAGAACTAAGTAATGTAATAGATAAACCATTATTTCTTATTTTTAGTGACTCTATAGCGACAGGATCTGTTCCGCAGGACTGGCGCATAGCAAATGTGGTGCCAATATTCAAAAAGGGCTCTAAAAGTGAACCTGGAAATTATAGGCCAGTAAGTCTAACCTCTATTGTTGGTAAAATATTTGAAGGGTTTCTGAGGGATGTTATTCTGGATTATCTCAATGAGAATAACTGTTTAACTCCATATCAGCATGGGTTTATGAGAAATCGCTCCTGTCAAACCAATCTAATCAGTTTTTATGAAGAGGTAAGCTATAGGCTGGACCACGGTGAGTCATTGGACGTGGTATATCTCGATTTTTCCAAAGCGTTTGATACCGTGCCGCACAAGAGGTTGGTACACAAAATGAGAATGCTTGGTCTGGGGGAAAATGTGTGTAAATGGGTTAGTAACTGGCTTAGTGATAGAAAGCAGAGGGTGGTTATAAATGGTATAGTCTCTAACTGGGTCGCTGTGACCAGTGGGGTACCGCAGGGGTCGGTATTGGGACCTGTTCTCTTCAACATATTCATTAATGATCTGGTAGAAGGTTTACACAGTAAAATATCGATATTTGCAGATGATACAAAACTATGTAAAGCAGTTAATACAAGAGAAGATAGTATTCTGCTACAGATGGATCTGGATAAGTTGGAAACTTGGGCTGAAAGGTGGCAGATGAGGTTTAACAATGATAAATGTAAGGTTATACACATGGGAAGAAGGAATCAATGTCACCATTACACACTGAATGGGAAACCACTGGGTAAATCTGACAGGGAGAAGGACTTGGGGATCCTAGTTAATGATAAACTTACCTGGAGCAGCCAGTGCCAGGCAGCAGCTGCCAAGGCAAACAGGATCATGGGGTGCATTAAAAGAGGTCTGGATACACATGATGAGAGCATTATACTGCCTCTGTACAAATCCCTAGTTAGACCGCACATGGAGTACTGTGTCCAGTTTTGGGCACCGGTGCTCAGGAAGGATATAATGGAACTAGAGAGAGTACAAAGGAGGGCAACAAAATTAATAAAGGGGATGGGAGAACTACAATACCCAGATAGATTAGCGAAATTAGGATTATTTAGTCTAGAAAAAAGACGACTGAGGGGCGATCTAATAACCATGTATAAGTATATAAGGGGACAATACAAATATCTCGCTGAGGATCTGTTTATACCAAGGAAGGTGACGGGCACAAGGGGGCATTCTTTGCGTCTGGAGGAGAGAAGGTTTTTCCACCAACATAGAAGAGGATTCTTTACTGTTAGGGCAGTGAGAATCTGGAATTGCTTGCCTGAGGAGGTGGTGATGGCGAACTCAGTCGAGGGGTTCAAGAGAGGCCTGGATGTCTTCCTGGAACAGAACAATATTGTATCATACAATTATTAGGTTCTGTAGAAGGACGTAGATCTGGGTATTTATTATAATGGAATATAGGCTGAACTGGATGGACAAATGTCTTTTTTCGGCCTTACTAACTATGTTACTATGTTACTATTTTACCATTGAATGACTCGTAAAGTGCACTGTCAGCTAAAAAAAAACCCAGTATGAACACGAAGACACCTCAATATGCTGACGCGTTTCACAGTGTGCTTCATCAGGGTACACCTTTTTTCTCTCTGGAAAACATCGATTCATGGTAGCATCCAAATGTGAATTGTACTTAGATGTTTTTTCCACTATCAAGGAGAGATACAAGGAGCGGTTTGTTAAAAAAAAAAAAAATGTAATGGTAATAATATATAATAATTTTATTTATATAGCGCCAACATATTCCGCAGCGCTTTACAAATTATAGAGGGGACTTGTACAGACAATAGACATTACAGCATAACAGAAATACAGTTCAAAACAGATACCAGGAGGAGTGAGGGCCCTGCTCGCAAGCTAAATGGTCACTCTATTCGGGAGACATTGCTATAAGGCTCCTTAATCTTAAGATGCATAAAAGAGTAGACAAGTGCTACTGCTCGTGTGATAACTTTCCACCAGGATCTAGAGCATAAATCTAATCCTCAAATAAAGGAAACCTCATAAGTGTAATATGAATGACCTATGTTATCTTCTTACCCTCGCAGGTATTTACCTCTCGGATCTGACGTACATAGACTCTGCCTATCCATCTACCGGCAGCATCTTGGAGAACGAGCAGAGATCCAATCTGATGAATAACATCCTGAGGATAATCTCTGACCTGCAGCAGTCCTGCGAATATGGTAAGAAATGGCGTCAGAGATGGGGGTCTGTGTATAGATTCCGGCATCAGGCGATGTTGGAGGTCCCCGAACCCCACCACAATGGTGAGAACTACAACCGACTACAATTCAGTGCGGAGGATGCAACATTTTACCTACGACTGGATGAGCTTGGCTATGAGACTTTCGCCTCGTTGTTTCTTGCCCATTCTCGCTCAGCACTCATCATATCTGCGCAAACCAAGTTGGTGGCTGCACGGGCATAATCGGGTCAACCAGACACTGCACGATTTCTCTTTTCTTCGCAGACATCCCCTTGTTGCCTCATGTCCAGAAATACCTGAACTCCATGCGCTACATTGAAGAGCTGCAAAAATTCGTAGAAGACGATAATTATAAGTAAGTTTACAGCTTTTGCCTTTTACTTCTACTTCTTGCTTCATTCAAATATCTTCCAGTATCTATCATTTTAAGTGGCTTTTCAGAATAATCCATCTTGTTTGTGTACATGAAGAATTACACTATTTCTGGCCATTGTCTCGTTTCCTGAATTCTTCACAAGGCTCCAACTCTTGTCAGTTGTCTCTGAGCTAGTGAGTAAGGACTAGCTGCTATGATTTCTCCCAATACATTATGGACATAAAGGAGAATCCTGCTCTCCCGTATCTATGTAGCACATGCTCATAAGCGGCTGCAACAGGCAGTGTAGCTGTGAATCCATCTCTAGGATAAAATAATAGAACAGTGAGGTCTGCCTTATGAAATGCATTGCCTGCAAATGAACAAATGATTTTATGGATTTTTCTATTGTTGCACATGTGGAAATCATGAAGAAACATAGGAGTTAAACAAGTTAAAGATGAAATGATCTCTAAAGTTAAAGATGACACATTTCCTTTTGTATTTCAGACAAAACAATGTAAATATATAATTTCTGATTAGGATTTTTTGCTTTTTTAAAATGACTCATGAGCTTTAGTCAACTTTTAATCATAATGATTAATTAGAGCTAGTGTAGGAGACTAGTCATAAAATATGGTTTCCCAGCTGAGTAGTTAAAGGTTATAGGCTTTTATTTTTTCTTTTTTTCCGTTACTCTGGCAGAAGTAGATTGCAACCAGGCTTCCAGCGTTGCTAGACATGGAGGTTGTGATACATCCACGTGACCGCTTTTCCTGCCGCTGAATACAGATGTTTTGTCTGGAGCGAGTCTACATGACGGCATATTTGTCGTCTTGTGTAGTATTAACAAATGTTGGTAAATGCCGGACTATAGTAGAATTATTGTCTTTAAGGCTATGTGCACACGTCAGGATTTCTTGCAGAAATTGTCTGACCAAAACCGAACATTTTCTGCAAGAAATTCGCATGCGGATTTTTCGCGTTTTTCTCGCGCTTTTTTTTTTGCGCTTTTTTTGTGTGGATTTTTTGCGGATATTTCCGGAGGTTCTTGGATGCAATAATATTGTGGTAAGTCCGCAAAAAATCAAATCTGCAAAATTAATGAACATGCTGCGTTTTTTTTTTCCGCAATGCGTTTTTTCCCGCGAAAAAGCATATGCACAAAAATTGCGGAATGCATTCTAAATGATGGGATGCATATGTATGCGTTTTTATAGCGAGAAAAACGTGAAAAATACGCAACATGTGCACACGGCCTAACAGGTCTTTCTCATCTTTTATGGGTAAAGTTGCAAAGTGCGTTTAAAAAAAAAAAAAAACACTTAAGAAGCCGAGGAGCACAGTACTAACGAGCGTTTTTCCATAGGGCTTGTAAGCGCTGCTCTCCAAATTTCTGGACCCGGCCAACTCCAGGGCAAAGTTGTCTCTGCCTGTAGGGTGAACAGTTCGAGCCAGGTCCGATCCTTAGAAAGCAGGATGCTGGGAGGCAGGGGGAGCAGTGCGCTCCTGCTCAACAAGAGGAGACGAGCCCTTTAAAGACTTGGCTTTATAACTCGTTTCCTAACATTTCCTGAAAACATGTGGTTGAAATCCCATTATGATGCAGAGCTGTATGGTGGGGCGGCACACCATTATGCCGATACAGCCATAGAAGAGACCGATCCACAGAATGGCTTTACCGTTGTCACATTTTCATTGACAGTTGACATTTCAGACCTCGAGTACCTCAAAGGCGCAGTAGAAAACCACAGAAAAGTCTGGGTGCCCTGTACGTCTCTGATTTCGTATATCAGATGTAGCATACTACATTGGATGCGATATTACAGACCATGGTTTCTACAAGAAATATCTTCAACTTGCCGTGTCGCGGAGAGCTCCTGTAGCTCTGCTGTTTGCACGAGACGTAAGGATGTCTAACAGCGCCGAACATAATCCTGGCGTAAATGGCGCCAAAACCAGTGTCTGCCACCAAATGCATATTAGCGGAGCCTGCAGCCGTGCCTTGCGGTTTACACAATTCTCCATCAACGCCATTTCATAGAATGCTGTTTACAGGAACCATGCACCATACAAAAGCTCGCATTATCTGTGAGCAATCCATCTCCTGGACGCGCTGCCAGACCAAAGCCATTTCTGAGTTTTTGAAGATGGAACACAGATTTCGAAAGCAATTGTAAACAGATGGCGGGAAACGAAAAATGTGATTCTACTCTATAAAGCGAGAGCTGGAAGGAAGGAGAACGTTGTACACATAACAAGGAGAATGGGGTGCGACCAAGTGTTAGTGAATAGCGCGTGGTAGGAGGTAGGATCGTATGTACAGGTCGGCAGGGCAGAATGGCGCCATGAGATTGGTGTATCGTGGATCTACGGTTCTGTTAAAGCCGGAAATTAAAAGCTATGGCCGATACATAAGCTGGTCGACGTTAATAAATTCATGCCCATGCCTATTTTTTCCCCCTCTACTCTAAGGCCGGATTCACAAATCCGTGTTTCGCGGTTCTAGTATTGGCCTGTATGAGGCTATTGAGTTTGAGTGAAGATCACCGCAGCAGGTTCAGGACGGGTCATACACAGACATGTGACTGCAGCCTAAAATATATTAACCCTTCTGTGGGTTTCTCCTTCTCCATCCATCGGATCAACATCCTTAATAAGTGGGGGGGAGTTCAGCGGAAAGTTGTTTTAGACCTAATGAGTTGGGGGTGAACTAGGAGGGGGTGATCCTCCTGGCTCCCAATCCATCCATACAAGGTGCCATATTGGGCTACTCCCAGTAGTGTAGAGCATGGCTATGCCCTGCTCAGGTTGCCTCGTTATTTTGTATTTCCTCAGCATCTCTCGCCTTTTTTTTTCATGGTAATAAATGTTTTTATACATACACACACACAGGAACATAACGATAATAGGTGATGGGGCTGCAATCGCACCCGGGCTCTAGAGATTAGAAAAGTCTCAACGGTCTTTGTCCCCATGTAAAAATACCATTAATGACCTGCAATAGTTGGGAGCCTCGTTGGAGATTTTGCCTTGCGGCCCACGCGCTTCAAGCTACATCACTGCATCGCAAAATGCAAAGAACATCTAGAGCTTCCCCTGGCACATGGCAGATAACTGATGACCTGGGATTAGGATGTCATGGGAGCCCAAGTAGGTGGTGCGTGATGGATTGTGTTGCATCCAGCCAACACTTTATTAATACCAGGTGGGAGAAATGCGTTTCTTCCTACCCGCACACATTGCGCCCGCTCACTTTACGCCCGTCATTGTACTTATTACTCGATCACTTGGTGTGAGAGCAGACTGATGAATTATCCCTAAGAAAGCCTTAAGATACATGGAGTCTTTCTGTTCTCCTGTACGCTCCAGGACACACCGCTTCCTAAACATTCGTCTCTTTAATAATGATGTCACGTTGGGGGAGAACGCTGTGAAGATCTCCTGGATCTGAACCCCGCAGTCAGTTACACGAGCGCAGGCAAATTCAACGATGAGGGTCTTGAAGCAAGTCTGGGATTTTGGTTTGGTCTCCAAGATCCTAAAATTGCTTTCCTGTTTCAGGGGTACTTGCATTGTAATTCTGGTATTAATATGATGAATTTTAGGACTACAGCTCAAGCTGGACTCCTAAAAAAATATTAATAAATATTTTAATATCTGGTATTAAAAAAATTAGCAAAAAAGAATTCTACACCAGCCTGATCATGTCTATTATCCGTTTGCTAATATAAACCGTCTTTTATAGATGGTTTGTATTATATTACTGGTACCATTAAGGTTCCTGTACCCCTTAGATGGCTGTGCAAGCATTTTCAGTGTGGAGAGTGGTGCTGATGGCGCCTTATCTCCGGGGAGAACAGAAAGATGGACAATTGTATTTAAACTGCTAAATCTCCCGCAACATCATCTGTTGGTGGAATCCGTTCGGAGACCCCAATGCATGTTAGGTGGTCATCTGGTCCTGCTAAAATTTGGATGTTCGTCAGCTTTTAAAGTAACATGTATTGGGTCCTAAACTGTATACATACAGCTGCTGAAGAACCTCTTTGTAAATACGGAGGGATCACTTGTCAGTTAAGGCCCAAAATACAGATTAGTTAGCGATTGGTGCACGATCATTCTGCCGATTGCCATTTCCCTGACGCCCCTATGCATCAGCCGAGCGCTCGTGTTGTCTGAGAGATCCGCTACCGTACTCCTCTGCACTCCCCACTCCTCTGGCAGTGGCCATTGAAAGTCAACTGTCTGAATCCTTTTTTTCCCCAACATTATTATTGAGGAAAAGCCAGGAGACCCCAATATGTGTTGGACTGTTGGCCAATATCTAGGGCGGGTTTGGACGACTTGAGTTTGTGAAGCAATCGGTGATTAATCTCTTCTGCTGGAAGCCATAAATAGTTTTCTATGTTTTCATCTCTGCTCCTGCTAAGCTAAAAGAAAAGGTCGTGAAAGGAATGCGGATGGGAATATTGGAGACAGAATATGCAAAGTGCCGGCGAGAATGAAAGCAGTAGAAGATGCGCTGGACACAGAGGGCAGCTCGTTTTATTTCCCGGTTACCGTTGACTTTTTGCCTTAAGGCCGGGATCACACAATGCGAGAAATACGTCCGAGTCTCGCCTGGTAACACCCGGCATTGCCGCTGTCACTCAGGAGCGGAGCGTGCGGCTCCATGTATTGCTATGCGGCCTCACGCTCCGCTCCTGAGTGACAGCCGCAATGCCGGGTGTTACCATGCGAGACTCGGACGTATTAATTGCATCGTCAGTCATTTAAATAAAAAACTCCTAAAAGCCTCTTCTGTGTTGTAGATGGAGACGCCGCCCGCCGGTGGTGGATTTAGTTTTAAAGATCCGTCTTGTTGTACTTTGCTTGGGTCCAGACGGATGTAACTCATTTTAAGAGCCTGTACGAGGAGAATCTAGGACAATACTGCAGCATAATCAGAGTTTACCCTCAATGTGGTGTTATGGTTTCTTCTACCCTAGAGACTTTCACCTGCACTTACATGGGGCGGACTGTCCATATTTGTGGCTGGGAAATCCACCGCTTATCACGGTAGCAGCTGAGTGGAGAAGAGTCTACAAAATCTCATCCGAAGGCAATAAAAGAAAAATGAATCGGGAAAGTTGACCTGCTGTGCCCAAACCCGCAGCATGTCAATTTATGCCGCAGAAGTTTACTGCGGATTTCACTATTTGCAATGCTTGGGTTGAGCGCCACTGCAGATCCGCGTGAGTTTCACCCCGTGGGGCTTCGCTTGGGCTGATTCTACGTATGTGACGCCCATGCCGGACACCGTTATTGTGTTACCAGTAACGTTACGTCTCCGCTGGTTTTGATTTTACGGATGTATACATGGATGATGGACAGCGTATACCGGGGTAATGCACTTCATATGTTTTCATCATCTCCTGTCATTCTGTTTTACTCAGAATTGTTTGCTCTTTACCAATTTTATGTTAAAAGAAAACAGAAATCCCGAAAGTTTTTCTTTTTATCACTGGTAAACAATGCCCCAGATGCATTTTCCGGAATATTCCCTGGTAATTGCTCTCACATTCACCGTCTTGATACCCTCAATATGGTTTGCTCACAGTTTACATTTCCAGGGCTGGGAACATAAACTTTCCAGGAGCGCGGCGTTGCTAGAACATGTGTTTGTTTGTGTGATGTATGTCCTCCTCCTCATGTTATACCGTCACCTTCCCTGTAGGTTATCTCTGAAGATTGAGCCTGGGACCAGCACTCCCCGCGCCGCAGCATCTCGGGAGGATTTAGTAGGTACGTCTTCCTACTTACCGGGTTAGCTTTTACAATTCTAATTCATTTTTAGAATTTACAATTACGATGTTTTTTTTTCTTTCTCTGCCATGAAATTAACCTATTCCACAGTAGTTAACCCTTTAACAACCAGGCTCGTTTGGTAATGAACAAGCAAAAATACAAAAAATTTCATCATCCCCGCGTTTAAAGAGCCAGATAAAACTGCACAAAAGTTTATTTTTTTGGTGGGACGAGTTGAAGAAAAAAAATGACAGCAAATCCGATTTTTCTTTTTCTTTCTTGTACCGTTTACCGTATTTGGTGTTTTGGCTTTGGTCTACTATTTAGATTATTGCAGCTGAACCAAATGGTTAGTCTTTTTCAACTTCAAGCCTTTTATTTTAAAACAAAAAAAGGGTTGTTCCAAGATTATGTTCTTTTTTTTTTAGGGGGAAGGCTCATAGTTAAAAAAATAAATAAATTAAATTTAAAAAAAAAAAAAAAAAGTAACAAGCGGTTGGGTTGCTAACTACCTGCCTGTTCTATCCAGCTCAGTGGTCACTGACCGCTCCTGCCAGCGCTTCAGCTGCTCCGCATCAACAGAGCAGCTCTTCTTCTACCGGGCTGCTCTGTTGACCGGCCATGACTGCTAATTTCCTGCTGATTGACAGTCAGCTACAGTACCTGCAGTTAAGACCACAGGACTCAAGTGTTGAATGAAATGCTATTTAGTCCATTGCATACAGAATTCCTAACAGACATTTCAGCCCAACCCAGGCTCGATTGTGAAAAGCCTGGGATGGGCTGGAAAGATATATATCTTGGTACCGTGTTAGCCAGTAGATCGAATAATATTTAGAACTAAGAGTCCTCAGTGGTTGATACCTTTTAATGGCTAGCTGAAAAGATGGTAACAAATTGCAAGCTTTCAAGACTACACAGGTCTCTTCATCAGGCAAGACCTGTGTAGTCTGGAAAGCTTGCAATTTGTTACCATCTTTTCAGCTAGCCATTAAAAGGTATCAACCTTTGGGATGGGCTGAACATCTGTTTGGAATTCTGTATGCACTGGATTAAATGGCATTTCATTCAACACTTGAGAGATGGGGCCCACCATTTTTGCAATGCCCTTTTCACATGCACCACAATTATACGGAATGTCAACAGACTCTTCTTTACTTCGTTGGCTCCCCGCAGTTAGGCAGTGGAGAACAAACTGCTAATACATCATGCAGGGAACATACAAGCGCTTTGTCAAACTACCGCTCATGTGTATGACGGCTTTTAAGATGGCTGTTTCATCTGTTGGGGGAGATTTGGTAGGTTCCCATTCACAGCAGATGATTGCGTAAACCCACCGAAATACAACTTCACACTAATGTATGTGGGGATGTTTAGGCAAATCTAATAAATAAATGTATGGCAGCTAATTTTGTCTGTACTGATGCTGAGCACTGTCTGCAGGCAGGTGTACATGGATCCCGGGACTTTATTTTAGTCTTTACTGCAACAATTTATGCAAGATTTATCAATTTATGATTCCATGTCTTCTTTCATTTCAGGTCCGGAAGTTGGATCTTCACCTCAAAGTTCACGCAAAAGCATTCCAGTAGAAGGAGTGCTGCTGCCCCCAACACCACCGTCCCCCCGAAATCTCATCCCACACGGTCACCGCAAATGTCACAGTTTGGGTTACAAGTGAGTCTATTCGGGCTCGTAGAGCAAGCTGAATGTATGGCCAAGTAAATTCCTTCATCTTCACCACACTTCTGAATTCACCGTCTATGGATAAATCCTATTTTATGTTCTCTTTATCTACAAGCTTCATCCATAAAATGAACACAGCCGAGTTTAAAAGTGCAACATTCCCAAATGCCGGACCTCGCCACCTCCTAGATGACAGCGTCATGGAGCAACATACCCCATCGAGAGGGCAGGCAGAGAGCTCCACACTGTCTAGTGGGATATCCATAGGTAAGTGTAAGTATCTGAAAGGGTTAAAAGCTCATTATCTTCATGGCAGCGTTCACTGTCTGTCTTTACATGATGTCTTATTAATATAATAAATAATATCTAAAAAAAAACATTTTACAGTCCTAAAAGAGGATCACAGGAGTGTGACCGAAACGCGTCACTTTTTTCCTCTCATGGTCTTTCTATTTTTTGAGTGCCATGGAATTTTATCCATGCTATAATAAAGCTTTTGGATTTTATTTAGAAGAGATGGAACGAATCCCTCTGTTACAGAATCGCTGATGCCTGGAGATTCTCCTTAAAGGGCTTGTCCATAACATGTATAATATTTGCTAGGGACTTAAAAAGTTCAAACAAAGTGGATGTGATTCTTTGAAAACTCATGCCCACAAAGACTCTGCAAAGTTGTGCATTGTTTTTTTGCAATAAATTTTCTATGGGAAGCCGGAAAAAAATATACAATTCCATTTCTAAGTGCAGAATCCGGCACTAAAAAAACAAAACATGCCAACCACGTTTTTTTTTTTTTACTTTCTCTTATCCATTTGACGACCGTTTTTAACAGCGACCCATGGAATCTGAGTATATGGAGCCATTCACACATCTGTGCTTTTAACAAATCCGTTAGGAGCATATTCTATTCTCATCGGTCTATGAGGATCTGTCAAAAAATGGAGGAAAAACTAAAATCATCCATTTTACCCTTGATTTACATCCGTTTTTACTGATCCACTAGAATATCAGGCCATTCAGAAAGAAAGGATTGTAAGTAACTTCCAGCCTTGTCTGTAGTCATATCGGCCTGTTCCGTCATCGCAACACACGAGAAAGCCGGAAGAAGCAAGATAACGAAGCTCTGAGAAATCCTGAATTTTTTGTGTGTTGCAAATGGACACTTACATTTCTGAATGGGAATAAAGGGTTCTGACAATGACTGAGGTGCTATGGTATATGTGTGCGCCTCTGTGTAATCACGTGCAGGTACAGTGAAATCCCTTCAATGCGGCATCCAATAATACAGGAAGTTTGGTAATCCACAGCGCATTGTGCGGCACTATATGCAGCATTTCACATGCCAAGGAGCAGAAGGAAACTGAGCTGAAAAACGAGATCTCATCTTCATCATTCATTTAATTTTTTGAATGCAAGTTAAGATTTTTGTCATTATTTTTGCATCATATTCATTACGGCTTTTGCCCCCCGGTTTTACGGTAGTTTTTCAGTCTTCATCATTTTTCGGAAATTTTTGACATGGTTATGGTTTTCATTTTCCAGATATTTCCGGCTAATCCATCACTTGTGACTTTTCTAAGTTTCGGCAAACTTCTGCGCAATGATACAGCAGTACTTTAGTAGAAAACAAAAAAATAGTCTCAGCTGGTGACTTAAGAGCTAACGTCTGATCTCAGCATAGTTTTATTGGGATCTTTTTGTGCTCTTGGAGCGTTCTGCACAATTAGAACTCGTGCTCAGACAATTTACACTGCCTCGTAAGGTGTTCCAGCTCTACAGATTTCTGGTTTCTGAACTTTTTGTTTCTTATTTATATTTTAGGGAGCAGTGATGGTTCTGAGCTCAGTGAAGACATGTCATGGCCGGCATTTGAAAGGTAAGATGATATCTACATAATTCCTATACCACAGCAAAAAAATCTGTATTTTACTTAGAAGTCGTCTCTTAGGCCACGTTCACACTGATTTTGTGCCAACGCATTTTTTTTTTTAACACTCATTCATGAGACAAATGCCAAAAGAGTGTCCTACAGTTAGTCAAGGAGGACAGCTTATAATACAACCCAAAAAAAGATACCTTCTGCAACGTTAGACAGTTTAAGGCATAACAATTAAGCGATGTCTGGTCCTGAGCTCCACATTTTATGGCATCTCCATGATGACAGAGCTGTGATCTATGACTACAGTTTGGCTACAGTGCCTACAGGTAGTCTGGGACACACCTCCTGTCTCCTCATTGGTTCAGGCTGCTGCTGACTCCTCCCTACTGCAGCTCAGCCTGTTCTGATTGGCTGATGTCTAATGACACAAGCCCATCCGAAGATCAACAGGAAGTCAGAATAATAATTTAGAGCAGACCAGTGATCTAATAATTATCAGGTTTTTGCGTCATGTTCGGGAGTCGAGCTTTAGCTCTTTAATCTTGATGGCAATTCCATAGACCATGAACACAGTGGTAGTTGAACATTCAGGACCATCAGTCCATGCAAGTAGGGCACTCCAGAGCCCCGGTCTCAGGATTGGTGGGAGTCCCAGAGGAGGGAGACCCCACAATTAGTATGTTTTCACCTATCGTACGGATGGGTGATGACTTATAATTATGGTGCCACCCTTTTTTAAATCAGATTTAGAAAGGAAATCTGTGCAGAGTGGTGCAAAGTTTAAGGCTTTGATCATCTGGGTTCGTTCTTTAAAAGGAACAAAAAGTTCTACATGCAGGACCGTAATGGGCACCAAACTTACCCCATAATGAATGGGGGCACACTCTGCTTGTTTGCCTAACTAATGCAACAGATCACTTATTCCTTTTCTGTTAATAAAGCAGAATGTCTGAGGACATATTAACAAAGCCCAACTATAAATTGTAAGAAACATGTTCTTTTTGGTTCCTCTTCCAACCTTTAATGCCAGTGGCGTGTTTTTGTTAATGTTATACTGAGCCTATCGGCCTGTTCACTGTCTGTTCTGTATTTTCTCTGTGATATAATATTGTAAGTAACAATGATAATCTGTAATGGAATCCAACAGGAACAGGTTGTACCATTCTCTGGGTCCAATGACAAGAGGGGCATGGAATGGCTACCGAGGCCCATTGAAGGCCAGCAGGTATAACTACTGCACTCTGGTGATGGGGTGTGCCACTGGCTGATTAGTTTGCCTTCTCTCTCGGGTGCTGGGTGCTCCTCTTCTGCTTTCAGAGCTTTATGTTTTTGGCGTTTGTGCTCCTTTTTGAATCTGCAGTTTGCTTATGTATTTTTTTTTCCAGGCAAATGACTTTCAATCACACAAAACTAATTTCTAAATCTCAGTTTCTGGATAAATACACCCTCTGATTGATACAGAAGAGGCTTCACTTTTCAGTAATGAAAAAAGCAGATTCAAAGTGTCACATAATCTTCTCGGTGTAGGGGTGGAAGGGTCGTGTATGGTAGTGAGGAGCAACCTCTGAAGGGCGTTTTTGGGTTTGTTTCTCCGGATAAACAGAATAGGGATTGTCCAGTTAGAGAAGAAAAAATGTTTTAGGGTTTTCTCTATTATCTTATGTTTTATATTTTAGCAGCCTCCTTTGTAGCCTTGGCTGGAGGACGTCTCCTGTATCTTGTACACTACAAGCTCAAGCAACCCCCGCAGCTGACATGACACACTCCCACCCTGTATATCTGCAAAGTGGAGAACAAATTTGTCCCAATACAACATCCCTGTTTTTCCCAGCGCCAAAATCACCAGCCACCATCACATCCATTGCCAAGCGATTCTGAGTTCTCTGAGAGATGCCGTTATGGCGACTTGTCTCAGAGAACAAAAGGATTGGCGGTCTGAAATCCAAAAGGATGCTGGATCCTCATCTCCTCCAACGTCACCCGTTGGCAGAGAGTTGCACGGCCCCCACATCTATTTGGCTGTCAATTGACTGTCGATATTGGACCATTTGGGCCGACATTAGTCTGTGTATGGGGGGTCTCATTTTTCCTATTACCAAGTATACAACACTCTTAAAGCCCCCATACATATTAGATGAATGATCCTGTGTGCCTACAGCCTTATCTCTCATCTCTTCCACACACAGGTTCGGTTCAGCCAAACGCTTCTGTGTTTCCTTAGAGAGCCGCTACCAAACTGTCTAGTACCGGCTTATCACTGCTCTGATCAAAAGGATCATTAGGATCCTTCCCTTCCCCGACATCATCTGTATGGGAGTGTCTGAGGCCCCCCATACCCAATAGACTGTCAGTTGATCCCACCAATTTTGACAGGTTCAGCCAACATTAGTCTTTTTTTTATTGGGGGGGCCTTTAAAAAGTTTGACAGAAGTAGTCGGTCCAAGTCCCTTTCACCTTATGAGTTCTGATACAAAGGAGAGCGGGAACAGCTGCGGAAGGACCAGGATCAAAAGGGGGCCACTAAAAATGAGGGTAGACTTGAACATTTCAAGTGAAATGTGCCTTTTTTTTCAATAAGGCCCCTTTCACACATCAGTTTTTTGCCATCCGTCACCATCCGTTGGCTCGACGAATCCGTCGCAGATTGTGAAAAACTGATGCGACGGATCCGTCTTTTCACTGGATCAGACTAGCTTATCCGGCTAATTGGATCCTAAAAAAAAATCTGAGCATGCTCAGTTACAAAAAAAAACAAAACTGAATCCGTCGCCAGATTCTGTCATTTGACGGAGCCGGCGCCGATAGGCTTCCATTCGAGCAAACGACGGACGGCGACGGTCCGTCTTTTTTTTTCAACAGACCCAAACGTTACATTATTCGTTGTCTCCGGCCGCTGCACAAACTATTTTCGCCGGATCTGATGAATGTGAGGCCATCTGTCGCTAGCACAAGTCTATGAGAAAAAAACGCATCAGTTGCCCAATTCTTTATTTTTCAAAATTTGATGGATTGTGACTGATGGCAAAAAACTGATGTGTGAAAGGGGACTTAAGTGCAATTTTGCACACAATGTTAGTTTTTCTTTAGCGTCTGAGAACATCTTTTAAGTAACCTTTATATTCTAAAAACCATCAGAAGATGGAAATGTATTTTCCGACAAAAGGCCACTTTACGTCACGATTGTTTTGGTTTAGCGGATCATTGGCTCTTGTCCCTCATAAACCAGTACTGAATGGTTTGACCACTTTTACTTAAATGCATAATATGCAAACATGGAGGGAAAACTGTGTGTGCTGTTCTGTGAGATGGAAATGTGAGCGTTAGGTGACCACCGTACTCCATTACACCAGGGGTCCGCAACCTGCAGCACCCCAGCTCTTGTGGATCTCTAATACCTGCAGCTGTTAGGGCATGCTGAAATTTGTAGTTTCACCACCGCTGATCGCTGCAGTTTGGCCAAACATATCAATATTAACGTGTATCTGCTAAAAAAAAATAAAATCGCTCATCTAATCTGAGCTTGCTTATGTTTGGGTGGTCAATCATCACAAATGGCCGCTTTTCTGTGTCCGGTAGCCTAGAGAGATGCACATTCACTAGTATGTTTGGTCAGTGTTGCTAATAACTGGTTCCCCCATCCTAAATATCATGTTGTACCCCAGAGAGGTGTAGGGTAGTGTAACCATCAGTGCATGATACAATAGATTCCTGGAGAAGCATCTCACAAACTTAGGGTACCATCACATTTAGCGACGCTGCAGCGATACCGACAACGATCCTGATCGCTGCAGCGTCGCTGTGTGGTCGCTGGAGAGCTGTCACACAGACCGCTCTCCAGCGACCAACGATGCCGGTAACCAGGGTAAACATCAGGTTACTAAGCGCAGGGCCGCGCTTAGTAACCCGATGTTTACCCTAGTTACCAGCGTAAACGTAAAAAAACAAACACTACATACTTACATTCCGGTGTCTGTCCCCGGCGCTCTGCTTCTCTGCTCTGACTGTGAGCGCCAGCCGGAAAGCAGAGCGGTGACGTCACCGCTCTGCTTTCCGGCTGGCCGGCGCTCACAGTGCAGAGAAGCAGAGCGCCGAAGGACAGACAGCGGAAAGTAAGTAATGTAGTGTTTGGTTTTTTTTTACGTTTACCCTGGTAACCAGGGTAAACATCGGGTTACTAAGCGCGGCCCTGCGCTTAGTAACCCGATGTTTACTCTGGTTACCAGTGAAGACATCGCTGAATCGGCGTCACACACACCGATTCAGCGATGTCTGCAGGGAGTCCAGCGACGAAATAAAGTTCTGGACTTTCCCCAGCGACCAATGATGGCACAGCAGGATCCAGGTCGCTGCTGCGTGTCAAACTGAACGATATCGCTATCCAGGACGCTGCAACGTCACGGATCGCTAGCGATATCGTTCAGTGTGACGGTACCTTTACTTGAACAACCGACATATTACCAGCAATTAATTCCAGCAGATCCAATAAAGATATTATCTGCAGTGCCGCGGCCTTTCCTCTGGATTGGCTTCAAGTTGTCATTTCTTATCTTGTGCAGTCTCAATGTATAGGATTTGCTTCGTTGGGTCACTTTGAGTGGTCCTTATCATGGAGTTTACTGTCAAGTTTACTTTCAGCAGGTTTTTACTATGTAATCTGAGAGCAGCATGATATAGGGGTGACGACCCAGATTCCAGTGATGTGGCAATTACTAGACTGTGTTTTGCAGTCTCAATAAAACCAATGTTTTATCAGCAGGAGATTATCAATACAGGACTAGGTGTCTCGTGCTTCCTAGTCCAACTACTCCCCCACTACTGATTGGCAGATATCAGTGCACACTGAATAGTGACAGAAATTTGCCAATCGGGTGTGGGTGCGGATATACAAAGCTTAGCTTTCCGAACTCTGCTAGATCTGCAGCAGAGAAAACTGTGATTGTATCACAACTGCTGCACCCAGAAAGTGATACATCACTGATATCGGGGTCTCTTTCCCTTCATCCTGCTGCTGTCGGATTACGTCATAAAAACCTGCTGACTGATCCCCTTTAAACGACTGATGAACGCTGCAGAGTGTGGAAATCCTAGCCCACAATTATTATTTTAGTTTACGAATATGATGAAGGCCTTACTTAGTTTAGGAAACTAGTTTATTGCCATTGATGTGCTAGAATATAAGAATATAATTGCGTTTTTATCAATATTTTACCATTTAAATTTTTTTTTTTTAAAGTAAGTTACAGATATTTTGGTTAACTGTTTCTGAATCAATGTGAAATGTACAAATGTTTGATATCTAAAAAAAACAAAAGTTTTGTTCGATGGGGGTCCAAAGTGCAGAGACCCCCTACTAGCCGATAGATGGAAGCGTCAGTCTTGGAGCTGCTCTCCTGTGACCAGTGGGATCTGTCCGCCATTGCCGGAGGAGAGCAGCACTGGTCTGCGGACTTCTGCTCCATTGTGTTAGCGATTGGTCTGGGGTCCGTACCAAAACCTCCAGCCATCAACACTTCTGTCGTGACTCGTCAAGATTTTTCAAGTTTTTCTATTTCTGTAATTGTGATTTCCAGTATTCTAGAAACACAGTAGTTTAGTGAATCTCTAGTGTCAGACTTGTGACTTGGAATGGGGGGTTAAAGAGGAGGGTTCATCTCAATCCTGAGGGCTAGATGTTTGCTCTGGTGGTCCCACCACTGGGACACAGATAGCGGAGAACTTGGGTCAACTATTCAGACCCATTCATGTTAATATGGCGACATGCACGCTTGTCCGCTGCTCCATTCAAGTACGGAATGGGAGAGGCTGAGGACCCCCATTTTAGTGATGGATGGGGGTCCCCCTTAAATGTAAGTGTTCTGTATGGTAAGCAAAGTGTAAGAGCAGTTGTGTGTAATTACGAGGGAGATGTTTCTAAGATGTCAGTGCTCGTTCCTTTGTAGGAGACCGCATGCCCTGCTCTCTATGCGCAAACTCAGGATCTCATCCCGTACTCGGAGCTGCGTTCAGCTGCGCAGTTCCAGGCAAGTTATATCCAGTGCACGAAATCCACCTTTATTAACAAGGACCGGGACTAGCAGCGCATTGTGGGTTCATTGGTAACATCAACTAAAATGTCAACTCCCTTAACCCATAAGACATTTCCACCCATAACATCCAACATCCCTGAGTCAGTCCATGGCTTGTCCTCTTCTGTCCGGTTAGTAGTGATGGGCTGCAGTGGTGCGGCAGGGCAGCTCCGTCGCTGAGACGGCAGGATCGCGTGGGCAGGCGGACATGCGCTGTATGTGGTGGAGTGCGCTGGCTGCTCGCGTGGATTATGGGATTTTTAGATGCCATGCGGTCACAGTGAACTTTCCCTAAGGGCGCGTGCAAAAGACTGGTTCAATCAGACGAGTGCAATCCTTGGTTTTAACCGATACCACCATGTTATTCTATGGGGCTGAGCACATGTCCGATCTTATCCTCGGACCAAGTGATCCATGGAAATAAATTTCAGCATGTTCGATTTGCCTCCGAGAATTGGATTCATATCGATGGGTCCGCCAAATAAATCAGACCGCACTGTGTGGGAAAAACTTTTTTTTTTTTTCCTTTTTTTTTTTTTTTCCCATCTCCACCTCTGAGAAAATTGGATCACGCTCTGATCCACGCTCTGATCCACGCTCTGATCCCCATAGTCAGACCGATTTTCCAAGGTGGAGAGAAACCAGTCGCATGCACCTGCCCTTACAGAAATGTTTTCTGTTCTTTATATATACCAGTTTTTGTCTTTGCTTTACCAAACTGACAATTGCCGCTAAGTGTCTGCCATTACAAGGGATCTCTATTACTATAGAAGTTGAGCTTAATGATCCCTAGCGGTGTAAAAAAAACAAAAAACCCTATTACTCGCCTACAGACTGGCGCCACTCCACCACACGTCATATTGTGTCCACCACAAGTCTGTTGGCACCAAAATGGGACAAGAGAGGGAGTGGTCATGTGACCATTGATTGTTTGGAATGTGATGGCTGCTGCCAGTCATCAGTCATGTGACGCCCCTCCTCTGCCAGATTTTGATGCTTAGAGACCAGCAGTGGACACAGTACAAAGTATGGCGGGCAGGAGGGGCGAGACTGGCTGGATGGAGTCTTGTTGACAATGGTTCATATAGAAAGTATGCAAATTGGCTCTCCCCCAGAAGGAAAGTAACCAGCTCACTAGTGCCACCTAATGGATGAAGTGAGTGGTGAGTCACCGTGCCCTAAGATGGCAGTCTGTAGATGGGTATGTGGTTTGACCGGTGCCAGTCTCTGGTCATGTTGCACATCCGATGTCAGACATTGACTTGTAAAATGTCGGCGCCTCCATTAGGTGGCGTTAGCGAGACTGAGAGCGAGGAAATAAGTTTTCTTATAGTTTTTAACAATGTGACAGAAGAGGATAATTTGACTTGAATGTCCCGGTGACTTTTTTTTTCCCATGCAGAGATCATGTTAGTAATTTACCTTTACAACCCACCATTTAATGGAGAGAGCGCACGCTGGGTCACATGATATCAGGTCTCCTCAATCCCCCTAAATCTCATTAGTAATGCTCCATCATGGCAGGATAACCTACCGCCATGTACAGCCGCTGGGAGCCTTTTAATAGTTGATCATATTGAATTGTTTGACATGGGATCCATTAAGATCCGATTAGAGGGGTGGATATAATTGGGTTAAGGGCGGCGTATACTGCTGTCATGTGACCTGCGGGCAGGCGTCTGCTCCCGCTATACTGGGGTTTGTGTTCCCGCGTGTTGTGCAGTGATGGCCTGTGACGCACATCAGATCCGCTGTCCGTCTGATGTCTGTCCCACGCAGATGCCCGAACCAGCGAGTTTCCTTTCCACCGGCTTCTGCTATTTTCCACAACAGCCATCGTGTCCTTGGAGCAGGAGACCGGTGCTGACAAATTTATAGGACTAAAGCCGCCTTCATTGGTAATTTTTTGTGTTTTCTCCTTACAGTTCTGCAGACGCGACGGAGCTGGCGGTGCATTTGTATCCTGGAGCCGTGACCATACAGGGGGTGCTGCGAAGGAAGACGTTATTAAAAGAAGGCAAAAAGCCAACAGTAAGCCCCAGAATGACCATGTCCTACACGTTCACTGCCGTTTTGTATCGCACCATTCATTTTACAATAGTTTACTGATCATTGAGGCTGGAGGGGGGAAATGGTGAAGTTTCACTGTTTTTTTTTTTTTTTTTTTTTTTCTTTTCCGAGGGGCGGTTGTTTTTATGGCATTCATTGTGCAGTGAAAGTGATCTCAGCAGTAGGATTTTCCAGTTCTGTGTGTTTACAGCGATACCAAACTTATTGTAATTTTAGGGACCTAAAAAAACAAATATGAAATTTGTGTAAAACTGAAAAAAAAATGAATTTAAAAAATGGTGTCACATTTTTCCACGACCAATCATTTTTTTACATACATTTTTTTGTCGATGGCGCTTTATAAGGGTCAGCTTTTTGCGTGCTGCGCTGTAGATTGTATCAGTATAATTTTTAGGTATTTATCTCCTTTTGATCGCTTTATTGCATTTTTTTGAGGGGGTGTTAGTGTGGTGACCACCAAAATGGCAATTTTTGGTGTTTCCACTAGTAATGAGCGAAAGTGCTCAGATAAGATGTTATCTGAGCATGCTCGGGTGCTAACGGAGTGTCTTTGGTGAGCTCGAAAAATACGTTCGAGTCCCCGCGACTGCACGTTTCATGGCTATTAGACAGCCGCAACTCATGCAGGGATTGCCTGCTCCCTGATAGATTAGTGTGTCATGGAAGGGGTTAACACTGGAATATGTTTTGTTGACCTTCAAGCACATATAGGAGAACTAAAGAATAAATATAAAAAAAAAAAACATGCGCCAAATATGGACTAAAAAAACGGTAATAAAGGTAAATAAAAATTGATGACGGCAGGGAAATAATATTAGAAAATGCTCTTTATTATTAAATATAGCAACAGCAATAGAAGATAAAAAGATAAAATAACTATGTATATGTATATATTTTTACATTCATATGTATATGCACATATCACACACCGTATAATTAATACAATAAAATCGACATGTGGCAGGTCAAAAAATGTGTATATATACTCTGGATACCCCAGTGGACCAAATAAAAAAACCTGCCACATGTCGATTTTATTGTATTAATTATACGGTGTGTGATATGTGCATATACATATGAATGTAAAAATATATACATAGTTATTTTATCTTTTTATCTTCTATTGCTGTTGCTATATTTAATAATAAAGAGCATTTTCTAATATTATTTCCCTGCCGTCATCAATTTTTATTTACCTTTATTACTGTTTTTTTTAGTCCATATTTGGCGCATGTTTTTTCTGTTCTTGTAGTGGTTTCACTATATTTCCTTGACACAGGTGGTGACCGGTATTTTTATATTCTAATCTTTAGCTTATGGGTATTCTATCTTCGTACTTTCTTTTCATAAATAATACCTGGTGTTTTATCCTGTGTCTATTTTATAAAGAATAAATATGTAGCTGCATTGATGAGGAGGTGTAAAATCCATAGGTCAGATGGCCGCCAGCATATGATGCTTTACGTCAGGTGTTAGATTTGTGTCCTGGAGAAATGCGATTATTAGTGATCACCTGTAACGTGCTCTCTGTGCAGGTTGCGTCCTGGACCAAGTACTGGGCAGTATTGTGCGGCACGCAGCTCCTCTACTATACAGCAAAGTCACTGAAGGCCACAGAGAGGAAACATGTAAGTAAATGGTTAATGTGTGTGATCAGCACTGATGTAACGACCTGACCATAGATAGATAGGAGACCAGTCCTGCGCTGCCCCCAGCCGCCTTCTCCCTGCGTCTCTGCAGGTGATTGACAGGTCTCTCCCAATGTACACACACTGTCAATCAAAGCCGTGGGGGGGGGGGGGAGGGGGGCAGCGCAGGACGAGTCTCTGATTTGGGCAGCACGAGTCAACTGACCTGTTCCCTTTTAAAGAGCGCCAAATTCAATGTATTGCACTGGACACGTGATGTAATGGCGGCTGCAGGGAGGAATAAAACGTTTTATCCTTTTTTCACCTCTGCTGCAGAGTCCGACTTCTAACGGCCCATTACTCTCATTCTCAGGAAGATGATCTGAGACCAGAGCTGTTCTGTCCGCAGCTAAATACACGTGCCTGCTCGGCAGAAGTGAGGGTGCATGTGTACGAGATACCGAGCGTGCGCCATCAACCCGACACACGCTTCTGTTATGTCATAAATCGCCCGTCATGGTTCCATTTCTAGGAGACCGTTCACACTGGAATGTGTTTTGTGGCCGTGCAGCAATCCGGCGCCCACGCCGCTCATCACTCCTTTGTCAGGGACAGATACGTTTTTTGGGGGGTTTTTTTGGGTCTTGTCTGTTGTTAATAAAACCCGATCATGTGGAACCGTTCTGTGTCTGAGAACAAAGCATGGAGTGACGGTATTGTTTATAGAAATGATGATTAAAGGCCACAATCTGCAGAGCGTGCGGGCACAGAGTATTCTCTGATTGCTGGCAGCGCGGTCGTAGATTATGGAGGATGCGTCCTATTATCGTACACCTACATTATACAAAAAATAATAATCTGTCGGGATCCTACTGTACATCCAGATAAAAAAAATCTTAATTTATTCCCATACGGTTGTATGAAAACTCACACTCAAACATTGACGAAAAGTATCGGTTTTCTAGAATGTGACATAACTTTTCTGTTTCTGTAGTTTCTGGCCGTGTAAAGCTTCTCACATTACTGATCTCTTCCTTTCCAGCAATCATCGTGTATCACGCTGTCATGGCTGACATTCAGTCAATTAATATCTCATCATTTAATGCCTCTAATGGGACGTGTATGTTATGATCCCTGACCCGCAGAGTCACATAGAGCTTGTAAATCCTTCCTGTGGATGACAATCACGTGGTGTTATAGATTGCAGTAATCCAAGGCATAAATCACATAAATAATGAGATTGAACAAATGTAGTTGTTGGATTCATCGGGTGGCGGTCGGTGTCCATTTTTACCATCCAACGTCCCATTGTAATTGCAAGTAATCACATATAAAGCCCCATGGAATAAATGCAGATGCCATGTAATGAAGCTTCAGGATCTGCCACTTATTCTGCCAACCTCATTCTGTAAGGAACTAGAATTCCCGGAATTTGGAATAACTAAACGATGGCTCGTCAGACGTCCTCTAAGTCCAGCCTCTGATCTTCATGACAGCTCATCTCCTTTAAAGAGTAACCGTGGTTTTAATTTTTAGTTCCTAAATCAACAGTACACATGGAAATACAAAACTTTGTAATATATCTTATAGGAGAAATCTGCTTTTTTTTTTTTTTTTTTTTTTCTCCTGGACTGATTTTTCAGTTTCTGGGTAAAATCTGTATTCGGTATTCCATTATGTAGATGGATGACAGTTTGTGCTCGGAAAGTTCTATGGAGATGGGTCGGGGAACAGCTGGAGGCCAACAGAGATTCTGCTTCACATTTCTCCATAGAAGTTTATGAGCACCCACTGATCTCTCCTATCTCCGTCACGGGAAAGTCTTGTTTATTCGGACTCCCATGACAGCACTACGAGAGAGGGGATCCGCCCTTCAGGAACAGGAAACCTACAGATACAAAAGGGCGGCACCTCTCCCCCTGCATCAGTTGGTTTCCTGTTCCTGGAGGGACAGGATCCTACAGATTTCATCTCGTAAGGAGCCCAGGCCGGCCGGTCGAATCTGGTAGCGGGGGGGTCTCCTACCTCGACCGGTGCGGAAAGTCCTGGAGACGCCACGGTGGTCCAGGCTGGACTGCACGTCAGTGGCGTTGGCAGCAGGGAGCAGGGTCCGGAGGATTCCTTGTCTCCGGAAGCCGGCGTTGGTAAGTTTCATTTCCCCCCCCTGAGCAGACGGCGGCAGTGAGGTGCGGTGGTGTGGTTGCGGCGTCGGAAGTGGGCGCCGTCCGGAGCACTGCTGGGCATTCCCGGCGTCCTGCATCGCTCACTGAGCGTTTCCGGAACGCTGGGGCGCCGGGGGTGGAGCCGGCAGGCGCTTCCGGTTTGCGGGTTGACTGCGCATGCGCGGTCTTTCCAAGATGGCGGCGCCCATGGTCCGGTCGCCGGTTCTTCTGTACTACCACCGCTAACCTCCCAGCTGCAGCCTGATCATCAGGAACCAATGGGGACACGCCAGATGGCCTGCTGACCGGAATACAGGGGGATATAAGCAGGTGTTGGCGATAGAACCCTGCTTTTGGCCACAGCTTCATCATGGCAGATGATGGTGAGCAGCAGCCTCAACTTCTGGATAAAGTACGGCAGGAAGCCGTGGGAAAGGATATCAGAAGTGACCAGTCCAGCCGTAAAAGCTCGTCCAGGCAAGGATCTAGAGCTTCGACTGGCAAGGAGCCCCCTCGTGTTCCGGTACCTTTCTCTTTCACGTACACTGGTAAGTGATCTACGTGAATGTTCACTCAGTGACGCGGGCCCCTTATACTTTGTCATTCTAGGGGAAGAGAAGTGCAAAGTCGAAACATAAGGAGTGTGCCCTATGTGAAGTTCCCTTACCAGATTCCTACCCTAAAAAATTGTGTGCCTCCTGTATACAACAGACGGTGAGGTTTACAGGAGTGGAAGGGTTGAGTGACATCAGGCTAGATAGATGGTATCTCCCTTATTGTCCTCCCCTAGGTAGCGGAAGAATCTGCTTCTACGGCTAATCTGCGTGAGATGATCCGTACAGAAGTAAGGGAATCCCTGCGGTCTATGTCCCAGGCGGGAAGTTCAAAACAGAGAGCCTCGGTGATCTCTGATTCGTCAGAGGAAGATAAAGAGGAAGGTTCTTATCGCTCAAATCTCTCTTCCTCGTCATCAGAAGAGGAATCTGGCCGATTCTGTCTGCCTCTGGACCGGGTGGATAAGTTAGTCAAGTCGGTCAGAGGTACGATGGGCCTAGAAGAGCCTAAGACTCAGCTTTCCCGTCAGGAGCTAATGTTCAGCGGCTTGGAACACAAGAAACGCAGATCCTTCCCGGTGATTGATAAGATTCAAGACCTGATTCTCCGGGAATGGAAAAAACCGGAGAAGAAAGGTTCTTTGCCACCGGCTTTAAAGCGCAGGTATCCCTTTGAAGATACGGATGTGGATACCTGGGACAAGGCCCCTAAATTAGATGCGGCGGTGGCGAAGGCATCTAAGAAAGCAGCTTTACCTTTCGAGGACATGGGGTCCCTTAAAGACCCTCTTGACAGGAAGGCGGAGATCTTCCTTAAGGGTACGTGGGAGATGGCAGCCGGATCCTTGAGGCCAGCAGTGGCTGCGACTTGTACAGCCAGATCCCTAATGGTCTGGTTGGAACAGTTGGAATCCCAGCTTAAAGAAGGCGCCTCCAGGAATTCTATTCTAGGTGCGCTTCCAGTGATTCAGGATGCTGCGGCTTTCTTGTCGGACGCGTCTGTGGACTCGGTCAGAATGGCGGCCAGAGCAGCAGGACTCTCCAACGCGGCTCGTAGAGCCTTATGGTTGAAGTGTTGGTCGGGGGATATCCAGTCAAGATCCAAATTATGCGCTATCCCATGTAAAGGGGAATATCTCTTTGGGCCAGCCTTGGATGAGCTGCTCGAAAAGGCTGGAGATGATAAGAAGAAATTTCCTAATTTGTCATCAGCTTCTTACCGGCGTCCATTTAACAGAAGGAGATTTGGTCGTGGAAGGAAGCGCGCATCCTCACCCTCTAGAGAAAATTTTAGATGGGAGGATAGACGCAGGAGAGGTACGGGTTACATGTTTCGCCGTTCCTCAAAAGAACGTAAGAAACCAGACCAATGACTAGCAATCCCTGTGGGAGGGAGATTGTCAACCTTCTCTTCCGCTTGGACTAACATCACGAATAGTGTCTGGGTCCGAGGTATTGTATCGGAAGGCCTAAAATTGGAATTTGTTCATTGGCCTCGTGATAAGTTTATGTTAACCCCCTTGCGTTCCTCCACTATTGAGCAGACGGCCTTAGAGTCAGAGGTCATGACTTTATGCCGTAAAAATGTACTGATTGAGGTTCCGGAGTCAGAGAGAGGAAGAGGATTCTACTCTCCTCTTTTTTTGATTCAAAAACCAGACAAGTCGTTCAGGACTATTATCAATCTTAAATCCCTTAATGAATACCTGGTTAATAACACGTTTAAAATGGAGTCAATCAGTTCTGCAATAAAGATGTTGTTTAAACACTGCTTCATGGTAGTTGTGGACTTAAAGGATGCATACTATCATGTTCCTATCCACGAAAACTTCCAGAAGTTTCTACGTGTGGCGGTGTCTATGGGAGGTATTGTTCGCCATTTTCAATTTAGAGCCCTTCCCTTCGGCCTCTCAACGTCTCCCCGGGTATTTACTAAAGTAGTTGCGGAGGTTATGGCGCACTTACGTGAATCCGATATTCTCATTGTTCCTTATCTGGATGATTTCCTAATAGTGGGGAACTCAGTAGACCATTGCCTGGCTCAGGTTAAAACAGCTATATTTAAACTGGAAAATCTGGGCTGGATCATAAATTATGATAAATCCCGATTGCAACCCCTAAAGACCCAGAGGTTCCTAGGGCTACTGTTAAATTCCGAGTCCCAACAATGCTGTCTTCCGCCTGATAAATTGCTTCATATCCAACAACAGGTGTTAAAAGCAATTAATAAACCATCCATGACCCTTAGACAGGCTATGTCTTTGTTAGGTTCCCTAACTTCCTGTATCCCCGCCGTCCGTTGGGCCCAGTTCCACTCCAGGCCTTTACAGTTTGACGTACTACGTTATGATAGGGTCTTACAGGGTTCCTTGCAGGGTCAGATGACATTGAGTCCAGGGGTTCTCACATCTCTTAGATGGTGGCTAGAGGAAGACAATCTGTCAGCAGGAGTTCCCTGGGTGACTCAGGTGACTCGGGTAATCACAACAGACGCCAGCCCCACGGGGTGGGGGGCACACATGGGTGACGTGGTAGTCCAGGGTCTATGGGACCCCCAAATGTCAGCCTCTTCCAATCAGAAGGAGTTGATGGCAATTGAATTCTCAATTAAGGAACTCCTCGTGTATCTACAGGGTCACCATGTCAAAATCCTCTCCGACAACCAGGTGGCAGTGGCCTACGTGAATCACCAAGGTGGAACACGCTCCGAGTTCCTGATGGAAATAGCGGACCGCCTGCTCCGGATAGCGGAAGACCATTTTCTATCTTTAACAGCAGTGCATATAAAAGGGAAGGAAAATATAAGGGCGGACTTTCTAAGTCGAAACACCTTAAGACAAGGAGAATGGTCTCTGAACTCAAAAATCTTCAACCAAATTGTCCGCAGGTGGGGTCATCCAGAGGTGGACTTATTTGCCAGCAAGGACAACAGAAAAACGAAAATATTCTGTTCCTTGAATCCCAGGGAATATCCGCTGGCAGTGGATGCCTTCCTGATCAGATGGGATTTCCGATTGGCATATGCGTTCCCCCCGCTAAACCTGTTGCCTCTGGTGGTCAGAAAGATAAGGGAGGATCAAGCGAGAATCATACTGATCGCTCCGTTCTGGCCCCGAAGAGCTTGGTTCTCCTGGCTCAGGACCATGTCGGTGGAAGACCCCTGGGTACTGCCGGACATCCCGGACCTACTTCATCAAGGTCCGATCAACCATCCACAAGTGAAGGGTCTCCATTTGACGGCATGGTCTTTGAGAGGTCACTGTTAAAAAACAGAGGATTTTCTCCAAATCTCATTGATACCCTTATGAAGAGTAGAAAACTCATAACAACTAAGATCTACTCTAGAACTTGGAGGAAGTTTCTGGCCTCTTCAAATTTTAATATCGAAGAGGGTTTACCAATTAACCAGATTCTAGAATTCCTGCAGAGAGGGCTAGAGCTAAATCTATCCACGAGTACGCTAAAAGTACAAGTCTCAGCCCTAGGGGCCCTATTTTCTTGTAACATTGCTGGTAATTATTGGGTATCAAGGTTCATCAAAGCAGCTAGTAGGTCCAGACCTATACACAGGAATAGGTCAATGCCTTGGGATCTCAATCTAGTCCTCTCTGCTTTGACTAAAGAACCGTTTGAGCCTTTACATTCAGCCTCACTTAAATTACTATCCCTCAAAACAGCATTTTTGGTGGCAATTACATCTGCTCGTAGGGTAGGAGACATACAGGCTCTTTCTAGGCTGTCCCCCTATACAGAGTTTCTACAGGACAGAGTAGTCCTCAGACCAGATCCAGCTTATTTACCTAAAGTGGTCTCAGATTTTCATAGATCTCAGGAGATAGTTCTACCATCATTTCTCCCTAATCCTTCTAATTCCAAAGAACAGTTACTCCATACGTTAGATGTTAGGAGATGTCTCTTAGAATATATTTCAGTCACTGATGCTTGGAAGAGAGAGGAGGCTTTGTTTCTATCCTTCCAAGGTCCCAGGAAAGGTCTTAGAGTGTCAAAGTGCACGTTAGCGAAGTGGATTAGGGAGGCTATCTCTCTGGCTTATACTGCAGGTGGAGGTCCTGTTCCGCAGAATCTGAGGGCACATTCCACCCGGGCCATGGCTACATCCTGGGCTGAAAGATCTGGAGTTTCCATCGACCAGATATGTAAGGCGGCTACGTGGTCATCCCCTTCCACCTTTTTCAAGCACTATAGGTTGGACTTGGGGTTCTCTTCTGATCTCACCTTCGGGTTAAGGGTGCTACAGGCTATAGTCCCTCCCTAAGGTAGTTTACATCTCTGTAATTCTCTCGTAGTGCTGTCATGGGAGTCCGAATAAAGCATTAAGCTACTTACTGGTAGCAGCATTTTTCGGAGGCCCATGACAGCACCCTTAGTTCCCTCCCTATTCACGTGGGGGTTGCACTTCCTATAATGTATATAATGAGATAGATAGATCTCACGTGTGGTATATAGTTCAATATGATGGATTATTTTTGTACATAAACTGTATATAATGTATGTTTGTGTGCTACTAACCGCGGTAGTCCTCTCAGGCTCTAATATACAACTGATGCAGGGGGAGAGGTACCGCCCTTTTGTATCTGTAGGTTTCCTGTTCCTGAAGGGCGGATCCCCTCTCTCGTAGTGCTGTCATGGGCCTCCGAAAAATGCTGCTACCAGTAAGTAGCTTAATGCTTTTCACTCAAGACAGATTTTACCCTTGAATTCAGAATTTTGAGAATGACTGATCCCGTTCATAAGGAAAAAGAATCCGGTTTCTTTGAGATATATATTACAAAGTTACTTATTTGTATATGTATTATTGATTTCAGAAAAAAAAAATTAAAATGACGGATACTCTTTATAAATCTGTCGCTACACTTTTTACTGTAAACTGTGTATCAATACGTGTGTATCCTGGCATATTGTCGTCCCTGAAATATTTTTTATTTATTTATTTTCAGTTCAAGTCCACATCTACGAAAAATGTATCTGTAGTGGGCTGGATGGCTATGATGATGGATGACCCTGAGCACCCTGACATTTTCCTACTTACAGACTCTGAGAAGGGTAAGTCCATACTCAGTCTTTGCCCAATGCGGCTCCTTCGCCAGATTTCACCATATTAACTGTGTGCATTAATAAATTGACTGGTGTAATTACTTTGAAAATATATGTAGGAATAATTGTATAATTGTGATATTTAAACTAGCATTGTACGAGTCCATGCTCTCTTTAGTATTAGACAGGGGAACTTAAAAAAAAAACAAACATTATACAGCCTTACTTAAATGCATTTTCAAAGGAAGTACACCAGCAACATCAGGTCTAAGATCTCTATTAAATTAATGCATTTCATTTTGTGAAATCTGCTGATGGTGGGTGAGGGGTACCAGGTTCAAAGGAAAATGCATCATTATAAAGGCATAAGGCAGCGCTTGTTGAGAGCGACTCTGCATCCCTAATTCAGGAGGACTGGGGATATTGGGGGAGAAGGGGATGAGGATGCTAAGTTTTATTTTCCGAGAAGACATGCAAATTAGCTCTTACCCAAAAGGTAAGGAAACTCACCAGATTCTAGCTCACCTATAAGTCAATGTGATGACCCCGGGTACCTGCACCTGGTGAGTGCGGAGAAGGGTCTGGCCGGCTGAGCGAGATCCCCGACATCTTTTTACTCCACTCTCCCCAATGGAAAACCTATGCACGCTCCTCCAAACTGAGTGTGCATATGTATGAAACTGGAGGGATGACTATAGAAAGTGCATGAGCATCTTATGGGGAAAAAGTACTGTATGTGTCTATTATAGCCTTCCTTTCTGTACCACAGGAAACTCTTACAAGTTCCAGGCAGGGAACCGTGTGAACGCCATGTTGTGGTTTAAGCATCTAAGTGCCGCCTGCCAAAGTAACCGGCAACAGGTGAGGAGGTGGGGGGGGGGGGGGGGTGTTGTACCGCGCCTTGTTCGCTCACCATGACCCAGCACATACATAAAATCACTTCGTCCTTGTCTGAACAGGTCCCTACCAACCTGATGACGTTTGAGTGATCCAGTGTTCTACCCAGGATCGAGTCTCGCCCTCCTGTGCATCGGACGTCAGGGGAAGGTGGACGATCACAAGGCTTCCCCTGCCGGCCTGTCCGCAGCAGCACCTTAAAGCAATGAACAAAACACATCCGATTTTTTTTTTTTTTTAGCACTGACAGCGAAGAGGGAGAGGAGAACGTTTCTCTTCGCACCACCATGTCCGTTAACGCCCCCAGTTCCGGGCTAAGGCGCACTCCTGCAATTTTGGACAGGATCAGCCATGGACCTCACGTTGAGATAGCCTATGTACATATTATATTTAGGTTCTTTTTTTGGTTGTTTTTTTTTTTTTTCTTGTTCACGGAACCAATCTGTGCAAACCACTGCCTTAAAGACAAACTTAAAAAAAAAAAAAAAAAAAAAAGTGAGTGTTGAAATGTAACACCAAATAATAGTGTGTTTGGCGCGCGTCTGCCTGGATTCACAGGAGTGTGTTTCACTGTAGTCCTTTGTGACTCTTATCGTTTCGATTTTATCATTTGTCAAACTCACTGGCTATGGGGAAGGAAGCCATGGACCTTCTTTCTATATTTTTTTTACCTGTACATAAAAACTCACATTGGGTTTTCTCTTGGAAAACCTAGTTATTAATAGACGACAATGTGTAGGGCAGTGGTCCCCAACTCCAGGCCTCGAGGGCCGCCAACAGTGCAGGTTTTCAGGATTTCCTTAGTATTGCACAGGGGTTGGAATCATCACCTGTGCAGATGATCACATTACCACCGATGCAATACTAAAGAAATCCTGAAAACCTGCACTGTTGGCGGCCCTCGAGGCCTGGAGTTGGGGACCCCTGGTGTAGGAGGACAGTGTTACTGTAGGGTGAGATAGTCTGGGGTACAGCAAGTGTCCACGAGTGTTGGTGAAGGTGTGTTGGTCAGTCCGGCTGGGCAGCGTGTCCTTAATGGCTCTGACCACCGTAGATTTGCATTTTAGATGGGTTAAGATACAGTGCTGCACCAGTGTTTGGTGAGTACCTGCTTGATTTATGTAGAGTGGCTATACTAGTTTATGCTTAAAGAGGTCCCGTCACCCACCATAAATATGTCATGGTGTAAATGCCGCTTTCCTCCTGAATCTGGCTTAGTTTTTCTTTTGTTTTTATGCCTCTCCATTCCTGAGTTATGGCCTCTTCCCTGTCTCTCTTTAGTGGGCGTCAGCACTTCTTCGTGGGAGTGGTCTTAAGGCCCACGCCCAGTTGGCTAACAATACTAGATATACGTACAGGAAAGGGGGCCGTATCTCCAGAATGGAGAGGCGCAGGAACAAATGAAAAACACCGGATTCAGGAAAACTGTGACATTTACGGGCTAAATAAATTTACATATTTATTGCAAGTGACAGGTCCACTCTACAATACGACTGAGTCCCACAAAAAAACAGCAGTATTATTAGTTTTAAATTAATTTTATGGACTTTTTAAAAAAAAAATATTTTTTTATTGTTAAAAGTTAGGTGTATAACCTTGGGTTGCTAATTATTTTGTCTCTAGAGATGTAGCTGTGTCGGTATGTAGGAGTGCGTTTGCTTCAATCTCTTAGTTCACATTGACTTACACCTAGTCCGATATATTTGATTTTGCAGAAGCCTCATTCTCCCGTCAGGTATACCACAACAGTTATACCACTTAATAAATCCTAAAAATAGTAAACGTTATTGATTATAAGCTTCACACACTCTGGAGAAAATCTATGCAGACAAGTAGAAAGTAAAGGGATAGACCTAGAAGTAATTTCAGCGGAGAGATGACATTCCTTCCTCAGGGGTGTGTGGTCCCTGAGGAAGCAACGGCGAAACACTTGTGTTGGGAATGCGCCATAAGGGTCAGTATACTGTCTATAGTCGGTTCTGTCCATATCTTGGTTTGTATGGACATGTTGGTATAGGAGCTGTATTTATTATTAGGGAAGCAGACATATTATAGGGTTTTACTTCTCTCCAGTTACAGCCTTCTATTTTATTATATTTCATAGATAGAACTATTGAAATAATCTCCACGCATTTTACATTAACAGCAAAATGAAATGGAATTCTAGCATTTCATTCACACTGCTTTAATTTTTTTTTTTGTTGGTACCCTTGCGGTTTTACACCGTGGTACTTTTTTTTTTTTTTTAAATACAGCACGTCCATTTTCTTCACCTTTTTTTATTTTTTATTAGTGCAATTTTTTTTTCTCCTAAACATAAAAATGGGTTAGCAGCCAAAAAAAGGCACCATAAGTGCTAGTAATTTCTGCTGCAGTTTTCTGATTGACTATGGTTTGCGTTTCTCATGGGGGAAAAAAAAAAAACACAGACTTGTTCACACACGACATGTCTGATGTTTTTTTTTTTCCCCAGAGCATTATATTAATCCTGAAGATGAGCAGCATTTTACAGTTATCCTTATAATTCTATGATTTGTCTATATGTTCTCACGGACCTATTTTTTTTTCTGCATTAATAAAAACTTAGGCATTTGCCAGAAAATTGAAGCAAAAATTCCAGTTTTTGATGCATTTCTGGGGCTGTTTGTATGCTTTTTTTTTTTTCTTTTTTGCTGCAAATCCATTTTGACATTAGTGGCGAAAACTGCAGTAAAAATGCTGAAATAATTGACAAGCTGCATTGTTTAAACTCACTATAGGACAAAAAAAAAATGCACCGTGTAAATCATTCATTTTGCTGTTAATGTAAAACACTTTTTTCTGCCCTCAAAAACGCAACATGGGAGCAGGCCCCAAAATCTCATCATTTTTATTGGTGTAGCGACAATACACACATTTTACAGTTCAACCTGGGAACACATTTTAAAGGGGTTGTCTGGTGCTTTTCCATTGCTGGTCTATCCTTAGGTTAGCTCATCAATATCAGATTGGTGGGGGACGCGACACCCGGCGGTGGTCGGAGATGATCTGTTGCCGATCAGAACAGCACAGCGCCGTCAACGGTATAGTGGCCGCAGCCGGGTACTGCACATCCGCCTCCCGAGTGAGTGCTGTTCTGCTACACAACTGATCACATGCATCGGGTACCACGGATTGGCTGGATGTCGCACCTCCACCGATCTGGTATTGATGACCCATCCTAAGTATTGGCCTTCAGTATAAACGTACCGGACAGCCCCTTTTAAACCCTTAGTTTTCCCAACGTGAGGAAGAACGGTAGGATATGCTGCCAATATCCAGACTGAATGCTGTGACGCTCTCCAACCATTTGATCAAAGAGGTAGTGAAGATGGGAACGTGCCACCATCTTCTGCTGGTTCCGGTCTGCCAATAAAGCCGGACCAAGCCTGGACGGAGCGGAGCCGGCAGTGGCCATACACTTCTCTAGAATCGCTGCCTATTCACCATAATGATAGAGACCACGGTAATCTGTCCTTGACCATCGACACTATCCTGACAACGTCACCAAAGAGGTGCCCCTTTAAAAATCGCTTTAGGTAAATGCTCGTTCCTAAAAATTAATACAATTCATCCTTCCACGATCACTTGCACAATTGCTCTATTTTTAATCTAGGTAAAAAAGATGATTTTTCACCCGCATTGTCACTTCTCTGCCATCCGTATGTTTGTTTTTATACGTCAATAATTAATTATTAATTACAATTAATAATGTAACTATTAATTTAGGAAACAATTTGGCTTTGTAGAGTTACATTAATTCTAATTAATTCTACAATGCCATATAGTTTTCCTAAGTTAATAATGTTAATGGATCCAGCAAAACAGATGTTGTCCGTATGCATCTGCTTGTTTTTCTTTTCACACACCCGTAGAAAAACATGATTACCGTTGTGTTTTCTGCCCGCCCCGCACTGTGCACCCGTGTAACACAGCAGTGCGTCCTGCCTTATCTTCACGTCCTCTTGCTTTTTCCTTTGTGCTTATCGTATAGAATAGGACAGTTAATGGCTGACGGTGACTTATTTATTTCTCTAGTGATACAATTATCCACAATGCTCGGCCGTCTCACCGCGAGACCATACAGAGAACAATATATTGTGCACAACCCACCAAATACCCGGTTCAGTGAAGCTTCTTAGTGTGTACATTTTGTATATAGCTGCACTGTGTATATAGATATATTTTTATTAACGTCTTTGGATAAGCGACTGAAGCAAACACCGCCTGTTCCTTTTTTGCTTTAATTTTAGGTGTTATTTTTTTTTATTTTTAGGCTACTATTTTCACTTGATCTTCTTAGTGGATTCACACATTACAGATTCTGTTGCAGAAATGTCTGGCTACCTTTTTTTTTGCTTTTTGGAGCTGGTAGAAATCCGCATGCAGTTGACCGGTAGAAATTGGGCAGCTGGTTGTACTCCCTTTGAACGTTGGAAGTCCCACGTTTTGCCCCACCTGTTTAATACACATACATGTATCATGAAGAGTATTGTGTGAGCCTCACCGTCCTCGGAACATTCGTAGGCGAGGGTTCTATGGTTGACATTCACTGTCGGCTTTCCACATGATACAACCAGTTTTATTAAAGGGCAATTCTGCCCAAACCCTTTAAAAAAAACTACTTGTGCGCAATAAATGTACCAAGGGCGTATCCAGATGATTGGCAAACCCCTTAGATACATTGCAGTATTTGACCTTGATGTTGAATGGGGTAACATAGGTCCTGGACCCCATTTAAGAAAATGTGTAACAAGGCCCCCAACAATCAGAATGTCTAGTGCCGGTCTCGACCTGTTTGGGGGGCGGCACCATGTTGGACCTTCTCATTCTCCATGTGTGAGGCCATTTTCTGCACTTCCTATAGGTACACCCCCGTTTGACCTTACACTAGGTTCCATTTTTCCTGCAGATAGAATCCATCTTTTTTATTAACTAAGGATATAAAAGGACCAGCCGATGGTTTCTCAAGGATCTGTCCCACCTATCTTGCCCACTTTACTCTCAGGAACAATAGTAACCCATAACCTAGCAGGTAAGTCAGTACATGCCATATTCCAACCATAATGAGTCCAGAGATGTCCTCCGTTGTCGCAGGATCGGTCAGCACAATCCATATAGATAGACGAACGCTGCTTTTAGACAACCTGATAGTCGGCACTGAGCTTTAACATGTGTTCCCCAACTTTAAACAGGCTGGCAATCAACCGATATCGATGTTTTGTACATGCATCCTGCCATTCTTTTCGGCAGCACATTGTGCTGTCGAGAACTGTAATTTATTTATTTTTTTAAGCTGGCAAAAAAAAAGCATCACACCAGATGGAGCGTTTGGCTTATTTGTCTGGTTTTATGTTTTTAGCTGGATAAAATTAAAAATCACCTTTCTCGACAGCACATAGTTCAAATAGGACAATGTGCTGCCGAGCACAAAGGCAGAATATATGCACAGAATAGTTGCATTGGCGATCGTTCTTTGCGTTTGGTCGGTCTAAAACCATGAAACTACGGCTGACTAGCTTGCAGATAGCCGATCAGCGATAGTTTAAGTCAAGCAAAAGTTTACTAAGGAAACTAATAAAGTGGCTGTTAAACAGCCAGGGACCTAATACTAGGACTCGTGGGGAGCAGGCAGTGACCATGCCATGAGGCATCGAGCATGCTCCATTGAGGAAAAAGCCTGGTTATAACACCAGTGCCTTATTATCCAGTCTTTATCATTTATTCAACAGCTTGTTATAACCTAAAGAAGGAAGACTTTACAATGCAGATGAATAAGACCCACCTGTAATAAAAAAATTGTTGTCAAATTTATCCAACTATAAAAGGACTGAAATGTGAACAAGGCGACAGGAGAACACGGCACATTGGTTGTTACAAGCATAAAAAAGTTTTTCGGAAGCCTCTGATGTGTAATTCCAGTTTTGACCAGTAGAGGTTAGCGTCCCCTCGCAGTTTGACATGAGGACCCAGCATAATGATCCCTCGCGGGGATGTGCGGGGACTCCGATTCATGTTTTTGTTTTTTTTTCCAGTGATTGTGTGTGAGCACTTTTAAGAATACGTGCGTGTGTTTAGAGTACACTGTCCTGAGGTCTTTATTTCCTACTGAAAATAAAAAAAAATACATTTACAAACTTTTTCTTGTTTCCTTTTTATTCCCTAAATTACTTATCTACTTTGTGCTATAGGCTTGAAATTATATAGGTGCACTAATGAAGAGTTAGTTCTTGTTTACACTTTGTGTTTTTTGTCAGGGGGGTGAAACCGTGTTTTACAGTACCAACGAAGTGAATTAGTTTTCTGAAATCCAATATGGCCGCGTTCACATTGGTGGTATTTTGGTCAGTATTTCTAAACCAAAACCAAAGGCCCTAATACATATTGGATAGTTGATAGTGATGAGTGAACGTGCTCGGATAAGGTGTTATCTGAGCATGCTAGTGTACTAACAGTGTCTTCGGCGTGCTTGAAAAATATGTTTGAGTCCCTGCGGCTGCTTGTTAGAAATTTCCTGCATATGTTGCAGCTGTCTATCAGCCACAAAACATGCAGCCGCTGGGACTCAAACATATACAGAAGTGCTCAGGTCGGTCCAGCACTCCTGCGTTCTCTGTGCGAGTCGCTGCCAGATTTGTTTGGCAGTGGCCGATGTCCTGGAGAACAAAAGAATCGGCCACTGACAATGAGCAGGTCGGATCCTTCTCTTTCTCGGGATTATCTATCAAGGAAGAGGCGAAAGGACCCTATAAATATTACTGTCAGCGAGTTCAGCCAACTTTAATGTGTATGGGGCCAAAATGCAGAAGTTCAAGTGTTTCCATTACATGTTTTGTTTGACTCTTGGATTTGGCACAGAAATACTGATGTTTATTGGATCGCGACAGACTTTATAATATGTAACGTTCTGTAATTGTGATAATGGGAGGACATTCATCGATGCTTTCTATCTATCTTCCTGCTCCCTTTTCGACAGCCTACAATCTGGCTTCCGGTCACACCATTCCACTGAAACTGCCCTAAGGTCACCAATGACCTATTAACCGCCAAGAGCAAGCGACACTACTCTGTCCTCCTCCTCCTGGACCTCTCGGCTGCCTTTGACACAGTGGACCATTCCCTATTATTACAGACCCTCTCATCCCTTGGCATCGCAGACTTGGCCCTATCCTGGATCTCATCATACCTAACAGACCGGACATTCAGCTTCTCCCACTCACACACCACCTCCTCACCTTGCCCCCTATCTGTCGGAGTCCCACAAGGTTCAGTCCTTGGGCCCCTGCTCTTCTCCATTTACACCTTTGGCCTGGGACAGCTCATAGAATCTCACAGTTTTCAGTATCACCTCTATGCTGATGACACACAGATCTACATCTCTGGACCAGATATCACCTCCCTACTAACCAGAATCCCTCAATGTCTGTCCACTATTTCATCCTTCTCCGCTAGATTTCTAAAACTTAACATGGACAAAACAGAATTCATTGCCTTTCCCCCATCTCACGCGAACCCCCAACGAACCTATCCATTACAGTAAATGGCTGCCCACTCTCCCCAGTCCCACAAGCTCGCTGCCTCGGGGTAATCCTTGACACTCATCTCTCCTTCAAACAGCATATCCAAGCCCTTTCCACTTCCTGCCGACTTCAACTCAAAAATATTTCACGGATCCGTACATTCCTCAACCAAGAATCTGCAAAAACCCTAGTCCATGCCCTCATCATCTCCCGCCTCGACTACTGTAACCTGCTCTGTGGCCTCCCCTTCTAACACTCTCGCACCCCTCCAATCTATTCTAAACTCTGCTGCCTGACTAATCCACCTGTCCCCCCGCTATTCCCCGGCCTCTCCCCTCTGTCATTCCCTTCACTGGCTCCCCATTGCCCAGAGACTCCAGTACAAAACCCTAACCATGACAAAAATATTTAGAATTGAGAGTCCTCAGTGGTTGATACCTTTTAATGGCTAACTGAAAAGATGGTAACAAATTGCAAGCTTTCGAGACTACATACGTCTCTTCATCAGGCAAAGCTATGACTAGGTTCTCCCTGCAAGATTTCAGACAAAGGAGTGAAGTTATCAGAATACTTGTCGAAGAGCCAAGGACCACCTGTGTAGAGCTACAGAAAGACTGGAATTAGCAGGTGCAATTGTTTCAAAGAAAACTATAAGTAATGCACTAACTGGCTAACACGGTACCAAGATATATTTCTTTCCTGTAACCATGACATACAAAGCCATCCACAACCTGCCTCCTCCATACATCTGTGACCTCGTCTCCCGCTAATTTCCTGCACGCAACCTCCAATCCTCACAAGATCTCCTTCTCTACTCCCCTCTTATCTCCTCTTCCCACAATCACATACAAGATTTCTCTCGCGTATCACCCCTACTCTGGAACCCTCTACCACAACATATCAGACTCTCGCTTATCATCGAAACCTTCAAAAGGAACCTGAATACCCACCTCTTCCGACAAGCCTACAACCTGCAGTAATCACCGATCGACCAAACCGCTGCACGACCAGCTCTACCCTCACCTACTGTATCCTCACCCATCCCTTGTAGATTGTGAGCCCTCGCGGGCAGGGTCCTCTCTCCTCCCGTACCAGTTGTGACTTGTATTGTTCAAGATTATTGTACTTTTTTTTATATCCTTACATGTAAAGCGCCATGGAATAAATGGTGCTATAATAATAATGAATTCTCACTTCAGAGAATGATAATTATAAGACAACTGCTCCTCTAAGCCGCCCCTGCAAATAAATATGACAGATCCAATTTGCATAATAATTTTGGAATTTGGTGTAGATGACTGTCGGCCAAACAATGCTCCACCTTTTCGTCTCAGCTGACTCTCCCATACACAGGAGCTCTCACTCGGCTAAGCCCTCCTGTGTTTTCTATGAGAGAGCCACCAACTGACATGTTGGCCGGAGGCTCATCTCCGGGAGATCAATGCGATCGGGAATCTGAAATCAGACATGTCCAATCGACATCTCTCCCAACTATCAGTCATCCGTTGCCCCCATACACATCACAGTGTTGGCCGAACCCATCTATATTTGTGAGTTCAACCAACATTAGTCTAATATAGGAGTCTTTAGACTGCAGTCACAAACGCGGCACCAAAAGGAAGGAAAGGTATAGATCTTTCCTTGATACAGCGGGTGAAATGCATATTGAACTCGTTACGAATTTTCTAAGTAAATATACTTCTAAAGGTGCTATTGACATTAAATTCTCACCAGATGTTGGTAACAACTCATCCAATCCACACAGGGAAAGAAATTATCATAGATGTTCATTAATTAGGCGATGCACATCTCATGATGGGTAAAATCAGTGAGTTGTATTAAGACCATTGCAACCTTATTGTTACAAAACATACTGATGGCATTGGTTCCAGAAGAATTTCTAAACTACTGAAGGTTCCATTGAGCAATGTTGAGGCCATTAATCCGGAAGTGGGAAGAACATAATTTTGCAATAAACCGGCTATGACTAGGTTCTCCCTGCAAGATTTCAGACAGAGGAATGAAGTTATCAGAAGACTTGTCGAAGAGCCAAGGACCACCTGTGTAGAGCTACAGAAAGACTGGAATCAGCAGGTGCAATTGTTTCAAAGAAAACTATAATGCACTAAACCTCCATGTTCTGTATGCACGCTCAACACACGAGAGTCCATTGCTGAGCAAAGTAAGTTTATTTGCTCAACAACATTTAGACAAGCCTGTGAAATACTGGAATATAGTCTGGTCAGATGAGACCAAAATTGAACTCTTTTAGATGTCATTTTACACACAGAGGTCAAAGGTCACTGCGTGTCACCCCAAAAACACCACACCAACAGTGACCTTTGGAGGTGGGAACATCATGGTGTGGGGCTGGACAACTCCATATAATTGAAGGACGGATCAATGGACCTATGTACTAAGACATTCTCGATAAAAATCTGCTGCCATCTACCTGGATGATGAAGATGTAACGAGGGTGGAAATTTTAGCAGAACAATGATCCTAAACACACAACCAAGGAAACAATTGGTTTCAGAGAGAAAATAAAGCTGCTAGAATGGCCGAGCCAATCACCGGACCTGAATCCTATGGAACATTTATGAAAAGAACTAAAGCTGAGTTCATAGAAGGAGCTTACAGAAGCTTCTGAATGTAAAGTGTGTTTGTGTGGTAGAATGGTCCAAAATCCTACCTGAGCAATGCCTGCGACTAGTTTCTCCATACAGGAGACGTCTTGAAGCTTCATTGCCACAAATACTTTTTCCCTGTGTCATTTCTCTTTATTACACATAATTTATGGACATCTATGCCTTGATTTATTTTCCTGTGTGGATTGGGTGAGGATAATCCATGAGTTGCTGTCAATGTGGTTCTCAGATTCTGTAACAAAAATTTACAGGCAAATTAACTACTATACGGTCTATACCAATTCCTATTGAGAACAATGGGAGGCCGTTTGTGGGCAGATTACTTTTCACATAGATTTTTGGGTGAAATATGACATGAATATTAGTTCTAAATCCTGTCCTATGGTTTTCATTACATAACATTGTGAAGTACTGTATTTGCCTGGATCCGGTTACAGTATACACCCAAATGCATGGGTAGCCTGATAAAATGTAAACTTACAGCCTGCTGCTTTCAGATATTTTCCCTATTTAAAGATTTGTTCTAAAGGTAAAAGATATAATATAATGCAATACAGGACTATCAGCACTCGGCAAGAGAAATGTGGACTGTTACCAAATCTCCATAGTGTGCAATGGTCGTTAGCGCCACCTACTGGAAATGAAGAGAATAGAGGAGCTTCTGTCATACTCAATATTGTCTGTGTATATAATATATATATATATATATATATATATATATATATATATATATACACATACCAGTATATATTTTTATAATTTATGTATTTTATATAAAAGTATACACCCTGCCAAAATGTAGGAATTTCTGGCAAGTACTTGTGTGCTGCATGTTACAAGAATTTCCCAGATTCTTATGTCTGGCCTGGTGTGTAGAGTGGAAAGGTGGAAGTCTTTATTTACAAAGAAAAATATCCAAGCCCGGCTATGTTTTACTGAAACCTACATGATGTCTACCAATAACATGTGGAAACGTGTTCTGGTCTGATGAGACCAAGGTTGAACTTTTTAACCATGATTCCAAAAGGTATGTTTGGTGCAAAGCCAATACTGTGCATCAATAGAAGTACACCATTCCCACAGTGAAGCATAGTGGAGGTAACATTCTTTAGGGCTGTTCTTTGGTAGCTTGAAGTGAGGCTTTAGTCAAGGTGAAAGGAATTCTGAACCGTTCCAAACAACTATTAATTTATCCTCAAAACTGGAGATGAATTTAACCTCACAAGCCCAACAACGACGCTAAGCAACTATTCCAAATCAAGAAAAGAATGGCTTTGCCAGAAGATGGACATAGTTTTGGAATGTATGTATGTATGTATATATTGTTGATTGATATAATACCAAGAAAGAAGAGATATGAAATTATGGACTTGTGATTAGTTCTCCAACATGTATGGAAGAATCACCCTGCGGAGTTTCTTCAAAAACTGTGCAAGTGTATCTGGGAGAACTGATAAACATAAATGGTGATCATGCCAAATATTGATTTGATTTAGATTTTTATTTTGATAATTTACTTTGCATTTTGTTAAAACATAATAAAAATATTAACACTATTTTTAAAGCTTTCTTATTTTGCAGCACTTTTTCCACACCTGCCTAAAACTTTTGCACAGTTCTGTGTATATATAACAAATATATATTTATGTCCATTATTTATAAGACCTAATGCATGTACATAGTAGAAAGTGAAGCATAAACTGCATTACGTAATTGCTTACCTTAAATCCATATATCTAAATTACTCCTTCCCCATTTTTAATGACCCCGTCCTTTCGTTTTTCTCATGGTTATGAGTATTTGTGTTTGAGAATTTCCATGAGAGATCCACCAACTGCTCTTTGCCTCTTTCTTCTTTTCCACGCAAGGGAATAGTTTACAGTCCGCCTGCCCTAGAACAACTGTGCAGACGATCTGTTTTCTACCCGTAGTTTTGCTGAAGCTGTTACAAAGCAGAAATCTTATGTCTGGTCTCAACCGAACCTATAAATCTTTCAGTAGTCAAAATCAGCAGCTGCACTTCACGTCATGCTGGACGGAGATTATGCGACAGGGACCCCTGTATCCCTGTATCTTTAATCCCAAAAATAATTGATCTGTCCCAGGGCCTGCTGTCTGCTTATTCCATGCCCCCAGCTGACTACACATAAAAACTTATAACAGGCAGAAAAATTAGTGATTTTTCCAGATAAAATACAATGGATCCAGCAGGAATGAAGATTATAATTATATAGTTATTTCTCTATTTTAAAATTCTTCATCTTTCTATGGTAATCCATTTAGAAATTAATAATATCTTACAGCATTACGCACATTTTTCCAGATAGAAGCAAAATCTAGATGGTGGAAACTAAAAAATAATTCCACATTCAGATGAGCTACAGTAGTACTATATGTGTGTGTGTATGTATATATATATATATATATATATTGTATATGTTATTCCAACACACGGGTTTAATAGTTTCAGTGATAATGATGTCTGTACCAAAGTCACTGGTAGTCATTTGCTGATCTGTTTGGGTGACTACCAACATCAAAAAACACCTAAGTCCGAGCGGGGTAGGAAAAATTCAGCAGGAAATAGTAACAAATAATAAGAAATGTATTCCTGACACAGTCCCTGTTAGTGGCCCTATAATAGCTCACGCCTACCTAACAGCGGAGGTTGGCACCCTAAAATTCGATGTGGCGCCCCCGCTCCACGTAGACTGTCCCTTCTTGCCCTACTGGGCCCTACCAACTACCCACGCCCAGACCCCAACATCATACACACAAATTGACCTAGGTTACACTAACAGGTGAAAAAGTGTAAAAAATGTGAAAAAAACAGTGTAACAAAAACGACTAAAAACATAACAGCAAGATAGTGCTGCGGAAATGTCCACAAAAATACATGTACCCTATGGGCTATATCAGAAATGGATTGCCTTGCGCAGGCGTGTACTATGGAGGACAGAGAATGAACTTCAATCCAATATTGCAGCCAGCGGGTAAGGAAAGGGTGAATCAAACACCCAAAAACCCCGCCTCCATGGCTGAAGATTGTTCCCTCCAAATTCAGGTGACAGTGTCCCTTTAAATTACAATTTACGCTATAGGCTATACAATATATATCCATTGATTGGTATTTAGACCATTTCTGATATAGCCCATAGGATACATGTATTGTTGTGGACATTTCCGCAGCACTATCTTGCTGTTATGTTTTTAGTCGTTTTTGTTACATTGTTTTTTTTCACATTTTTTACACTTTTTCACCTGTTAGTGTGACCTAGGTCAATTTGTGTGTATGATGTTGGGGTCTGGGCGTGGGTAGTTGGTAGGGCCCAGTAGGGCAAGAAGGGACAGTCTACGTGGAGCGGGGGCGCCACATCGAATTTTAGGGTGCCAACCTCCGCTGTTAGGTAGGCGTGAGTTATTATAGGGCCACTAACAGGGACTGTGTCAGGAATACATTTCTTATTATTTGTTACTATTTCCTGCTGAATTTTTCCTACCCCGCTCGGACTTAGGTGTTTTTTGATGTTGGTAGTCATACATCTAAGTATCTATGAGATTTTAAATATTACTGAATAAAAATATTTTTTTTGGATATTGTGTTTTTTTTTGGTTGCTAAATTGATTATATCCTTACATTATCTTAGTTGGTTGCTGATCTGTTTGGGTCTGACCACTTGGGCCCCACTGATTCCGAAATGAATTGGTCAAAGATATACACAGCCTCCGCTACATTCCCACGGCACTGTCACAGCCCCACTGCTCCATTCCCACAGCACTGACACAGCCACCGCTCCATTCCCACGGCACTGACACGGCCACTGCTCCATTCCCACAGCACTGACACAGCCACCGCTCCATTCCCACGGCACTGACACAGCACCATTCTCAATTTCCTTTGTGGCATCAAACGTCGCATCCCTACCAATCAGAAACTTGGCACCTATCCTCTGGGTAGGTGTTAACTTTCAATTTGGAGGATATCCTTTTTATACCTGATAGTTCCCAACTCCCGAATTTCACTAAAATCAGGTAGATTTGAGTTTCAATTCGCTATGCAAAATAATTTTTGGAACTGTAATAGTAACTTTAATCTTCTGTCTATTTTAGAAGAAAATAAAAACTTAATACTGTTTTTTTTTCCCCTAAAACCTACAATGAAGCTTCTAATCGGGATGCATCAATGGGGACATGTTAAGCAGTTTCAACAACCCAAAAAAGCTAATTAACTGCAGACATAGCGTTTTAAACCTGTTCGGCAATTTAACTGGAAAAGCAGATACAGGAAGAAAAACTATTATTCTCCCTGCAGCCGCTTGTACCAGTCGGCGGTGCTGAGCAGGGGGCAGTAAACTGTCGCCGTTCATTACACAGTGAGAGTTCTGTAATCACTCCAGCCTGTGCCTTGATTGCTGATTGACAGCTTGCCTTGCACACATACACTGCAGAGCAGGCTGTCAGTCAAAGTGTAAGGGGAGTGACAAGAGCATACTCGGTGTTGAGCGGTGACAGGTTACTGATCCAGTGACTGAAGCAAGTGGTTTCAGGGAGGATAAAATGTTGTTTTCTCTCTGTAGCCGCTGCTCCAGTAAGCAAAACAAATACCGTAGGTTTAAAATGGTAATAACCTTTATAACCACATTACCACTATGACTGCAGGTAAATATATATATATATATATATTTTTTTTTTTTTTTTTTAAGCTGTCCAGTTCCCTTTAACTGTGATTAGTGGACAACAAGGAAGCATAAGGCCCAATCATTGAAATGAATAGTCTATCCATGTAGGAGCACATTCATATATTAGTGTTTTGCTTAGGAGTGCTATCTCATGGATAGACTATCACACGTAGGAGTGCTATGGGACTGTTAACATCCCTTAAGCTCCAAGTGCACAGTTTTTGCTCTCATGTTAGTGGTTGTATCATTTTCTTTGTTCAGGAGTTCACCGCTCCACTGCCTCCCCGTTCCTTCTTCCTTTTGAGGATTGACAGTTTGGACTAGTGACATTGCCACGACACTGGACTAAAGAGTGCCATCTCCCATGCTGGAAGCAAAGGCAGCTTTGCCTCTGCAGAATGTGTGAACTACAGAGGCTCTGAAGCTGGCTGGATTCTGCAATCTGAGCAGCGCTTACAAGCTCTAAAGCATAGAACATGCAAGCATGTACTCCTTGCCTATGAGATCGGCCACCTCTGAGACTGCAGAAGTGGCTGGTGACCAAGGCAATGAGCAGTACACAATAGAAGTAAAAATCCCTTCCCTCTGTTCTTTTGAACGAGTGGATTTTTAATAATGCATAAATTGCAAAGTTCCTTGTTTCTAAAAGTACTGTGTATCTTTACTCATTCAATATGACGCGAAAACTCCTTTAATGCCATTAAAAGGGTTAAAGCAATAATGGAGTCAATACGGCAAGCCATTCTGTCACATTAGTAAAGGCAGATGGCATGGCAAGGGGCTGGATGGGAGACCAGAATTCACTAATGTGTGTCCCAATACTTTTGTCCATATGGTGTACACTCTGGCGGGCAGTGTTCCGTAAGTGTGCGACCATCTCATGATTCCCATAGTTATGAGGGTGCAGATTTAGAGCACAATATACTTGTTAATGTGTGTAAAAATTGTATTAAAATACTGTACTTGCCCACTGCCATCTTCTGCCACTTCCAGCGCCGCTCTGGTTACGTGATGCCGGAATGGAGTGGCGTGAGAAACAGCAGAAGACTGCGACGGGTAAGTATTGTAATGCACTCCCTTCACACACATTAACGAGCAATACAAACAAAACACTGGATTTCTTCTATAATTCTACCCCCAGACCGACTATTATCACACCTTCCTGATTATTACCGTACATCTCTGTACTGACAGCTTGAGGGGCGATGATGGAAAGGGTATATGAAGAAGGGAAAACCGCAGAGGAAAAGGTCAAAGACCATCTCATTTTTATTTTACAAGAATTGATGGACCTGCAGCTTACAGGGAACCTGTTAGAAGCTGATTTATTCTGTCTGATTATAGTAATTTTATATTGGCTGATGTGTCATAGATTTTGCTTTTCACATTATTATCCCTGAATCTCATTATAGCATATTTATTAAATTAAACTGTCGCGGCTCAATGTGTTCTTAGTCTTCAGTCTGAACATGTAGCATTTTGTACCTCACCAGCCTTGATTTTCCGGTGTAATATATTCTACTAATTTGAGAAAGTTCCAGGAACTGGGCTAAGTTCCAGTCACATTCTACACTGATTAATTATATCCGTGATCATACATTATTTATTATGCGTTGATTAGCGCCATCATATTCCGCAGCATTTTACAGACATCATCATTGTCCAAAATGTGGTTCACAGTCTACATTCCCTATCAGTATGTCTTTGGAGTTTGGGAGGAAACCGGAGAACCCAGAGGAAACCCGCGCAAACATAGGGAGAACATGTGAACCAAGTAGGTAACAAGGTGGCTGAGATAGTGTATAAAAATGTCAAATTATATACCTTCATATAGGCTAATTATACTATTTCAGATATAGCAGATTAAACAATGCAACTATTCCAGCATGTTTGCCAGGATGTATACCTGAAAGTGAGCCAGTCATTAAGGTGCATCTGTGCTCACATGTGCCCCAGGTAGTGCCCACCCTACCAGGTTACCCACAATAAATATGCTTTGTTAAAAAAAGAAACTTCTCTTAATTGGAGCATTTGTCTATCAGATGAAAGGAGACCTCAATGGATACAAGGGCTGGATGGTTTGGAGAACTGTTTACCCCAGAGAACAATGTATATTGTCATTGGTGGAATTTGAACCCAGCACCCCAGTGCTGCTAAACAGTGCTAACCACTGAGCCACCATGCTTTTACCTAGGGAACTAGAGTGTCTGGTTAGTTTCAGCATGACCAGCGTCAACCCAGCCTGGAGATTGGGAGTTCACTCTGAATGTGGCCCGATTTCAGAGTACTTGGCACCGTTTGCCCTTGAGAATGATTTGCAGGGTGTGGTACTCAAGGTTACTTGGCAAATGCTTCTTGTCTGGGTAATCGGCGTTTCAGTAAATGAACATACGAGCTGTACAGAGTAGTAGCCATGAGGGCTCTCGGTGCCGCAGTAGTCCCTTAGACTACTTTCACACTAGCGTCATTTGGGATACGTCGCAATGCGTCGTTTTGGCGAAAAAACGCATCCTGCAAAATTGCTTGCAGGATGCGTTTTTTCTCCATTGACTAACATTAGCGACACATCGCAACCGTCGTGCGACGGTTGTGCCGTGTTGTGGCGGACCGTCGGCAGCAAAAAACGTTACATGTAACTTTTTTTGCTGCGTTGTGTCCGCCATTTCCGACCGCGCATGCGCGGCTGGAACTCCGCCCCCACCTCCCCGCAACTCACAATGGGGCAGAGGATGCGCTGGAAAAATGCATCCGCTGCCCCCGTTGTGCGGCGATTGCACAGTATGCGCCGGGCCGACGCTAATGTGAAAGTAGCCTTACACTGGGTTGGTTTAAGTCTCTTTCAATCTAGCTAGGGTGGTGGAGTCGGGAAGCCAAACCTCCGACTCTGACTTCCAACTCCGAGGGAAAGTGGAAATGTGAATAAAATTAAACTTTATTATAAATCAAATAATTATATTGTGTAATTTAAAATAATTGTTCATATATCATAGATGTATATAGGATCACAGTGTGTGATTGTTATATTCACCGCTGCGACCTACTGAATACCAAATTATTGAACCGCAGAATCAAATGACGCCAATCTCATTGGGGCACTCAGTCAGTCATAAGTAAAGAAGAAAAAAAATATTGGTGTTATAAACCTAGTAAATAAATCAGAATGGAGACTCTGGAGACCCCTTTACACATCTGAACTGGCAATTCTGGAAAATGCCAGTGGGGTCCACATAGACGACACTTTTAACCTATTCACACCAAGGACATTTTCCATTTTTGTTTTGTCTTCCTCCCCTTCTTCCAAGAGCCATAACTTTTTTTTTTATATATTTCCATCAATATAGCCGTTTTGAGGGCTTGTTTTTATTCTTTGCTGGACAAGTTGAACTTTTGAATGACACCGTTCATTCTACCACATAGTGTACTGTTAAAAAAAAAAATCCAAATGTGTTGAAATTGCAAAAAAATTGTTTAGGGCTTTTATATTTACCATGTTTACTATATGGTAAAAGTGAGCTGACACTACGATTCCCCAGGTCAGTACGGATATGCAGATACCAAACATGTATAATTATTTTTTCTTTATTTAAGTGAAAAAATATTTGGAAATTTGTGACATTTTTTGCTGCTTTTGTCGCCATTTTCCCAGACCCATAACGATTCCATTATTGATAGGAGGGCTTATGTTTTGTGCCCCGAGCTTTTTTTTATCTTACTATTTGGGGGTAGATACGATGTTTTGTTCCTAATTCTGGTGTTTTGTTTTTGTTTTTTTCCATTATGCCATTTATTGATCAGATTATTTTATGTTTTGATAGATCGGACTTCTACGAATGGAGCGATACCAGTTATGTATATTTTTAATGGGGCAAAAGGGAGTGAGTTGAAC